>NC_044201.1:14162965-14514631 GCF_900880675.1 Sparus aurata | reverse complement strand
TATCTAAAGGTACATTATTTAAACTGATACTCTGATTTTTTTTATTATTTTTTTTTTTTATTTAAACTAATATTGTTCTTGTATCCTGATATAAGAAAAAACAGTTTAACAGACAGAGAAAGTGATCACGGAGAGACCCCCCCCCCCCATGCGTCTAATGTGCCTTGCTCATGGGTGCCTAAACTATGGGAGTTGGTTAGCAAGGGTAGCGCACCGTTTACTCATTCATCCCTCCTTTCATTCCTCCCGTACTCACTTATCTGCTCTCCGTCCGCCCCAGTGTCCTCCGATCGCTCTGTATCGTCCTCATCATCCCCCGACGAGATGGCATCTGCACAGAGTAACCACGGTTACTGCCACCCTTTCGCAACCCGCACTCACTCACACACTATCGCATGCACAAATGTTCATGCAGTCGCAAATTTGCACACACAAATTTGTAAAATTAAAGATTGCCAGAGCTGGGCCCTTTTCTGATATATCTGGTCGTATGCTGCTGGAATTGTACACACACACACTCACTAGACCCTGCCCCATGGCCACGTCGTGGACTCAACCAAGCTCGGTCCCATTCTACATGTCCAAAGTCCCTGTCTTCTCCCTGACTCACCTGTGACATTCACTATGAAGCAGACCGTGTCTTTGCCCACGCTGGTGCAGGCGTACAGGCCTGAATCCTTGGCCGTGGCATCACGGATCTGCAGCACCTCCTGCTCTATCACCGTGCGGTTGTTGGTGCCCAGAGAGCTGCCATCTTTGGTCCAGGTGATGGTCCCCGTCGGCGGCAGAGGGCAGCTCAGCTTCAGCACCTCCCCCGGGTGCACTGAGCACACCGTGGGCTTAGAAATTTGGTATTTGTTCGATGCGTCTGCAGAGCGAGTGGGATGGGGTGGGAGGAAGGGGGGAGGAGGGTGAAGAGGGGTGGGGTGAAGGACAGATTGGAGGAGGAAGAGGGTGCACAAGATGGAGGAAAGAGAGGTGGGAGAGGAGGAAACAAGCCATAGTTTAGGAAACAAAAACACCACATAACCCCCAATGGATGCACTTAAATCAACTTAATGCAGGAGGAGCATTACAGAAAAGAGGAGGCCCGTTTTTTTAAACACCAACATGTCGTTACCACAAACTCCCAGTCAGACATCTCAAATGGAGCCCTTAGAGAATACCACTGTTCTGTTACCAAGTGTGCAGTGTGATTGGCGTTTATAGATTCAAGAGCATGCAGTTACGGCCACAGAAGCATATGTGGAGAAAAAAAACAAAACAAAAAACAGACAATCGATGCTGTGCGAGCAGGTGAGAACTGGACATCAATGTGTTGAGAGACAGCCCCCGCCCTCCTCATTAACCGCCCGTCCCTTTTTAGCATAGATACCAAGCAGCCAGTGTGTGTGGGTGAGCAGGAGCAGTGCAGACAGATCTCTGCAGCCTAAAAAAAAAAAAGGTAATAAAACTCCAGCGTTTCTGCCCATCAGAAAGGAAAGCAGCGAGAAAGGTCTAAGAACGGAAGTGGTTGTGAGGCAGGGGAAGGGAGAAGGGAGGGGGGGGGCTTTTTACTGTTTTTGGGCTTTCCTCTGACTGTACACCTTAGCTTTCGAAAACCTTGACCTGGCTGTAGCCTTCTGTTTTCCATCTCTCGATTCTTGGTCGTCTTTCAGAACACGGCCATGGAGGATCTACAACCCAAGCGCAGGATCTGCCGGCCAAGGCAGGGAGCAAGAAACTCCTCAAGATTCAAAAGTGCATAAAACCTTCACTTCTGGGAGACATTCCAAGTCCGCCTGTGAGTGCATGTGTGTACATCATGTCCCCTAACTTGTACGACCGCACGGGGGAAGAGCGAGGCGAATGTCGAATATATGAGAGGGAGTTCGGTTGGTCTGTAGCTGAGGCTGCATGTCTACATCATTCGTGCTCAAAAACTCTAGACTGTGACTGAATGTTGAGCAAAAGGGGGAAAACCTGCCTGAAATACAAGCTGGCTTCTGCCACATATAGCAAAGCCAATTCAAATCACCCTGAGGCTCTTGCAGACACACACACACACACACACTCATGCACAAATGTGTACATCCACTGTGAGAAAACACTAGAAAGATCTTTTTTATTGTCGAACAAAAATGTTTACATCTGTGTGTGTGTTTTCTCTTCAGAAGGAACTGAAGAAAAAAGGGGGTATTAGAAAGATTTAAGGGGGAAAGTTGCAACAATGGAAACGAGACAGCCGGCGATGAGGGTATATGTTGTGGGACTGAAGGCTGATAGGTGATAATTACAGAGGTGGTGGCACTCCCGGCCTTTTACTGTACCTCAATACACCTTTTCAACAATGTTCCACCCCCATTATGTGCCCTGTGCGTGTGTTAAATGTATAGTATACACACACACACACACACACACACACTCGCCTCGACAGGAAGGGAAATTCATTGCGCTGCAAACCAGCGGTGGAGGCATGTGCACAAGCCTCTGAACGTTCCCCTTGGGCATGTATACACACAGGTACAGTTCCTGTATTGTCTTTTTTCTCTCTCTCTCTGTTTCCTTCGATCCGGAAATAATTAACCCCTCCTTCGCTGCTCTCTCCCTCCCCCCCCCCCCAGGACTGAGTGTGTGGTCTGATAAGAGGTGGAGCTCCGGTGCTGATTGATGGGAGCTGTCTCTGCTACCTTTTTTTATGACATGGTTTTCCACACCGGAGGCCACTGCCTTTGCTTTGTCATTATTACTGATTTGAGCTTTTCCCTTTTATCATTTCATTTGGGGTTGTCGTGATTTAGAGATGGCGTAACTGGCAGGACACAAAGCACTGGCATGTGCCTGCTGGGAAGCCGGCAGCAGGTACGGACAACTCCAAGACGGTGAGGCCCCTGGGTGAGGCTGACTTAGCAACGCAACACCTGGAACACTCACACACACACACACACACACACATACACACAGGCTGCACTGTCTGTCAGCATATTGAAGAGGGAAGGAGGGAGCTCAGGTGCTTCACAGAAAGATGATACTCATACAGAGAGGAAAGGAAAGGAAAGGAAAGGAAAGGAAAGGAAAGGAATCTCTCCAAATGGTGCGTCTGATTAAAGAAAGCATGCACGTGTTAGTTCTGCTTTCATCGTTGTCTTATCTCCGCTGTGTCCATCTGTCCCCCTCTATCAACTCCTCCTGTTGCTGCTGCCTTCACTTCCCTCCAGCTTTTTGCCCTCTCCTTACCCCCTTCCCACACATCTCCACCCCCTGCTCCCACCCCACTGCTGACCCCGCTGACCTAACCCTGACCCTTCCCAGACCTGTTGACACCTCCTGCCTGCCTCGATTGTTCATGGGAACCCGTGTCACAGAAACACACACACACACAGAAGAAGAAGAAGAAGAAGAAGAAGAAGCCTTTCGCACACTGGGAAAATAAATATATCAAGGTGCACCTTAATAAATGTATGTATCAAACACCCGCTCACACACCTTTCTTCACTTGAAGACAGTTTAGAAGAGTCCAGGGATGCATGCTGAGTTGAAGAGTTGAAACACTTCACTGCAGATTTTTCATCTCTGCAAAGTTTCCTCCCCCTCTGCAGCACAGGAGGGGGCGGGAGCCTCTCTGTCTCCCTCACACACACATACATGGTCTCACTTTTGCTCAATTTCAACCCAACAGCCTCTCCTCTTCTCTTCCTCCATCACCACTATCATTTTCGTCTCTCATCTCCTGAAGCACATCTCCATTTCAAACTCATCTCTATCTCTCTCTCTCTCTCTCCCCCTCTGACAGCTATTACAAGTGTCCATCAGGTGTGACAGATCCGGCCTGTCTGCTCCTCGCTATCTCTTCGTCCTCATTCGCACCATCCCGGCCGACAATAATTACTCTTGTGGCCTGAGCGTCTGCGGCAGAACGCGGCTAGAAATTCTCGCCAAAAGTCCCCTTGACGTCGGCTCGCCCCCGTCTGTCTTTCTGTCTGTTTGTCGAGCCAAGAATTGATGCTGGCAAAGTGGCGAGGGCGGAGTTTTGAGATTTTTCCTACGTAAATAATCTCATGAGTTTACTTCTGCAGGGAGGCACAATGGGCTGCAAGTGTATTCTCCCTTCTCCTCCCCGTCGCGTTCTGCACAACGGGGTAGTCGGACTAAATGTAATGACTGCCATCTCAGAGGCACACACTCATGCATGCACGCAGACACACACACACACACACACACACAGAGAGAGATACAGGCACACACTGCCAAATCACATTATCTCTGCTGCCCTTCTTATCCCTCCTCCTTTACTCTCCTCTTTCCTCTGTATCCTCCTCACGCAGTCACATCCCAGGACTTTTCTCCCCTGTTTTTGTCTCTCCCTCTTTTCTGATGTCCTTTCACATTCAAATCCCTCCTTAGCTTTTCTTTTCTTTTTTTTTTATTATGACAAAGGATCAGCTCCAAGAACTGGCTCCCGCTGGCGTCCATGGCAACAGCCCCCTCCAGTTCGCCCACCCCCTTCACCCCTCATCAAGGCATTCCCTGAACCCCAACCGACCCCTTTAACCCACTGGCTACCCTTTATCTGCTAAATCTCCTTAGACTGAAGCAGTAGAGATTCCCTTCTGGTGATGAAATTATATCAACTGAATGTCGAAACTAAGGTTGCAACTAACTTAATTATCGATCCTTTTACAAAAACAGTTAAAAAAAAAAGTGCCCATCACAAATTCCCAGAGCTCAGGGTAACATCTTCAAATGCCTTGTTTTGTTCAAAAAACTGTAAAAAACCAATGAAATTGACATAAAACAGTGAAAGGGAGCCAATCTACATACTTTAGACTGCTTCTGCCACTTTGTTGTTAGCTACAGATAATGGACTGTTACAGCCCCAATATACACATTTTTTATTTGAAGTAGCTCAGTACGTTGCATGAAGACACACTGAAACTTGATTTAAAGTAGCAATATGTAACACTGCCTGAAAAAAATCAGGCTCCAAACAAATAGATGCACAGCATATCACCAACAACTAGCACAAGAGTTTTGGACCAGGACGGGCCGGGCCAGCTGGTTAACATGATAACTTCAGTAGATATAAGGTTGCAACACAACACATAGACATCATAAAGTCCAAACTGTTATTCATTTACATTCTGTTGATCATTTCATTGATTTTTTGGTTTCAACCAAAATCTCCCTATACTTTTAAAGGGGCATTGTGTTGTTTGGAGAAGAAATATAAACTCAGAATTTGAATATTCACAATATCAATAAGATAATAATAAAAAAAAACTCTAAAATATTAATAAAATCCATAACTGAACAAAAAAGCAGCTCCTTGAGAAAAAGAGGGTCCCAAAATCACTGTTTGAAGCTAGAAAGATGGCAGGGTCCGCCAAAGTAAAATGGTATGAAACTGTGCTGTCCTTTAAGGTCAGTTTGTTTATTCAGTTTATTCAGTCATGAAGACGAAGAGAGTTTGTTTGTTTCGTTTGTTCAGGCGTCAAAGACGTGAAGGTGAAAGTGAAGCTCTGTCTCTTCTGATTAAAATGTCTTGCCCAAAACTACGTAGTGCACCTTTAAGGCTGATGCAGGAATCAAATCTGTGACTTTTCAGATCCCTTATCCTACAAGCCCTGCAACTACTCTAACAAAACATATGATGTCAGTGCAATGTTGTATAGTTAACATGCATCCTAATTAAGCATAGAATAATAATAATAGAATAAGTTTGTTTACTTTTATTAAAAAACTGTATCAATAATTTTACGACAGAGTCTAGTTTCTTTGTTTGAAGAGAAACTAGACTCCAGCCATCCCTGGCTCAGACTTCTCTCTGCCGTACACTGGACGGTCTGCTGCGACCTGAGGCACAAGCTGGCACAGGTAGCAGCTCTTCCCAGCCTCTTATCAGACAGGTGTGAGATTGAACGGTGGAGTGACAAGGTATTTTCTGGCACATCGGCCAAGGCAAACAACAGTCGACACACACACTCTAACACACAGTCGCAATCACCAACACACTCAAACCTTCGAGATTAACACCAGCCAACGGCAGGCTAATAAAAGCCATTGTGTGGAGGCCGTATGTTCAGCCCCCTCTGGTCGCACCACCGGCCGACACACTGCGTTTGTTTGGAGTTCACTTCCATTGCCATCGCCACAGTCACACACACACTGTGTCATTAACTGGCCAGCTGACACTTCTACACTTTTACAACCGTACTCCTACTGTGTTAGATAGAGCAGTGTTAGAGAGAGGTAATAAGCCTGCAACTCCTCCACATTCACACCTTCACACACAGTTACGTTAATGAAATAAATGCAGTCACTACTCTGTTTAATATAAGCTGACTATGAGACAGAGCATACAGGTGAAAACTTGATTAACAATAAATGCATAAATGTGCCAAGAAAGCATTTATGCTGCAGCTGTGCCTGGAAACTTTCCAGGAAATAAAACTCATCTTTAGTTGAAAAGCATTCATCCTTTTTTATATCACGCATGAAAGTCTCATCCCTGACACATAATGCAGCCTTTATTTATCTAACCACTCGACGGTTTTCAAGGGTTTGCCTTCGAGCTGATCAGAGCATTTTCTGAAGAACAGACTTTGGCGGGGAGTCCCTGAAAGTAGAGCCAAACCATGAGCTGACTTTTGTCTGCTGCACTCACATTCAGCCTGCGTTCCAATGTGCCTGGTGCCACACTTATTCCACATTATATGCAAAGAGGGGCCTGAACACACACCGCAGAGCGGAGAATACCAATGTTAAAGGCACACATGCACGCACACACATACACCTTCCACCATTGTTATTCAGCTCAGTCAGAGAATGTTAATCACTGTGCAAACGGAGAGTGCCTGGACAAGGTAAACACTCCCATAGATACAGAAGTGGCTACAGGGACAACAATAGGCCTGTTGTGGAGACCTTAACCAGCGCGCTCGCCCTGCTTCTACCGTTACAGCAGCCACAGGTAAACAAACTCACAGCCGGGCCACCAGGGGTGCAGGCGTGGGCTCTATAGAGACAACATTGATATGCAATCTGATGAATCTACATCAATTACTGCTCCCACACACACAGGCAGCAGTGTAAGCGGTGTGACCGGGGCTGCAGGCCAGAGAGGGGGTGGAGGGAAATCCTAAACATCTCTGTAGGGGGGTGTTATTAGGGACAGGGAGGGCGGGGCCAGCCATCCTGTCTCCCTCACATCTACGCCCTACAGGTGACAGCGGCAGCGAACAGAAGGAGAGCACAACAAAACGGAGCTGCCGCACACACACACTGATTCAATCACACACAGCTGCGTACAGATTCATGTTTGGAAACTGATTCGGGATCAGATAAGCAGGCCGGGTTCTCTCGCTGTGCCCCGTTGTGATCCCTCATCATGTGACCCCCTCCCCCCCAGGTCTAGCCACTTAATCTCCAGTCACATGACTTCACCGCTGCCCAGCGCTCTGTAATCTGTCCATCTAAAGGAGAAGTCAAATATGCACAAATCCTCTTAGACCTTTCCTGGAGGATTGTGTAACTCTGGAAAACTCTCCCTCCCTCTGTCCTCTCTGTAGCCATGTAGCGTAGCGTCCGGGGCCGTGTTGGGCTTCGAGCCGAGCCCCGGCTTGGAGCCAAAATGTCTGCGACAGATCAACAAAAACACGAACAGGAGAGGAGAGCTCAGGAGTCCTCTCATCAAGGTAGGCATACCTGACCTCAAGGGCAAAGGGCACGACAAGGCAGGGAGTGTATGTGTGTGTGTGCGTGTGTGAGGGTGGGAGATCAGCTTTAAAAAGTGATGCTCTGTTGTTGGCCTAACTTACAATTAGCATGCTGATTAAAGCCCGGGAACAAAAGGCTTTGGAATGCGAGTTACCATCCATCACAACAACTCTAATTAGCTAGTCTCAGACAGGACTGGAGACAGAAAATGGAGAAGCCTCAAAAGAATAGACAAAAGCTGTCCGCACTATAAAATACCATGTTCCACAAAAGGGTTTCTCGAAAATGTTTTACCAATAAAAAATATGCTTCTGCAGACTAAAATCTGCAGGAATATGAGCACAGGCGGTTGTGACTAAAGCTCTGAACCCTGCATCCTAATTTCTCCCTCCCTGTTTGTGCTTCTTTCCAGGCGAGCATTGGCACGAGACATGCCAGCATAAACACTGTCCCATCCTCCTTCAAAGCTCTCCGGCTGGTTTGTGCTCCCACAAGGGGGTCACAAACCTGCCTTCAACACTCATGTACAGCCTACACTGCCACAGACATCGGTGAGAGAAATAAAACAAAAACGTGTGAATCACAAGCCTCACTGACGGTGAGGAAAACAAGAGGCAGGTGGCCATGCTGAGGTTGGTTGTTTCAATTTAGTTTATTTATTTTAACCCCCCCAAAATCTTACATGGACTCAAAGTGTTTGCTTCGTCAGACTTTTACTGATTTTAAATGAATGTAATGGCTGAGAAAATGTTTTCTCGGGGCCTTTTTTGCTGAAAGGCTCACGGCAAAAACTGTGTTAGATGAGGACAAGCATTCTAGGAAAGGATGCAAAAGTTAACCAAAACTCTGAAGTGAGCTTTAAGGGAGGGGACAAACTTGACAAACCTACACCTGCTCTCTAACAACAAACCCAACAAATGGTTTTCCCACCCCTCCCTCCACCTCCAAGGCTCTTCTCCTCTGCTTACCTTCAGGTTCCAGAGTGGCCTCCTCCTCCTTGGTGGCGGTGAGAGGCGGCCGGGCCACGCTGACGGTCAGCAGGGACAGCAGGACGGCGGCCAGCAACCAGGCCCACGAGGCCATCCCGTTAGTGGGGGCCAGCGCTCCCCATACCCCCCTTCTCCACCTCCCCCTGGACACTGATCCCATCTGAGGGGGTCCACCCAACCATCAACTGCTGCCGGGTCGGCCTGTCACTCAGTCGAATTCACCCAATCACCTGGGCTGAGAGGAAGGGGAAAGGTGAGGAACAGAGAGGAAAAAATAAGAAAATATGTTAGCGTGGAGCACTTATTATGATTTTAAACAACCTGTCTCTGCATCGTTTTCCCTCTCACTGTATTCTTGGCAGACTGAGACAGGAAAAAGTAAGGCGAGACACAACACAGTGTTTCAAAATGCTGTCAAACAAGCCGTGCCACAAACATACCGAAGCTGTGAGGCAGCAGCAGTGAACGCACAACCAGCCTGCATCTACCTTCACTTCTAAGCTGTCATTATATGCAATGAGATGTGTTTTACACAAACCAATTAAGAGGCGGTGGAGTATTCACAGTCTGACCAGGCTGATGTCTCAGGAGCTCAATGAGCAGACTTTGTAAAGTTTATTCAAATGGAATTTCGCTGAAGCCTGATGCAGAAAATAATCTAACATAAATAATACATATCATTACCTGATGAGTTGAATATGTACATGAAACTATCCCTAACACAAGACATCAGCCAGTGTGGCACCTCTTCGGTTTTTTATTCCCGTGCGCAACAGATGCGCCAAACCTGTTGCTGCGCCCGCGTTCACCGCGCTCGTCAGTCCCGATAATGAAACCGGCGCGGCTTTAATTGAAATGCAATATTGCAATACCGGGACACACACACACGCACGGCCGCTCGCACACCGATCTGTTTTAGCCAGACATCTGCGGTGCCGACGTAGCTCGAGAGTCTCCGGAGGGCTGCTCGAGTCACGCTTCCCTGCGCTCTTTCTGCTCCAGCTGCACGTATCGATCGCTTTTGACCCGCAAAGACACATGTAATTTGACTTTTAGAGAGACAGCACGAAAACCTGATTTATCTTGAATTCAGCCCTCGGGGGGGAATACATGCGCACAGGCTGTGGGGGTGAATCCATGAATTCTAACTTCGTCAGACAAATGATCCGCCGTGATTTTTTCTTTTGAAAGAAAATCTGCGTGGTTACAGCTCAGATGCGTGAATAATGGATGAATTGTAAACCAATCAGTGCGCCCATCAACCACCGGGATCACCGCTGTCTGCAAACTTCAGCAGGAGGAACAGGAGATCAGAATTGCCCAGAGAGCTCATTCTGGTTCATCATTTAAAGTGTGTCATGCAGCAGCACAGCGAAAGGAACAATGATCATTCTGCAGCTGTTGGAGAAATGGAAGAGAAAAAAATGTAATCTGACTAAACAGAAATTGGTTTAAAGAGTCAGAATAGTCCATCGTGTTTCTTTAACATGTTCCGGTCCACATGACGTTTTGGGCACATGGGGGACTTAGCTCCACACATGACAACCGCAGCCTTCATCTAAAAAAGCGGCCTTTGAATGAAAATGTTCTTGGTACTGATTGAATTCCCATTGAAATTCAAATCAGTTGGCTTTTTCCAACAATGGGGGCTCGTTTGGAGGCGCTCAGTGATTTAGGGCTCCGGCACCAAGCAGTGAAAAAACAACTGCGGTCACGGGATAATTGGCACCATAAATGCAATGAAGAAAATTAAGCAAAGTAATAAATAATCAGGACACTTGCTAATGTGGCTCTAATGGGGGTGACGCAAGGTGCTGCGTGGCTCCTCACCCTTTCTACAATAACAAGGGGAGATTTCAGTGGATAAACTCTGGTGAAGGATGGCAGAAAACAACGCAAATGAGGTTGTTTTCGTTGGGTGTAAAACTCAAGAAATCTCAAATAACAAACTTTTTTCTTTTTTTTCCCCTCAAAATTGCGCATAGTCTCAATACTTCTGGGAAGACTCAAATGGGAAATCGAGCCTTAAAAACCATTAGCTATAAGTAGCAAGATAGGTTTCATTTCGTCCTGCAGCCGTGAGAAAAACCAAAATAGTAGTACGCACCGAAAAAGCGCAAAGCATTTCTACTATCACGCAGCCTGTTTGTCCTGACAGCCGAAACCCTGACAGATGAGATTGCGAGGAAGCTTCGGACGTAAACAGAAAATACTTACCAGGGAGGAATAAAATCGTGGAGATCTCTGTTTTGGCATGCACAGATAAGGGAAGAGAGAGCATGAGCCGAATCCAGAGGGAGGAATGTCTCCAACTCCACAATGCACCAAAAAAAAAAAAAAAAAATCTGCGAGGCGCTGCCTTTTCTTCTTTTTTTTCGTCTTCTTTTCTTTTTTTCAGTTTACTACTCCACAATCAGCCGGCATCAGCTCAGATCAGAGGGATATATTCCAAACTCGACTGGCAGCGTAGTCCGATGCCATGCAAAGAAAAGAGATCCGAGTTCACGCGCGTTATCCTTGGAAAGAAAAACAGCTCGGGGAAAAAACACCAGCGCTGTCCCCCCGAAACTTTCCTCCCCGTCACCAAGTTTCTTCCAGGGCGCAGAACATGCCCAGTGTTCCCGAGCAGCGCACTTGTCAACTAAACGGGAAAGTTTTGCAGCCACTGAAGAGGTGGAACGGAGTTTTGAAAAGGTTCAGGAGGAAAGTTGTCCGATGCAAAATGTCATAAAATCCATCAGTGTGCGTTCCCCCTGGTGAACGGAGCGTCTTTCGCGTCTCTTTCTCCTCTTCCGCCGACAGTCCTCGCACTGTTTCTCAGACGCTTTGTCAGGTTTACTAGGTTTTTTCTCCTCCTTACGTCTCCACACACTGCCCTCCTCCTTCACTACAGTGGGTGTTATTCCCCCCCACCCCCCTGAGCACCCCCAGTGTAATTCGAGCCGCTTCCTGGCCGCAGTGCCTTTGGGCCCTGCCTTCCTCCGCCCATCAAACTGCAGCGCTGCCTGCCTGCCTGCCTGTCCTGCGCTCAACTTGCTCAAACTGGGTCCAACGCGAGGAAGGGCCCCTGCTCCGCTCCGGAGCTGTCAGCCCGCCGTAACAACGCCCCTCAGTGGCCAAGACATGACATCTGCCGGGAGAGACGCACAGAGCGTCTGCACCGTGTGTTTGAGTGGATGCTGCAGGGATGGAAGGGGTATTCAGATAAGTTGTAGTAAAAGTAAAAGCACCGCAATGTAAAATATAATGCTGCATTTAAAAGTGTAAAAAGTTTCATGAGCAAACTGATCTCAAAGATATATTGCATAGACCACACCCACTCAACAAAGTAGTCAAAAGCATCAGTAGTAGCACAACAACATTTAGATATACATGAAGTAAAACATTTAGGAAGTTGTCATATACAAGTAACGATACTTTTTCCACCCTGTAACTAGTAACTATAGCGTTAAATGCAGTGGAGTGCAAAGTACAACACCTCCATCTGGACTGTAGTAAAGGGTGAAGTGTGAAGTAGCTTTAAATTGAAAAACTCGAGTGAAGTGGAAGTACCTAAAGGTAGTCTTTAGGTATATGAGTAAGTACTGTATTGTTGTATGTTGCATGAGGATCGAGACATCAACAATTTTTACACATAACATACAGAATGTGTCCATTTTATGGAGTAAGTATCAAATATTGTTAATTTAACCGTTGAGCAAATAGTAAATAATAGAATGCATCCCTCTGCCAAAGCCCAGCAGTCCCCTTTAATTTGATCAAGCTTTTCTATAGATACACTCGCTCCTGATTTTTTTATACGGCAAATTGTTCTCACTCATATCAGCCACCTAGATACACCTTGTTGCCTTCCTCAAGATCCATTATACCTAAGGAATTAAAAAAAAAAAAAAAAAAAAAAAAAAAAAACATCCTGTCTTGCAATGTAAAAGACAGTAAAAAAAATAATTCCTGGATCGGTCTGTTTGTCCACATCTGCACCAAAATTCATCTATTCTGAGCTAAGACCCATTCTCCATCAGTTTTTTGGAAGTCCCTACAGTAGATTTTATGTAATACTGCTGAGAAACCAACCAATCAACCAACACATCAACCAACAGAAAACAACCAATCATCCAACCAACCAACAAACACATCAACCAACAACCAACAAAAAACAACAAACCATACAACCAACAGATCAACGAAGTGACAAACCAACAAACAAACCATCAAAAAAACAAACAGCAAACCAACAAAAAAAACAGTCAACAAACAAACCAACCAACACACACAGGTGAAAATAGAATCTCCTTTGGTAATTAGCTCCACCTTTACCAGTGATACCCTGCTTACATGTTAATGCCTCATAATGATAATTCAGTATTATATTATCATAATTTACCACTCTGTAGCACTGACATCGTCTCCCCCGTTTGCATGTTGAATAATATTAGCTTTGATAAGTTAAGTAGAATTTGCTGTTTTTACTTTCGAAGTGTTGGCTTCAGTTTTGACTGTAATTCTTTTGCTTACACTGGAGACTTTGTGCAACAAGGTGTTCATGCTCTAACTCAAGTATGGACCCTCCACCTTCTTCCAGCATGGCTCACACAATGAGCTCAACAGTAAACCTCCAGTATCTAATACTACAAAGCAGAGAGCCTGACAACGGCATAGAAAATCCCTCAATTGAAGCACAGATATAGAAGGATTTTCTCTGTTTTGGTGCATCGCTGCCGAATCAGGAGTAACTGAAGTTCATAACTTTTCCTGCGAATGAACAGATCTGTCCATCGCTACCCAGAGAGAGGCTGTGGGCTGGCCCCCTGCAGCTCGTCCCCCACTGCTTTAAGCTGTCTCCTGCATTGGTTCAGGCGTTCAAGTGCTCTGAAAGAGACACAGGGGAGGGTGGAAGACTCTAATCTCCACAGACTTTTTTTCCTATTTTTGTCTCACTTCCACCCCTGAAGCCTCCTTTTTTTAAACAAGGGAGGGAAAACGCTTCCATTCACTTTGAAAAGAGGCACTAACAAGGTTTTTTCTTTTTTCGGAGGTAAAGGTTTGGCTTGTGAATGGAGACTTCTGCGTCTGTTTTTTTTTTTTCTCTCCTCTCCCATCTCTGCCTCCACCAGTAAAGCCATCAGATAACAGTGGAGCTGACAGGTTGGCTAGAAATAAAGAGGGGGCGAGAGGTGAGGAAGGAGAGTTTGACTCATTTTTCAAGACTGGCACAAAATACCCCCCACTGTTTCTCCCTCTCTGTGTGTCTCTTTCCTCTCACTACATAAGTCTATTTACAATCGCCCAATTTATTTTCTGCTGCTCAGGCATCTCACATTTGAAAGAAACCTCATCAAGCAGAGTCTCATGGGCCTTTGACTGAGAACTGGATGGACTCAATGCCCTTGCGCTGTGGTATCCGTCAACCTGTCATTGTCCCTCTTCATCTCCGATCTTTTCTTCAGTCCTCTTTCTCCCTTAATCCCTCCTGCGCCAGCAGCCACACTGTTAGGATTTAGGGAAAAGAGTGAGAGGAAGAGAAAGTGACAAGCTAATAGCTTGCCATCAGCATCTTAGATGAACATATTGATTCCTTGTCGTTGTTGATAGAAATCATAAGGCGGGTTAGCTTGATGGAGATCTTCTTCAATAACAATGTGGTGAGAAAACCTGTTACTGCTGTGATGCCTGAAGCTGGGAGTGATGTTTGAGGCCGAGCCACTCACCAGTCATTAAGCCTGCATCCTGCTGCTATGCAAATTTGAGATGCTGCTGAAGTGAGCTAATCAACAACTAGCCGTTACTTCCCTTTGTCCACGGAGCGGCTAATTGGGTCACATTAAAGTCCATCTGAACTCAGAAATGGGTTTGGCTTATTGTTACTTTACTTGGATGTTTGACCTTCACTGTGCAGACTGATTTATGTGCAGAGACTTACACTAGAAGGCTGTTTTCACTTTCATCACATGAGATCACCTTTTCTGAAGTGTATGTACAAACATGATTTTGTGACATCACAACTAGTTTGGAAGCCAATTGTGCTGCAAGTGTGCAACTCATAAGTACATTTACTCAAGTAACTTAAGAGCAATTTTGAGGGGCTTTGTATTATATTTGATAACTTTAGTTACAAGTTACTTTGCAGATGCTGCAATTAAAGAAAGTAAATGAATTTCACCATACATGTAAATATGTGTACAATTTACTTTTACTTTACTTAAACTTTTGATACTTGCATTAACTGCATTTATTGCTAGAAAATTACTTTTGATACTTTAAGACATCTGCTTTGTGACTTTCACTTTTATCAAAGTAATGTTTTAACACGATATCTTATCTCACAATAACCTTTCTTGGGTAATTTTTACAACACTGGGTGTTGAAACTTAAACCTTAGAGCACATACACTGTGTGCACTGCTGCATACAGCAATGAAACTTTTGGAAATATTCACACAGTTATATTTAATTTAAAATTTTAGACAAGTGAATGTAAGTCTCCCCACTTTATAGTGATAATATTTGACTTGGTGCCAGTAGCTTCCACCTCTGCTTGCATCGTGGCTGTGCGGATGGCCTTTTCAGTCTTTTGGTGGGTTAGACTGACATATCTCAACAACTACGTGATAAAGTTGCCATGAAATCTATCTACGAACATTCACCGTGCCAGGAGGATGATTATTAATTTCTTTGGTGCCTTTTCCCCTAGCACCATCACCAGGTTCAGTGTTGATTTGTCTAATACAGATGTTAATGACTAAATATCTGCTGAAATGACTGAGATGCCCATCAACCTCCACTTTATTCATGTTGACTGCAAAAATAACCTAAAGTTAGCATGCCAACACACCAACCCAAAATAACATTAATGAAACATTATACCTGCTTAAAACGTCATTTATAGCATGTTAGCATGTTAGCCTTAACACGGAACCCATATTGCTCAGAATGTGATCATTTGCCAGTCCTTGAGTTATACTCAATTGAAAACAGTACAAAGACAGTATTTATTTTTTTTTTTTAGCTCATCAACTTCATCAATTTTTTCTCATGCTGAATATGATGCCACGTTTCATTCGTTCAAACAAGTGGGGACCTGGGCAACAAAAAACTGGAGTAGGGTTGTGGAAGCCACAGGTAAACCGGTTCTTTGCTAACAGGTGAAAGCATCATGAATAGGTGTGAAACGGACATCCTCGAAAGGCTCAGTTGTTCACAAACCACAAGATAAGGATGTTACTACACGGGCTGAGAAACACTTCCTGAAAAGGCCATCTTTTCAGTTTTTACACAGCACCGCAAGGTTTTTAGAATCCTGGTTGTACAGGGAGGAACAGTCCCGGTTCATATTCCGCTGTAATGAAGGTGTTTCTAACCTTTCTGTCGCGTTTCATGAAGGGTCATGCCTCTGACAAGTCTATTTTAAGGCAGTAGCAGCCATCACAACATGTCCTCTCAAACCCCAACAGTGCTATTTAAGTGATAACATTGGCAATGATTGTGGTGCATGCCTCTATTGGAGTCAATCAACCATTATACATGGCTTTTTTTTTCTTTTTCTTTTTTTTTTTACTGCAGTGGCACAAAAACAATCCACTCTTACAGTCAACCAGGCCAGAACGGCAAAATCCCTCCCTCTGTTCCTCTGAATGCTCCGCAAGCCTGACTGAGATATTTGCTGAGTACAAAACAGACTTGTTCCTCCCTCGGAAGATCACTCTTTCTTCTTCCTTGAGGGTGCTGCTGTTAATCATAAATGGCGCTGATATGTTATTATAACTTCACGATGCCAAATCCCAGAGAGACCCCACCTTTTTCTCCCGATATATCACTGACACTGTATAATTAAAACAACAAACGTGGTTGAGTCACATCCTGTGCAAAATATGAAACAAATGCGTGGAGCTGTGTGTGGTGGGGGCAGATCGGCGAGAGGAGTAGGAAGTAGACGCACGCCTCGGGGTCTAATTTGAACCATATAATGCAGCTTGTCTGCAGCCATGTGGCGAGGTAAGAGCTCCCTGAGAGAAAGTGAGAGGGAGGTCAGGGTGTTCAGTTAGAGGGATCAGTAGCAGCGAGCGCACGAAATGTGTTTGAAAATTGCTCTCTTATTCTCGTCGTGTGGGCACTCTGGACATCTCCACCACCTCGGAGGCCAGCTCTTACTGCTGCACCCCTCCCACTTCTCCTGACATGGGCCACCTCACATGGCGCAGTCCCTCTGCTTTTAGCTCAGGAGGCATCACCCCTTAAGTCAGCGGGTCTCCCTCCTCACTGTCACCGATACGCCGTAATAACCTCGTCCGAGCAGCCAGGCCTCCGCTGTCCTCTCCTCCCCCTCAGCAGGTAACAGAGAGCAGGGCTGGTGGGAGTGGATGGCGGGGGAGTGGAGGGTCAATCATCCAGATTCCTCACATGTTTCCACCTCAGTACTCCAGAGTGTTTGAAATAGCTGGGATGCCTGCAGATTGAGCTTGCTGCGCAGCTCAGCTGAAAAGGGGAGCACAAGGAGAAGGAGGTGGAAGCCGATGTTTCCAGCTTGAAATTCAGGAGTTTGATATTTTTCACCTCCCTCAAGCTGCACTGGGAAACAGCAAACAGCAGCGCATGAGGCAGAAACATGGAGCGCACTGCAGTGCTGCAGTACAACTCAAATCAAAATGTCTGCTTTCCCTCCCACCTGACTGGCATCATTTCTCCTCATAAAAATAACACAGGACTTTTTCCAGGGAGAAACACGGAGAAATGCTGAGTGGAACTGACAACTTTATACCTCCATATAAAATGAAGAATGAATAGAGTTTTTTCCTGGCATTTTAACAGTGACAAGGATTTCTCTCTCACTCCTTCACTCTCTGTCTTTGTCTCTCTTTCTCTTTCACCCTCCCTTTCTTTATTTTTTCCATGGGCCGATGGTCACACAACACATACGCATTATGCACACACACACACACACACACACATACAAACACATTACACAGCTCATTTGGTTCAGAGAACAGGTCACTTCAGTCATTCTGGCGATGACTCATACTTTGCAAGTCAGGACTTCAGCCTGTGCTGACAATGTTGAAGTTAGTTTTTCTCCTCGAGCTAACAGTCCTCGAGCTAACAGTAACAGAGTTAAGCACAGCAGCTCCATATTCTTCCTTTGTAAACCTACACATCCTGACTGTGAATTGTAAGACTTACATCATTGCAAGCAAGAGCAACATTTGTTCACGGTGACTCAAGGCTCAATGTTACCAGCAGTAGTAAAGAGTTTGGACAGATAGAAAATGAGTCCTGGAGTTGTAATAAAAGTCAAATATTTTAAATGTTTTTTAATCTTACCAAAAATGCCATACCAATGTATTTATTACCGATGAAGCCCCCCCAAAACTTTTTGTTTAAATCAAGTCATATTTAACATGAAATGAGTCTTAAAATTGACTTTCTGGCTTAAAATTACATCGATATTTACTAAATATAAAGACTTAACATAATAGTGACAGAAGCAGAGAAAATAAGCCATCAAGTCAGTAAACTACCACAGTATTGTCAAGTTTGCCAACAATAGCGACTGTAAGCTACGTTACAGGTCAGACCAAGTGGAAATTCTGTGTTGTGCTAGAAGCAGGTTGTTAGTTTATGTTAGCGGACTCTATTTCTAAACTTACACTAGCTTCGATTGCTCTGCTAGCAGACCAGAGAGAGGCACTTAGATGAGCAGAGAGTCACAATCCTTTGGACTCTCATGGAAAATCCAACAAAGTCCAAGTCCATCACAATAAAATCCACTTAGAAATCGTCCACAGGCTTTTTAAGACAACCGAGAGGAATGGCGATGGTCTGATTTTTCATGTCACAATACAATCCACTGTAGATTGAAAATTTTTACACAGAGCCCCTTTAAAGCAAATGTTAGTTGTTTCGTTAGATACACTTCTTTGTTTCCTTGCATAGTTAGATGAGAAGATTAGTTCCTTTTTTTATACTTGAATAAAGCAACAGCGACTGGCTAGTTAGCTAAGCTTAGCCTAAAACTGAAATGGGTAAACAGCTTACCTTTATTCCAAAGGTAATAAAAATAGCTTGCTAACTAAAAGCAATTTGTAAAAACAACAATTCGCCTTTTTAAGTGTCATGGGGTTTTTTTTTACTACTTTTATTTCCTCCTGCCTGCATTTAATTCTATTCTGTAAAACTGCAGGTCACCAATTCGAAAAAGGTTAAAAAAGAGATTTTCTCTCACCATTAAAATACATCAGAAGTAGTAATATAGTGTAGCAGAAATGGGGATTCACTTGTTTTATAGTCAGTGTTACATTAGATTGCATACTTAAATGTATATACAGCAATTCCCAACCTGGTTCCGCGTCCCTGTTGTCGGAGGGAGTTAGACATTAGCGCTGACTGCAGTGATCCCTGCGGTTCTTCTGGCCGGAGCAGCAGGAAGTCAGGTTAAACATTACATGATGTACAGAGTCGAGCTGTTCCAGGGAATGAGCAGCGGCTCTCAGCGACAACTCACAGGATGTGTGCTTTGTAGTACCTATAATCGACTGCTCTTACCAGCAGCACCACTCGCTGCTATGAAGAGAACTGATGCTATCTTTGAGGATGTCCTCGTGGACTCTCTTTTAAGGCAGTGGGGTGTCTGAAAAAGACTTTCACTGCATTTTGAAAGCAGGTGTTTGCTATTGTGAGTCTCGACGGCGTTTGAAGATGAGCCCTGTCGGCCAAACTTTAGAAAACGATCACTGGGACAGACAGGTGATAAAGTAAGGACTAAAGAGGGCTGAAGAAACAACTCAAAGTATTCGGGGCGTCTCTGGAGTGCCCACCTCAGTGAGAGTCATGCATTCCCGACATACACATAGCTTTCATTGTGATTATAGTTTGAGGGAGGCCCAGGGAATAAATCACAAGGTCAGTGAATGGGCTGTCTGACCTTTAACCCTGGGGCCGAGAAAAGACTCTGCTCTATGTCCTGATGTCATCAACAAGTCATTACCACCAAGGCTCTCAACACCTCCACCATCCCACCCTAACTCACACTGCTGCGTTGCTATTGGATGAGCCCCCTGGCCACAGCGTCTAAATCACTCTGCAGAGCGGCAGTTATAGACTTGACCTTGGCTTGGTGCTGTTTTCCATTCCCCGCTCCCACATTTAACTCTGTTTATTGTTTCTCTGTGTCCCCTCTTACTGCTCCGTCCAGTGGCAGGAGCACATGAACTAGTAAGTTATGGGAGCAGTAAAAACGATTTGCTCCAACGTGTTTTATTTGGTCCTGTTGGTTACATTGTGGAGTTTCTAATTGTTCTGGAAATAAGTTCACTGACATGGCTGTGCCAATATTTGAAAGTGGCTGTTTATCCAGCCGATGTTTAGACATGTGTCAGTGGCCCTTCATGGCGAGGCATGTTTGCCCTTGTGAGGTTGACAGAGTTTGTTAAAACGAGACCGAGCCATTGAGGCAAAGCATATGTTTTCTTAAGGGACGATGAGGTGAGCAGGGGTTAACTATTTTGACCGTGAACGCCAATCTGAGGCCTAATTTGAGCTGAGCGGTCTCCTGAGAAGTCACCTCCTCACCAGGGCCCTGACCTCTGACCCCCCTCAAGCTGCCTCTGCACTACATCTACAGAGACAGATAGAGGAAGAGGAGGAAAGTGACAGTGATATGTGTCGGATTAAACATCTCTGCCCCCTGCATCCTGACAAACAACTCTCGTGCGCTCATGACGGCGCCGCAACGCTCAGCATACAAGTTTGAAAAGTACAAACTCAGATTTCCGATGTTTTTTTCTCCGTGTGCATCTGTGCATACTGTTTTCCACCACTGTTTACATAGTTTCCCGTACGCAGTAACAGAGGGCCGACTGTGAGCGAGCAGGCTTGGCTCGAGGCTTCAGGTTGCAGCATGCCCACCTCCGGAGCACGGACTGACAGATTTACATTGTTGCCTATGACACCGTTCTGCACTTGCAAGTCCTAATCACGCTGTTGAGCAATGGCATCCCCTGAAAAACCCATCTCTCAGCATCTACCAGTTTCTGTTCATCCCGCCCTCTTGCCCACGGCGATGGCAGGAACCCTGAGCTGTGCAAAGCAGGGTAGATTAAAAACTCCTACTAGGCCTATAAAATAACCAAGTACTTATGAAGGCACCTGGATAGACTCCTCTGCACAAACTGAATGCCCCCCAAGACAAAAGACCTATTGACTCAGTCATTTATAGAAAAGATTATGCCTACACCAACCTTGGGGACCTGCCAGGAAAAGTCTTTACAATTCTTCCTTCATGTAAACAGACATGTATGCCTGCGCATGTGGTAACTAATGTAGACTTCACTCGTTCCTGTTGGAAAACTGCGCCATACAAATAAATTAATCAGGCTGAGCACTACACTTCCTTTCAGAGCACTTAGCAGTTATGTGCCCCCGTTAGTGCATATTCCATCAATCATGATCAAATCAGTCTGGAAAAATGGGACGGGGCCAACGTGCAGAGCTGCTCCAACAGAGCAGTATTTTTAAAAAGGCGACAGAATTATAGATGTGGTTTGTGTTGAGGAGTACAGTAGAGGAGCCAAAATGCATCTGTGAGCTGAGATGTTAGGTTTATGGTTTAGTTTTGTTTAGTTTGTGCCACTTTCTCATGAGGTACGGTCATGCCATTTCCCAGTTAACTTTGGGGTTGCCAGGTTGTAAATACATTTTTAAAAAATCATTATCCTTTGTCGTTAAGCAAGTTCTTTAGTAGTAAAGTATTAGTAGTGACTTTGCAATAGTTTAGTTTAGTTTAGTTTAGTTTAGTTTGTGCTGCTCTCTAATGAGGAGTGCTTGTACGTTTCCAAGTGGACTAATGGCTTTGTTAATTGTCATTATTCACCAAGGCCTTAGACATGAGTAATGAACCATTTGAAATAACAACTTTGGTTTGCCAGTTTGTAAAAAAGAAAAACTACTGCTACTTGAAATATCAGAATGCTATATTTAGTGTAATCAGTTATTTCACCAAAAGAGTAGACAAATATACTTTTTTAGGTGAGATTTCTGAGGTTGCATTAATTTACTTATAAGTAAATTATGAATTATAAGTGAAAGCTAACAACTGCAGATTTGCATGACCATAGTTTTGGAAGAAACCTTTATTAATGACTACCTCACTTTCCAATAAGCCACCAGTTCTGAATTGATGAAGGTAACTAAGTCTATGATAAAGGGGTCTCATGCTCTAATAACTCGTCAAGTCTGCAGATAAATTGTCCGTAAATGAAAGTGCAGATGCTTTCTGGAAGTAGTGAATGTGGACAGTGGTCAGATGCGTCTTTACAGAGTTGTGCAGTAAGAGGGCACACACCAGCCAAACGGATTGTTCACAAATGAGGGTTACACAAAAGTCATAATTAATGGATTATTATAAACCTGCTAACCATCATCAAAGTGTTATCATTGATAAAAATGTAAGAAACAACATATAAACCTTTTATATTTAAATACACTGGAAACAAAATACCTCTCATTGAAAGTGGGAATAATTTGGCCACTTTATTAGCAAACACATACAAAGTTACACATAAAGCACGCGTGTTTCCCCCTTATGCGTACAGGTGATAATGTAAGCTGTCAACATAAACAATGTGTAGCAGAATGGATGAACAGGAACAAGATGATATGTCTTTGCAGCCTGGAAAAGCCACAAATAATCCATCATCCTGTTGAATCAGTGTGTTTGCTGTAATTAAATGTACAGCCAGTGCAGTGAGGCGGTGTGGGAAAAGCTCGGCTGGTAATTACTGTAACAGTGAAAGTCAGCGCGACACACCTTGTAAACTGATCCCTGAGAATCCTGATGCTCACACTCAACACCACTCCCCCAGTCTCTACCCCCGTCCGCACGGCTGAGCTCAGCTAAAGTTGCAGGAGAGAAAGCTCCCCCGCTCGAAACACACACAAACACCCATCCCAACCCCCGGCCCGGCCTCTCGCTCCCTCGCCTGTGCTCCCCAGCACGAGCTGTCACTCCTTTAGTATGTCACCGTAATTCACAGTGACAACAAACAACTGGCCATGCTACACACTACCCATGATCGCTCGCAGAAAGCTGAGGGGGGGAGGTCGAGAGTTGGAAGAAGAGAAGGGGCAGACGGGGACATTTACAGAAGAGAAAGAGGGCAGAGGATAGAAAGAGGTGAAGGAAGGGGCCAAAGGGGAGGGGACGCTATTGTGATGTATATGAACTAACTATCTGTCATATCTGTTCAAGAGCCATTTTAATATTTCCTTCCACATCGTGACGTCCTGCTGCGTGGCTGCAATGGAAACAATAACTAATTAATATTTGGCTGTATGGCCACAATGAGGTTGACAATCATTAAGGTTCCTGTCAGAGGGGTTGATAGGTTGAGAAATAGTAGGCTGGTGACCTTTGACCCCCGAAGCATAGAAAAAAAAGACAGAGGTGGAGTTTCTGTTTCACACCCCTTCTCAAATGCAGCGCTCAGTTTGGGGGTTTTGTACGAGTGTGAGGAGCATTTTCTCTCCCCGGGAGAACTTAAGTACCTAAAAAGTGGACAAAAAAACCAGGGAGGGAAATAGAGGGAAATGGGAGCAAAGGGAAGAATACCAATAAGTGGAGAAAATGGAGTGAAATGGAAATAGGAGGGAGGAGGGAAGGCTGGGAGAAAAAAGGAACACGACCCAGGGCTCAGTCAAAGACAAGGCATAAATCAAAGATGGTGTGACAACATGTCACCTTTGGGTTCTCTGTTTTGGTTTCCAACCGAGGAGCCAAATTGTTCTCTAGCAGAGCGAAGCCACTTCTGAGGCTTGATGTGCTAATAGTGCTGATCAGTTGTTGTTTATCCAGCATTACTCAGAAGAGCCGAATCAATCACTCAGTAAACATTAACCAGGGTGCAGAGAGCTGGAGGGCGGGAAACTCTTTCAGGGAAAAAGAAGGAATTCATTCACACACGGCATGACAAACAGAGACAGTCCTCAACCTTTCGATCAGTTTTAAAGGAAGTTCCCACGGAATGGTAGGAACTGACCAAATATTTACGGGGCGTGTGACATGTTATTGGTCATGCAACCCATGTCTGTATAGTTTCACAAGCAATTTCAGTGAAAGTGATGGCATGAATTTCAGATATTACTGCGAAACACATCGATTGAAACAAGACTATTGTCTCTATTATAAAAAAAACTCCTTTTCTTTTAATAAATGCTATAAATATCAAATACATGTCTTTTAGACATAGAGTTAATGTCTAAATTATAGTCCAACATCTTAGTTTAATCAAAAATGTTTTTTCTGAATATTTTGTGAACTCACATCATTTTCCAAGGCAAACAAGTTGTAAAGACTTAATTAAAGGCTTTGTGATTTATAAAGATGGGATGTCTTTTAAATTACAACATTGACCAAAAAACTCAAATGACGTTCAGTCATTCAGACGTGAGTATCCTCCTCATCGTGCTCTTACAGCAGTTGTGTATGTGGTGCTGGCTTGCGTGCCATATGAATTTGATTGTATGTCCTCTGCGTTCGACCATCGCAGCCCCCCGGGCCAGTCTAGACAGGGAATTTGTTTACTCGACTACGAGAGCTCTGTAAATTCTCACATCTGTAACATCTTTCCTGTGGTCAGTAGTGACTGTCAGCTGCCCACAGTGATACTGGACAGAGTATTGTTTGTATTGGTTGTGGAACATTAGATTAATAACATTAGATATGTACTGTAAGGACACTTTAAAGGGTCAAATTGGTGGAGTCACCCTTTTAGACCGGCGTCTCGATGTCTCACTAAAAAATATCCAGTGGTACATCAAGATGCTTACAAATGTTGAACTCCTGTCTCGAACAGCCGTTTCTAACATGGCAGCCATTCACCACCACCATCCCCTCCACCTCTTGACATGAAAGTCAGCTCATAAATATCACGTGAAGAATATGTCAGTATGGTGTGTGTGACACATACAGATTTGACTGTATCCGTGGTTTGCAGAAACAAACAATGCCAACATTTTATTCTGGCGACTCAGCTGCAGCAAAGTATGGTACAGTACAGTAATAGTAATAGTATAGTTAGTATAGTAGATAATAATCTAAGTATAGGAGGGTGTGTGTGAGTTGACGATATCTTTATTGTTCCCAGAGTCTTCAGTGAAAACACTCTGATGACGAGCTGACTAAACATCTCCTGCCTCACACTAAAAGATGGGCACCTAGCAAGCTGCCACCATCTGGGCGTCAGGCTGCTTGGCTGGTGGGTGAACTGCCTGCCTATGGTGTGGGGGTCTGTCAGGGGGTGTCAAGCCATGTGTCCCCTCCGAGGGGGGCACAGGGGTCCTGGTGGGCCTTGTAGCCCGTGACCATGATGCCTGTTCCCCCTGACCCAGAGCACCACCCCTCACCCCAAACAAGACGCACACATCCAAACACACATATGCACAATGCCAGGTCAATGGCCACTTGCTCAATCCATTAACACTCTTTTAGCTTTTATACGGGCTTACAATGTTATGAAAAGCACATGTCCGAAGGTTGGGAGAGAATGGAAAAGCTGGTGGGCAGATTCACACTCGAGGTCTGGTTAAAGTTAGTGATGCCAATATACTGTTGAATTACAAACAGGACAAACGTGAGCCCTCCTCCTTCTGCTCATCAACGCTCCATTTTTAAATAGTAAGATAGTTTCCCCATAGTTTCCCCCCATATATGCAGGTCTGAACTTCAATCTATAACTAGCAGTGTTTCAGGCTCAGTGGGATGAAGAATTGACCCCATTCCCAGCAATGAGAGTTCACCACAACTACTGCTGAGACCACAGCCCTCATATCCTAAACACACACACACACACATGCACACACACACAATACCACATTACAGCACTTAAAAAATATGGAAAAGATGATGCAGCTACAGTTCAATAGGTGTAAATATCCACTTCTGTTCAACGGAATCAGAAAAGAATTCAGTCTGAATTGATGTGTGTTTTCTCTGTTTATTTCTGGACATCTTTCTTAAATCATTCACAGACAGACGGTTGAGGTTGTATTGACCTGACTTGCAATGACTCAACCTGTGTCTTTTTGTGTTTTTGTCAGACTGTATGAAATAAGATTTTTTTTTTAAAACACAACAACTGAATATCCAGGCATTTTTTAAGTTACTACCCTTAAACCCCTAGAAATTCTGTAAAAAATGCCAACAGCAAGCTGTATCGCTCCAAGGCATATATGAAGCAAACAACATGTACCTAACTTCAGCTGAATACATTAAGGACATACAGGCAGAGCTGTAATTGGGCTTTGAGAGTATAAGAGCGGGTGTGGGCCCATCTGCCCCTGGTATCCGGGCTCTGTGTTTGGGGGGCCATGCATGGGCAGGCTGCTGCTGCTAGTGTGGAGTCTGAATAGGCCGTCGGCTGAGCTAAGAGAGCTGTGTGCGCGCGGGCTCCATGGCTAATCTGCTAATGTATTCCAGAGGTCAGGAGGGTTTCGCACCAAATCAATGGAGGGATTTGCACAGCTTTCCCCTGGAATGTGCTCCATCCGCACTCTGCGTCGGGGAAAACATCCACCTCTGCTTTGCCAGGCCATCCAATTTTCCGCAGCATTTAACCACAAAAAGAGGAAGAGCTAATTTGAAAAAAGAGAGAAAAAAAACAGAGAGGTGTAGTGAAGCACTCTTTTGCCCATCCTTCTTCTTTTAACATGTCGAACACAGACAGTCCCAAGCGACAGCCTTTGGTGCCCCTGTCTCTATGTCAAACTATATACAACATGTTTGGCTTTTATAGGTTCGCTGGCACAGAGATGACTGAGCAGTGATGTAACTGAGCGTGTTGGAGGCAAAAGGTGAAAAAACAGCAGGGAGAGAAGAAATAAAGAATGTATAAGAGCAGCGTGGTCCTTCATGTGGATCCACCGCTTTCGGACTGTATCCTCTCTAATCTTGACGGACTCCACAGAGGGCTCAGTACCTTAAAGGAGAGATGAGAAGCCAAATGTTGATATATGAAGCTAACACATAACACCAAGAGATAAAACCTGTGCACCACCGGCATCTACAATCTATACTCTAAAGCAGTAAGGCTCAAATGATGCATCAGAACATGTCAAAGTTCAACAGAAGTGGGGCAGAAAATAGTGTGTGGTAGCAATGTTTGATACAATTTGATTGGTACAA
Source organism: Sparus aurata (assembly GCF_900880675.1). NCBI lineage: Eukaryota > Metazoa > Chordata > Actinopteri > Spariformes > Sparidae > Sparus > Sparus aurata. The sequence goes on along the minus strand of NC_044201.1, from coordinate 14,487,779 downwards.
GGTTTCAATTAAAGGTACCCTTTGCTCTGTTTAAAATGGCAAGCCCTATAAATTGGACAAAATGAGATCATTTCCCCTTTCACCTTATAATAATAAGAGAAAGTAAAAATCTGAAAGACATTGGGTCATATTTCAAGGTAAAACAACATATTTGATAACCTATTCGCTTCTAACGTTTGGATTCAACCACGATAACATTATCGTTTGATATGGTTAAAGGATATGAAACGAAAGGCTAAAATATCAACGCACATCTTGGATGTGAAACACACTGGATGTAATCAAATGGTAATGTTAGTTAGGAAGTGGTTGGATGCTAACGTTAGCTAATGAGTAATCAAATATGTTGTTTTACCTTGAAATATGGCCCGACGTCCGTCCAGAGCTTCAGTATTCATTAACTTTCGGTTACCTGAAGTATAAGTTAAGTTTGTAGATTGTTCCATAGTGGGTGCCTAAACCTAAAAGCTTTCTTTCCCACCTCAGTTTGGACTTTGAGAACAACAAATCATGAGTGTGTGGACGGTCTGATTTAGATTCCTGGAGATGTTTCACACTATGCCACTGATCGACAGTTGGTGTGAAACGTAGCACTTGGCGTGCAAAACGCGCGAAGGCTTGCTAGCCAGGAAACATGGATGTAAACAGCGCTGGCTCCAAAATTTCAGCTTTGCAAATGTTTTATGAGAACTGAAATGCATTTTATACGTTTGTTCGGACTTGAGGATACACACAGCGTGTAGCTATAACTCCACTGGGTGTCTTTAAAGGCAGAACAACATTCCTGTTGCAGAGGGTTTGGGAGAAATGCTTTTAAAAACAGCATTCAGTGTCAGCCAGTTATTTTAGGTAAATCCTCGACTTGTAACGGAGAGCCGTGACCCCGAAACAGATGCTGACAGTGATCACATGACAATGAAAGAAAAAGACAGAGAAAGGTCAGACCAATAGCAGGGAGTCAGTTTCTGATATGAGATCATGGGAGATATTCTCATCTCCTTATCAGCAGTGTGACTGTGTGTTTTACGCAAATGTGTGACGATCAGGTCCTGTGTGCGTAGGAATGCACCGGGGTTATGTAGGCGCTCGATCCCTCCTCTCCTGTCTGTCTCTGGCTGTTGGAGCAGGCCGGCTCGGGTCATAAATAAGCCGGCGTGGATAGAGGAGGACGCCCTAACCCAGACACACCAACGCAGAGTACAGGGGCCCTGGCCTTAAATCCAGACAGCTCCGCTTGGACCAAACTAAACCACACACACACACACACAGAGCAAGAACCAGGGCAGCTCACTTTCACTGCCCTTAAATGCAGTTATAGAGGTCACAGGTCAGCTTCATATAAATGTGCTCAGCTCCATACGCTTTGAAAGAAAGATTGATGTTCAACTCTACAGGGACTTTTAATGTTATTCTTCCACATATCTGTCTCAGGGTGAGGTATGTTCTGTATAACTCCCACATGGAAGGTTGATAAAAGAAGAGTTTTGTGTAAATAGTGGATTTACAGTATATAGATCTTTAGAGGGATTACCCATAGAGGCAGATAAGATCTTTACCCAATATTGCAGATGCTTTAATCTGACAAGCACAGGCCCCTTGATTGATAATCTGCATTACACAAAACATCATGGCTTCTCTTAAATCATCCGGCAAATACATACTTCTCTTTCACTCTTGCTCTCATTCTCTCCCCTCCTCTTGTCAAATCTCCCCCTTCCCTCGCGCTAACTTTAGCCATCCCTCTCTATCATCGAGCTGATCGGTCTGCGACTGCTCGCTTCGCTGCTGCAGTGCTACATGATCTGTTTACCAATACTGTACTAGCTGCCAGGCAGGGGGAGGGAGACAACAGAAGAGGGGTTTGGAATCAGCTCACACAGTTAGCCTACACATTGTCTGACTGCAGCATGAAGGTGACTTGATGGCCTCATGAGAAGGAACATCTGAACACATGCTTCATTGTGTTATTTAATCTACAAGAGTAGGTTGAAAAAATTATTTGACTTGTTATTTATTTGCCGCGAGCTAGATAAGAAGATCCGCACCAGTTTAGTGTCTGTACTGTACTCCCACCAGGATCTGTTTAGCGCAAACACTGGAAACAAGTGTTCATACATTTTCTCATGTATGAACAAAGGTAACGCTTAACAATAAGGGACACAACATTTTAAGTAGTTACTAAGGTACAAATAAGGAGTGAATGAGGAACTAACTGTAAATCAAATATTAGTTAAATAGTAACTGTCAGTCCAATTTTAATGAGTAGTTAATGATTAAAAAAGTTTAAGAAACAAGTGAGTATCAGGAACTAAAAGGAAAGGGGGACTTACTGAACGACCGGTACTTATGATTCAGTCCTCAGTAACCACTCAGTATGAAAGCACCACTTTAATTAAAGGGGCACAAAATGGTGGTGAAATAATAAGCTAATGAGTAAGTAATCAGGGACTACTTAGTAAATACACAGTATCGCTACTTGGGGTGAAAACAAACAGTAACTAATATATAAGTAATTGGTAATAAATGAGTTGTTACTGGCTTTGTGCTATTCACTTGCTGGTTCTGGGGCGGCTGTAGCTCGGGGGTAGAGCTGGTGGACCAGTGATCAGAAGGTCGCTGGTCGGAATCCCCAGCTCCCCTGGGGCGGGACTGAGTTACATGTCGAAGTATCCTTGCGCAAGATACTGAACCCCAGAATTGCTCCTGATGTGCAGTTGGCACCTTGTGTGGCAGCCACTGCCATCAGTAAGGGTCCTGCAATGAGCTGGCGACTCATTCAGGGTGAACTCTGAGGGGAGTTCAGGGTCCCCTCAGGGGGATAAAAAGCGGCAACATCCCGTGAACCTCACGGAAAAAGCGGAAAAGAAAACGAAACGAAACAAAACGAAACTTGCTGGTTCTGGTGAAGAAAGCGGTAAGCATGATTGATTCACAAATATTCATGAACTAGTCATATTCAGTAATATAGGATCTCCAGATCTGTTCTCTAGTAACTCATTACTATCTACTACATAGATCCATTAGGAATTATTAGGGAAGTGCAAGTAAGTAAAGTAAGTAAGAAAACAATTAATTAATTATTAAGTCATTCTTGATTTGAAAAAAATAAAGAATTAAATAAAGAATTATACTTTAACCAGTGAAACCTTTTTGTTTTTTGTTAAACAATTACTTGCTCTATTAGACATGATGTCTGAGCGTCCATCCCATCCCACCAAGTTCAGCCTCAATCCCTCCTTGCTCATCTTCCTCCCTCGACATGACCCCCCCACCCAGCCTCTTATTCTGGGCCCCATCCTCATCATTGACATGATCTCTCCATTCATCTGCCGGAGCATTTCCTGTGCAAAGGGTGACGGGGGGTCAGCAGTTTGATAAACCCATAAAAGGCCCCCATGTTAGCCCATGAAGGCCCTGGATGGCCTCTGTCACCCGTTCCCACAGCCCGCCTGCCTGTCAGCCCCTCTGACTGACAAGCCCTGTCACCCCACAGCCTGACGCACACGCCCACTCCAACTACATCCACCCTTCCCCCCCGATAACCACACGTTAAAAATCATTCGGTCTGGCCTGCCACTCATTAATATGACGACAAAGGCTTTGGCCCCGTGCTCTCGCCCCTTGTCAGTCCAGCAGTGGGGGGATGAGAGGAGGACAGAGTGTGGGCACGGTGCCCAGTGACTCCACCTCGTCCAGTCATGAACAGGCTCTCTTTCTGTCTCCTCCACTGGCCTTCCAGACTCTTTGAAAAGGAAGAATGCACCATGCTAAATCAGCCCACAAGCGATGGTGGGTGGTGTGAAAAGACTGACACTGATGCCACCCTCCCTCTGGCACAATGACACAGATGCTGCTGGCAGGAGGCTACAGGAGCACGGCCCCGTGTCCCACAACATCACAGGATATTTAGCGTTTGGTAGCTATCTGGCTGCTGTGTGTAAGACTTGGATGTATTTTACACTTTTCACTTCTTATTAAGAAACACAAGTTGGATGAAAAAAGAAAAAGCTCTCATTTTCAGTAATGACCCAAGGGAGAGATTGAAGTTCACAACGAGCAGCATGTACTGTTGACCAAATTTCTTCCAGAGGGGTTTGGTGGTTTGCTGAGACGTCAGTTCAGTAATTGAGCTATTTACTCACTTCAAACACACAGATTTATTTTTCCCCTTAGAGTTTTGAAACAGGAACATCTCTGTCTGACCATTTCGTTGAACTTAAACACTGCATATCTTCCAGGCTATCCTCTGGGCAAACACAACTTCACAGCATCAGTAAGAGCTGTTACCGAAGGAAGACGTGGACAGTTCACTCAAAACCTACAAGGCAGCTGTAAAGGAAGTTTTCGATAAGTTGTAGGGAGGGAAAACAGGGCTGCATTGAATCTTTTCATGCAACTTTGGGTGTGACTGAGCACTGTGTATGACTCCCTAAAATTGACTGAAGATTGGCATGCGCCAGAGCTGTATAAAAAAAAACTTTTTGCAGCATTATTTCAACGGAACACAGGACTTTTACACATAAACACTTTCTATTTATATGGTATACTACTACTATTCACCTGAAACTCAAAATTCAGTCATTATCCACTCACCCTCATGCTGATGGAAAGTCAGGGGAGGTTTCGTAATCCACAAAACATTTCTGGAGCTTCAGAGGAACTGAAGTAGACGGGGACTTACAAAACATTTGCTAAAGCTCACTACAGCTTGTCCAGCCTAATCCTAGTTTGCAAAAAAACAATGATCCCAAATTATTTTCACAATACATGGTTTACAGATTTAACATATGTGATTTAACATTGAGCTTGTGCCACTTTCAGATGGTTTACAATGAAGTTACAATAAAGAGTTTGGCTTAACAAATTGGTGTGAAAAATGTCTTCCCGAGACGCTACGTCAGGACATAAGGACTGAATTTTAATTTTTGGGTGAACTGCTCCTTTAACGACACAATAGAACAGTGTTGTTCTCAGCGCTGTGTGACTGTTTTTTTATTGAACTGGAAATGTTTCCCGTAAAGGCAAAAACTAAATAATTCAGAGTTTCGCAGTGTAATGCCAACATTTGTCTGGAATTTAACATCTTTTATTTAATTTTTTTGTTGGCTCATGCCGTTACAACTTCCAAGCCTATAAGCGAGTGTGTCCACTATTTGATTTAAAAACTATGTGACTGCTGATGTTTAAATCTCACCATGCTCCCAAAAGGATGCAGTTACTAGGAAATGTTCCCTGTCTCCCTCATCTGTCCAGGTTTGCACCCTGCGCCATGCAGGTACTTGACCACAACCTCCCCCTGACACTGAGTGGCTGGGGGTGGGAGTCCCAGCCAGCAGAGGCCCATTCTGTCTCCAGACACATATCAGTGTGATGGAAAGTCGCCTTAGCAGGGCCAGGAACTCAGCTCAACCCCCGTCTGAAAGCAGCTGCTCTAGAGAAGTGGAGAAGAAATAAGAGGAAACTTACGGGAGGGAGAGAGGAGGCTTTCTGTCAGGAGATGAGATAATCTGAAGGGGCAGCCTCAGGGACACACACAGACACAAACACACACACACACACACAGGTTAATACGTTGGGGGGGGGTTGGGGGGGGGGGGGGGGGGGGGGACGGGAGGAAAAATGTATTTTAGAAGAGCCACATGGGGTGTTTTCTTAAAAGGATAATGAATATGTCTTTGCCTGCGAATGAGAGCCAGTTTCGGTTTGTGATGGTAATTTCCACAGAGACGACAACCTGGTTCCACAGCGGTGACCGGGGATAAAGCACGCCATGGATGACCGTTTCTGCCTTTGTCCCGTTGCATCTCACTCCATCTGTCTGTCTATCCAAATGACACCAATTATCATTATTCTTTCCCTGTAATGAAAAAAAAAAGCTGCGCATGGAGCAAAAATTTAAAAGCACAAAATCTTTCAATTGGATTCTGCTGCTGCTGAAAAAAAAGATCCTTCATCCACTTCCCCGACCTCTCCTCCCTCCTCACGTCTCGCTGCTGTATCCTGTGCGGTGAGGCTGGCACCGGGCTTCCACAAGCTTTCCTGCACAGACGTTTTTGATTGAAGCGCCCGAGTTTCTTGGGTTCTCTACATGTGTGGCGTGGACCGTCTTCTTCCCCGCTCTGTTTACTGAACAGTAAAACCCGGAGGCCACAGACCGACGTGGGCTCACTCTGAGGCTCCTCATTCCCACCAGAGAGGAACCCATTTCATGAAGAATAATACTAATAACGTGACCAGAGCCCAAAACACTTCCTTTCCCGCAGCCCTGCAGATCAAGTTTTGGTTATATTATTCTTCATATTACAGTCCTGGCCGCATGATTGCCCCGTAAACACTAACCCAAAATTATCTGCTGCTTTTTCAAAGTGGTGCACTTGAGAATCTTTCTCAGTCCAAACTCGCAGCAACGGTAGATTTTATTCTAACCTCAAAGAGGCTGAAATAGACCCCGTAAGCAGCATCATGGGGTCTTTTTGGGGCTTGTGAGTGAATTGGAGCCGTCTTGACAATACCCTCGGGGGAACAGACGGTGGAGGGAACAAACCAAAGAGAGACAATGAGAAACAGAAAGAGCGAGGAGAAGTATAGGACAGAGAGGGTGAGAGAAAGTGACTGAAGAGAGGAAGGAAAGGCCTGGTTTTCTTTTCCCTTACTCTGGATTCCTGGGTAATGACTGGGCTGTAATGGTGCTGAGCCTCAATTCGCCAAATGAAACAAGAGGCCCGGCCAGCCCCGATGATGTTTATTTCTCTCCATATTTCATCTTTTCCCTTTTTTTTGTTTTAATTCGTGACATAAAAATCATACACACAGAATCTGCATTTCATTTGTATGGCAGCCCACTGTTTTCTTCCCTTTTTTCTCATCTGCTACCCCCGATCGTTTCTTGCACATTCAGCAGAGTCCTCGGGCCAAAGCCGGGATTTGTGGCTTGCTAACCAGCGGAGGGGATATTTTCTGAGAAATCCCCTCTGCCAACAACTTTCTTCATCGCGACCTCATATGCTGACCTGAGAAAACGACTTTTGAGTCACTGCTGAGAGAGACTTTGGTTCCATGCTGCCTTTGTTAAGCAGTCACCTAAAGGTTAACATGGGAGTCTTTTGTGAAATATTTCTATTTAATGCAGCTGAATCTTGACTTGGATGAGTGCTGGTATGAAGGAACAGTCGGTGAATCCTGCATCAAGCATCAGCAGAGTCAGCAATAAACCTGCAGAGAACCCCTTTAAGCCTGCACACTCACGCACACTCGGCAACCCCAGCAGTGTGGAACGGTTTGTGTTCTGTGAGACCCATCAGCTCCTCGAGCCACTGATGGGCCCCGTTCCAGCGGCCACAGCATCTGGATGAGAGCGGGCCCGTCTGCATGCCACGGGGGATTTCTGGGATAAGTGAATCTCTCCCTCTATCTCCGTAAGGCTCGGAGGCAACGGCTCTTTTGGAGTACGGAGGATGATTTTTGGCAGGGGCCCTTATTTGGTTCGATTTATGGGCGCCATGTAGTGACCGCAGAGTCAAAACCCAGACATGAATTCTCTCTCTCTGCATGCGCTGTCCAAGCAAACCACATCAACCAAAGTATTAAATACAATTGTGGTTTAAATTGATGCATTGGCTGTTACCTGAACTCACAGCGCTTGACGTTTCTAATAGATTCGCATAGTTTCACATCGTTCCCCAGCGAGCTTACGAGGGGTGGATTCAGACTCACGAAAACTGCGTTTGTTTTGTAGAAACTTAAAGAACCAGCGTATGGGATTCAGTGGCATGTAGCGCCAAGGTTGCAGATTGTAACCAACGCAACATCCCTCATTTCAGCGATCCTGTACAGACGGGGACACTGGAAGTCAGTCACAGCTGGGGGTGCTGAAGGGTGACATTCATGCTTTTTGTATTTATTTGTGTATCCGATCGTTATCAACAACGACTGACGACATTTATGAGAACGTTTCGCACCACAGCGGACGGCAAACTTGAACACCAACATCTTAAAGGTCAAAGCAGGCACAGTAAATGTGGCAACAACAGCAAGGAGATGAAGACGGAGAGAAATTCCCCAGACTCCCTTAAAAAATAACTCAATTTTGTGAGTTGCTGAGTTAGCAGGAACTGTATGAACTTTGTGAAGCACGGTCCTGCCAAATTCTTAATTGTACAGGCCTTCTTAGAAATTCAGCATACGCTACAGCCTCGTTTTAGGGGTTGCTGCAGCCCCTTCAACGCCACCAGTTCCCACATCCATTTGTACGGTATTTGCTAGCCAGTGTTTGGTTTGTCCATCCTGGGTGCAGCATGGTGGACTCACTTCAGCTGATTATACCCAAATGGAATCATAATTAAGAGTCTTATACTCCATTTGCAGAGCATTTATATCCAAACTGTGGCCATTCTGACCCCACCAACCATTCTTCTAAATTATAACATAAAAATGGTCAGGGTCAACTGTACATGAATATGCAGTCCGTGATAAATATCTTTTCCAGACTCCCTTTGAGAAATGCACTGTGCTCCTCTACCCCATCCGTCCACACATGGCAGCTCCACCAGCGGCCGCACCCACCTCTCCCCCCAGTTGTCCGGAGCCAGGCAGTTTGACGGACTGTGCCCACTTTTTTTGCCAGAAATAAAAATATTTGTTCAGCTAAGTGTTTCTGCAAATGGCCCAACGGTCTCCTGGGCTGTCGGGCAGCTGGAGTTCAGCTGCTCCGGTCCTGAGCGAGGACCTGATTTCAGGTCCGTTGTCTGATTGCTCGGAGAGAGACATCAGTCCCTCCTGCCACACATGATTTCCTGGATAATCAAAGGTTAGCTGAAGCTTGGTGAGGGCTCGCAGTCTTGAACCAAATAGTGGCCCCCTTGGCATGCAGCGCCTCCCCTCTGAACCCTTAGCTCCTCGGCCCGTAGCCTTCTTTATCAGTCCTGCGCGGACCGGTTGAGCTGAGACAAGGCGCATGAAACATTTCTGACATTTCTCAAATGTGTGGCTAATCAGGAATGGCTGCTCAAGTGTGGAGGATTCTCTAACTGGGGGGGGAATAGAGGGGAGGTGATGGCGTACAGCTGTAAAACACTTTTTGGGGGGGGTGTCGTACAGTTCTACAACTGACGTGCCTGTGATTTATGTATTTGTATAGGTTTATAGGCTGTTCACGTCAATATAACTTCATGGAAATGTTGGCGTGTGGGTCAAACATGCCGTGAGTACATAAATCCACATACTCTCGTGATAAGGTGTAAGAAACTATACTGTAGGTAGTCAGTTGAAACCTTATGATAAAAAGAATTGTTACTAATGGAAAAAAATGTCTGACAAGATATTATAGGCTATTAGCAGCAAGAGTGCAGTCTTTATTGGTTAGATTTGAGGGCCAACTGCATTTGGAGCATGAAACAAGGTGCGAGCGAAGGAGGGAGGTGGGATGAAGACAAATGAAACTGTGAATGCTCGCATGCTTGTTGCTTTTACAGTGAAAAGTGATTATAGAGAAATTGTTAGAAATGTGCACGGAGATGCCTGAGTGTGAGCTGTATGAAAGGAAGTACACAGCGAGGGAAAAACAGCGTGCAATGGATTCGGTTTCGCTGCTACGACTCGTCTCACCCTGCTGGAGCTGTGCAGCCTGCGCAGGGCCATAAATATCAGCGTTTTTATAATCTTAATTGTACAGACATTTTTCTGTTCTCCTCCACGGGCCAGCTCCCCCTCAGACCCAGCAGGCCGCCTAGGCGATGCCAAGCTCTAACCCTCCACAACAACAGCAGCATTCAACAGGCGGAGATTTAGAGCTCTGCAAATATTGGCTTTCATTTCATTTTCAAGTTTAGGAGGGGGTTGGTGCCGGCTGGGACTCTCACCTCTACCTGTTCTAAACCTCTGGAAAGTACATTTCCCTCGTCCAACAGAAACTAGCGGAGACCAGAGACAGAGGGAGAGGAAAGTTTCCACAGAGGAGCTGAATGAAATCGAGGCTCAAGAAGAAACAGCAGGGAGAAGGAGAGAAAGCTAAAGAAGATTTAGATTCCCCCAACAAGAGACAGCACACATATTGAGAGGTGGGCCGACTCCCACCGCCGCCCGAAAAGCTCTACTCTATTCACAGTGACACATTAGTATTCTAATGCCAGTGGGAATATGTATGACTGCCTCGGAGATGGAGCGATGCACAGGCCTGCGCCAGAGGAGCGGGAGGGAAGACAAAAGAAGGAGGGCGACATTTGCGACGAGAGAGACGTTAATGTGGACGAGATCTGTGGGGAGAGAGAGGAGAGAGGCGCGTAACCACAGAGGAGGGTCTAAATGATGACAACATTTATCTCCCTGAAGTCATTTTCTGGGTCTCCATGCCAACACAGCAGCACTGTAAGACCAGAGGGGCTCTCCTCTCATGCCTGTGCACCCTGGTTCACCTTTCAAGACAGACAATGAATCCATGATGATGAATTAGAGTACAGATTCTCTTCTACAGAATGTGTTTTTTTTTTTCGATAGAATTTTTATATAACCTTTCTTCAGTAAAAGTACCAGTGCTATACAATAACAATACCACTTTACTCCAGTCAAGCTCCTGTATTTAAAATCCTACCTCAGTAAAAGTGCAGAGGTATTGTAAGCAAAATGTAACCAATGTTTCGATGTATACTTTACTGAAATAGTTTGAAATACTTTATAAGACGGTCAGTTTAGTTCTGTGGTTCCCAGCCTTTGGTTCTGGCACCCTCCAAACATGATTAATGTGTTAAAAATTTATATTCATCTTTTGCAATGTTTTATATATTAGATATTGATATTGGGGATATTGGGGAGTTTTTCCTCTGTCTGAGACATTTAGAGGTAAAGTGTCTCTTCAATAGAAGTGCTAACAGCTCATAGACATCTGAAATGTGACAACGGACTACCACTAGACACAGTTTTTCTGTAACACTCACAGGTCAGAAAGACTGAGAAACACTTTTTGAACAATTTGAACACTGAATATTTAATATAGGTCTAAAAGGGTTAGGGTTAGTGTCTCAACAGGCCGATTGCTTGGCGTGAGTATTATTGCCTCCACCGCTCTCAAGGACAGCTGTTTAGACAAATTCTCACTCAATACCGCACTTCCTTGGGTCCTCAACAATAAATCTGCAGAGTGTGAAGTCGACCAGATAAGTACAAGTACCTGTGTAAAACAGCGTCGGACTCATTGTGAACAGTAAAAACAATTGATCAACATTGATAGAGCAGAACCAGAGATATCACCCTTTTTTGTTACACGCATTCGTCCCCTTTTGAAGACCTGGTGACTACATTACCCACAATTCAACTTAGCCACAGATTGACATCACCGGAGGCAATATATTAGAGTACATGCATATTCCTCTGGAGCCACAAAAGGCTTTACACTACTTTCTTGCCATATGCAGCAGGACTCCCTGAGACCTCTAAGTGCAATACGTGTAAAAACGGTGTACATGCTGTGGACGTGGATCATCACAATGAAAACAACCTTCAAAACAAATCAAATTTACAGAAAAGACTTCATTTATGCTTCTGTTATCTTTAAAGTCCCTTTTTTTCCTTTACTACTTGAACGTCGTGCTCTTATAGCATCACACACTATTTTGCTAATAAATAAATCAACTGAGCTTACACAGTTCACTTTTGGCTACATGCCTGCGTCAGTACAACCCAGAAGGGCTAAACATATGGGCACAACAACCTGAAGCCTGTGAATATTTTCACCATGTCCGACAGTGAGGTTGGATCAACTTAAAGCCCCATGTCAAAATGCATTTTCTATGCTCCCTTAATAACTCAGGCTAATCACTTTAGCATTGTCTCTAGGGGCACAATGACTCTCCTCATGGCCTGTATCCTATACGAGGGGTCTAGGGAGCGGTCTGGTGACGGTGTGTTGAATTTGGGTGACAGGGCCCCAGTGGGAGTGGGCGCCCCCCTGTCCCTTAGATAATCCCCAGGAGAAAGGGCCTGCATTTAGGGTGCGATACGCTTAATCCGGGGGGGCCTTGTTCACAAAGGAGCCCAGCACTTCCTCTGGCCTGGGAGCTTCCGCTGGTCCGGGGGGCCTGGCGTGGGTGCCAGTGCAAACATGCGCCAATAATACACGTCTGCATTGCAATGGAACAAACAACAGACATATAGACGCACACACACACACACACACACGTGCATGCGATGCCGTACAGAGGAGAGAGCATGGGAGAATCGAAAAACAAACTTGTAAATTCACACTGTACTTATGGGCAGGCCAATCCCAACAAGCAACCCACGCACCACAAAGGCCACAGAGACAACACACACACACACACACACACACACTCTCTCACACACACACACACACACACACTACATAATGTGGGCAGAGGCAGTGTTTACATTCTGCCCCCGGGTCCAATGAAATAAAGCCTGTGTGTACTGTAGAGAGATTAGCTGAGTGACGGACAGAAAAAGGGAGAGATCAAACAGCCTACCGCCTACAGATAGTTTCATATTTACAAACAGGAAGACAGCATCATGTAATGACTTTGGAGCCCTTCAGATGCTCCACAGAGTCACACTTTACTCATACATACAGTAGATGTGATCAGGGGATGCTGGTGGATGACGCATACACTTCAGCTCCGTCCCCCTGGCAGCCTCTGTGCTACTACCGTGAGGGAAAATGAACATTGAAAAAAAAAAACAAAAAAAAAAAACGATAAAATCTGCTCTTTTCCCAAACACATTCTTCCCTTTTTATTTACCACAAAAGCAAATGATACTCAGCGAAGCAGCATGTAACATTGAGAGACATTTACGTAAACAGCTGAGGGATATTATTCCATACTTCTCTGACATGATTCCACACGCAGGTTTGGATTAGATGTTTGGAAAAAGGAAGGACGTCAGGCACCGTGTCTCTTTTTCCCCATTTTCAGACTCGCTTTCCCTTCCCATTCTATTTCACGCTGACACATCCTCTTCCCTCTCAGGGGTCAACATGCATTTTCTTCTGGCCACAGCCCATCTGTGGAGGAGCTACGGCAGGTAGCCGCAAAAACGGAGAGCTGGAGGGTTATGTCTACTCCAGTCAAATAATTCTGTGCCTGAGTTTAAACTGACTTTAAAACCACTGCGACAATTTTAATAACCGACAACCAACAGTGCACAGCTGTATTTGGCACTATAATCTACCATTTGCACCAGTTGTTTAGAGTGCACAGTGGCAGACTGAGGATGTTTGAGGGCCAAGGGCAAAGAAATGAAAGTGGCACCAATGTACAGAAAGTGGTGATACATTTCACACTAGGGGGCGCTTCATCATGTTTTCTTTACCACAAGGGCATCCAACGGGGCACTTTTGTTCGAGGTGTTTCGACTAAATGCTTCAACCTCGGCTGCAAACGTGCTACATGCGATTAAAAAAACATTTTGAGATAGCCAGCAGACTGAAAGTTTCCCACACAATCAAAAATGCATATTATATTCTCTCACCTTACCAGATGCATGAACCCTACTGCACAGTGAAATGGTTGGCAGGTGACCAGAGGAACCAGGAGACATTGCTGTTGATATTATATTCTAGTGAAGGCAGACGTCTTTACATCTCTATCTAAAACCAAAACAGTATAAGTGGATCAATAGCTACAGGTAGGAGGGAAAAAGATGTATTTTTCATGTTGTGGTGAACTGTCCCTTTAACTTTTCCTCAGAGAACCTATCCTGGTCATGCTCTAAATGTTATCTTACTACAGGGTCATACTTTCCCAGCTTTTTTGGCAGTCTCTTTATTTTCCAGTGTGACAAACCCCACCCATTTGGCACCAGCTCAGCTTAAAATAAACCCAGAGTATTTAAACCATCTCTGTGACTTAGGTCTGACAAGAAGATAAAGCCTTCTCTCCGGGCCCTTTTATTCTCCGAACGCTGGCCTTTGGCTGAACGGTATTTCAGCAGCAGTGCGTGGTCAGTGCGGACCTCATACTTAAAAAGAATTATGAGCAGTGACACGATTATATATCAGCGTAATGTCCAAACCCTGCCATTCTATTTCTTGCAGCATTATGGACTCATTATAAAATAGCCCAACCCGTCCAGGCCACTTGTTTTGACAGAAAGAGGTCCACCACAGCACTGGCACATGTCCTCATGTGTGGTGTCCACCAAGACTAACTACTCATGACAGTGCCAGGAGAGTGTGTATGTGTTTGTGTTTGTGTGTGTGTGTGTGTCTGTGTGAGTGCACATTAGGTCTGAGGGGAAGCATGCCTAATGTGGGAGAGAAACAGTGAATCCAACATGGCCACTAGCCAGCGTCAGTGTTCCCTTCTCGGAGAATTAGCCTGTCAATCCGTCCTAATTCTCGGGGACACAGGCTGCTCTTAAGCCCAGGTTGAGTTTAAAATGGAGAGACTGACTCTCTCAACTGTTCTCTCAGGACTGGATGCAGGCAGTCAGGCAGAATGTGTGGCAGGTCAGGTCGTACTGGGGAGCAGAGCGGCTGCACAGGCCTCGTCCAGGGTCAGGCTGACATTTAACAGTCTGAGGTTACACTTTCCACTCGGTTAGCTGCACGATTGACGAGGAAAAGCACTGTCAACCTGCTGGGTAGGTGGCTTGAATAACCGTCCTCAGATATACATTTTTGTGTGCAGGTATATTTACAAAGCACTTCTGATGTTTACAGCAGAAAAAAAACAAAAACAGGTGTGTTTAGTTTCACCTCCTCACATTGTATCATCGTTGTTTGTTCACAGTCAGCTGCTGGCCTCCTCCACAACTCGGTACTCTGCCTGCACTGTTTACAGGCTTAATTGCAGCTTGTGGATCAGCTGACATCAGACCGAACCATTAACTCGTCACACCAGGTACATTTACCGACACCCTGGGCCTCACACAACCAACACCGAAGGAATGCAGGACACGGCATCATGATAGATTCTTAATGTTGAGCATGCAGTTGACAAACAGTTGATGTGAAAGATTTTTGTGACGTATTTGAACAAATATATTATATCCGCACTTTATCCATGGATATTAAAGTAACATCACAGACCCGGGATTTGAATTTATGACAGCGGTGTACAAAATGTTGCTTTAAGACAACTGCCAACTTCTTAATCTGATTTCACTAAAGGCATGATTTGAAGTCATACCATTACACAAACCATTAATATAATTATAGGTGGAATTAAATCATATATTTAAGAGAACCTGAAAAAAGTCAGTCACATGATGTGATGATGTCTGTGCAGTCAGATCGACTGAGTTCTGGCTTCAAGAGGAAAAGATTTAATGAGGGGTGTCATTTCTAATTGCACCAATCTGATTAAAGGCGTTAAAATACACACTTAGTGAATGAGAAAATTACAGTATATTTCCCCTATTCTCACCTCATCGCACAGGTTACCAGTAGTTTTTAGAATAAAAAATAAAATATCAAATTCTATTGCACGTTATTAAATCACTGATTGGCCTGATTCCTTCTTAAGTAATGACTTTTTAACCCCTTATTTATTTATTGTTAGGATTTTCACTCCTATCTTTGCTTTTATTCCACACTGTATTTTCTGTTTTTGAAAAGTGCTATATAAATTAAGCATATTTGTACATTTAGCAAAACATTAAGCTTAACCAAGTTGCACTTGTAACAAAGCTGCTGCAAAGACAGATCTCTGATGGCATTTCGACCTCCACTGCATGCCACATTTTCCTATTAAAATTTGCTAAAAGTCTTCCAGAGCACATTAAAATCACCAACATTTACTGTAAGTACAGAGAAGTAGCATTAAGGTCCTGAACCACTGCCATGACCAAAGAGCTTGTGAGTTAAAAATCACTGTGCCTTAAAGACCTGAACCCTGCCTGCTGACACCAGCTCAGACGATCCCTGGCCTGGCTGAGAGCTGGACTGCTGTTGACACCCTGTTTGGGGGCGAGAAGCCATTCACATTTGTGTTCTGCCATATATCTGACACCTGTTGCCTGGGCCAATTCAATATGTCCAACTCGCACTTATCTCTGTGTGTGCATGTGTTTCAGAGACCTAAGCTTACTACTGTATGTGTAAAAATGTACACAGTTTGAGCCAGCAAGAGGACGCCGTTTCCAAAATCCCACTGCTTACGGATTAAGGGTTGTGTTGCATAATGATCGTGTGAAGGAGAGTCACGAACTCCAAGCAGGGAATATACAACCCATTTATTCAGTTTAAGAAAAGAGCAAATAAAGCTATAAATATAACAGACAAAAACATTGAAGACAGTAAGTTATTTGCTTCACTTAAACCCAGTGATAAAAGTCTTTGCAATGTTGTGGTGAGGTATGAGTCAGCTTGAAGTTTTGGTATTTAATGCAAGCAACTGAAAACCACCTTCAAAATCACTGGACATTCAAAGGAGAACATGTTCGTCAAGTGGCGATGCAACACAAGTTGGTGTGAGGTAAGTGGAGAGCTGTACCCTGTGTGTAGCTGGACGCTCTTTTACAACATCATGAAGCACGAGGGCTTGAGAATGAAAAAAAATCAAAGCGATGAATACATGATAGCACTGATAACATTCAAGGGACCAATCCCTGTTGGGGAGGCAAATCAAACAAAAAGGGGACGAAGAAACTTTAAATCATAAAACAAATGTGAACAAGACATAACTGATGAACGAGGCCGATAGGTGACATACATACATACAGTAGATAGTGAGTGGCTACTGCATTTTTGCAGCCTAAGCATGGTGAGACTACTAGGAGAAGCAGCAGAAAGCACTTTCACAGACAGTGAGGCGACACATGGAAATACAGAAACAGGCATACATTGCTGGGAAGTGTGTTTTTACGTATACTAAAAAGGTGCAGTGGTGTGACGCTGTGTGTTCAGGCGCGGTACAGCAAAATCCTTTCAGCACAGTCCTGGCCGACCAAGCCGGCGTACTGCTGCACCTCCGTCTCGTCGGTGGGGCCTTTGCGTTTGCGGGTGTAGGCCGCATAGGGCATGACGGTCCGTCTGTATAGCACCAGAGCTCTGCCCACGTCCTTCAGCACCCGGGCGTCTCCTGGAATGACACACATGAGAACATAATGAGGAGCAATGCAGACACATCGAGCACAATAAACATTGTCCTTATTTTCCCTCGTTCTTATGAGTTAACCTCTGAATGACTTGGCAAGGATACGCCATTATTTTCCGAGAAGCTGTTGGAGGAGAAGAAGGCATTTTTTTTTTCCCCCACAGCAATAATTCCCCTATGCCCTAAACCTGGAGTCACAGTGGTGCGTGAGCAGGCTAGTTAGTTGGCCTTGTTTACGGGGCCGTGCTCCCTGCTGGCCCGCCAAGCTCAGCATTTCATCAGGCCCTGTGTCATACACTGCCAGCTCCCATTAGACCAGAGAAAACAATGCTAATCTCAAAAGTGTGCGTGTTTAGCAGCTACGAACGGTCCCCTGGCGAGTCAGATGGAAAAACGATGACCCCTCGCTCTGACACCAAAACCGCTGCCTCCAGGAGAGAGAGGTTTAGCCAAGCTGCCCACAGCTGGCGCAAGGAGGACGTGCAAGTGGTAGCACAGCGCGGAGTATCAACTGAGCCAACCAAACTCAACGTAACATGTAAAGCAAATGCGTCCCAAAATCAAACACACGCACCAATCATCTTCTCACTCCTGTCAAAAGTGAGGAGTCTGTGCTGTCACTCACAGGAAAGTATCTAACATCACCACAATGAACCACATCCCTGCTCTAGTTACTCTGACTCTCAAAATGCTTTTATCGCTCTCCTCAGCTCTTAGCTTAGCCCCCTTAGCTCATCTTCTCTTAGCATGCAGCTGTTTTACCGAGAGCAAAATGCCTAAAAAATGTCAAATTTATGTCATGCCTGAAATGTACATCACCTCCACATACAATATTTATATCCATCAGCGTTTCCCGTATGGAGCCATCCTGGTCTGGCCAAGCTGAGACAAAGATAAAAGTCTGTGGAATGGACTATCTGGCCAGGCCTGTGGCGACACATCAGTCAAACAGGAGCTTGAGTTAGATTTGGCCTCCCACTCGCCACTCCCGCTCCCCCTGACAACACCCATGTGGCTCACAGCTGAGCACACAGGTGGTACGAGTGATGTGAGCGCACATATTTTGGACTAATTCCGAAAATATTTGCCACAGCGCTGCCAAATCCCTCCAGATCACCTAATCAACTGGGAAAACACGACAATAGAGAGAAAACACTGTGATGTAATGCCACAAACAAAAGTATTTTTTACCAGATGTAAGGGATCCATTGTTTACAATATGCTCAAAGGCACTCTGTCTGGACTCTGGCTGTTCCTAGGCTTGTGTTCATAAACTGGTTAAAAGCAACATGGATCAGGGTTTGATGGAAATGACAAAAAGTAAAGAAAGAAATGTCCCTTACTTTGCCAAAAGGTTTTTACGCTTGCTTGAGGGTATTTTGCCTTTGTGGAAAAAAAAAAGAGCTACTATGTAAAACAGGAGATGGAAATACCTCGCCTGAATAAGTTCTGACATAGCAAACTTTAAGATGAAAAAGGAGAGGACGAAGAAGAAGGAAAGCAAGGAGAAGAAGAAGAAGAAGAGGATGAAGAAGAAGAAGAGGACAGAGAATAAGAAGACAAAGACGAAGGAGGATGAAGGAAAAGGAGAGGAAGAAGAAGAACCGGACGAAGGAGGAGAGGATGAGAAAGAAGAAGGGGGGTGAAGAAGAAGAGGACTAAGAAGAAGAAACAAGAAGAAGTAAAGGAGGTCAATTTTTTCCACTGTTTGCTTCTTTCCTAGACATTTTCATAAAATCAATTCCCAGATTAATTCCCACATTTCCTCGTACATGGCCAATGTGACTGTTTTTGTTTCCTCTTCCCCTTCTTTGGGGCTTATTGGCGGCTGGCAAACAACCAGATTTGTTTCCAGTTCAAGGACTTTTACTTCTTCTGCTGTTGCAGCCATGTGTCACACGTCTGCAACATTTGGAATATTTCAAAAGTTCACAACAAATTCACTTGACAGTTAGATGGAAATACAGCTAATGACTACAACAGGACAGCAGCTACAAAATAAAATGTTAAAATCCCGTCAGTGATTATTTAAATAGTCATGTGGGTTGAGGTAGATATACAGTAAGTGAAGGTCCCAATTATTCAGGTACCACTACGGCATCAAACTTGCACATAGAGTCTCCCTGAAAAGCAAGCCAGAGGAAAGAACTGAGCTGGGTATCAACACAAAGCCCAGAGGCTCTTTAGCGCTCACATCCTCAGTCCCCATAAACATTTTCATATTTCCATTTTTTCTTTTTTATAAATTTGAAACCACACTGTGCATTCATGTTTTATTTATTAGCCCCATTTCCCTGTTCAGTAATGCCCTAACCACTGTGTCTTCCCTCTTCTCGAAAAAAAAAAAAAAGATCTGCTGAGTCACATAATTTAATGCGTGATGCAAACTTTTAAATGAAGAAAATCAGCAGTATGCAAAGTCTCAGCATGTGGGGAAACGTGCTTTAAGAGACGTAAACATGTTATGTAACTTTCACATTACAGTAATTTTAGTCCATGAAGAATTAATGTGTCCTGATGGGAAGCAAGTGAAAATATTTAAACGTTCGATGCTTCTTTAATAACTTGAGCTGCCTCCAGCGTCGTCTCTTTGAGCACTTTGTGTCTCCTCATGTTCTTTATCAGTGCGACAGTCCAGTTACACAACACTGAAGCAAAGTTATGACACTGGTCTTAAACCCCACTGTCCTGTTGTGAAGATATTAAGTAATGAACATTTTACAGACTGTGCAGATAGCAGGAGCTCTAAGATGGTCTATTAACCTCAGCCGTAATACTGAGCCGAGGCTCTATCCCTCTTACTCCAGGCAATCCAAACATCCGCTCCTCACATAAACAACTTTCATTTCTTCTTCCCTCACTCCATCCTCCATCAATAACCCCCTCTTCACTTTGAGCAGCTCCAGACGCTGTTCCCGCCAGGCCCACCGGACGTTCAGTGACACGCCACTCTGAGGTCACAGCTCCTCGGGGTCGAGGTTCAAGGGTCGGGGGGAAGAGGAGTGTGAGGGTCGGGCCGGGGAGTGAGAGGGTCAGACCCGGGCCAGGGGCCTCGACACCTCGCCACGCTCCTCTCTCTCTTCCCATCCATCTTAAACTTTTAAACACTCGCTGGTCAAGGGCAGGCCATCAGGTTATGACCACTTCCTGTGACCCAATGTTGCAAATCCAAGACAGGGCTCAAGTTTGAAAGGAAAAAGGCCAAACTGGTGGTGTAGTAAGAAGACTTCTTTTTGACCGGAAGACCTGGGTTCAAGTCCTTGTGTTAGCATGCATCCGTTCATTTGAAAGTGAGACCCTGGATCCCTGTAGCTGACCAGGAATTTTGACCTCAAGCGTAAAGAAAGCAACAAGAGAATTCCGCTGGATTATAAGGATATTTTCTTCATTATTATTATTAAAATGAGGAAAAGATTCTTCAAAGGCGATAAAAATGCTGCAGATCCGGGGAGGAATAAAACTACCTCCTGTATTATATCAGAAACAGAGAGAGGTATCTCTCTCTTCTCCTCTCTGACTGGGAACATTAGTACAAGTCAGGCTAAGGAGCAGTAAGCCCGGTGAAGAGCAGAGCAAAGTGGTTCTGACAGCGAGACAAGATATGAAAGTGTACATGTTAAAAGCTTGACATATAGTAGAGAAGGCAGGGGTCTTGGGTCTAATGGGTCAGTGGAGTCAATCAGCTTGATGGGAAATGATTGTGTGTGAATTTGTAAAAAATGAAAAGGAGAAACAGAGTGAACATATTTTATTTTAACATTTTCAATATTTCAGTGCAACTGAGTGTAATGTGTGTATGCAATGTTTAATTTGTTAATGTGCGTTGGCGCCTGCTGGACACACTTAAAGTCCAGGCGCTGACTACTTGTGTCACACATTTTTCACAAGTGTTTATCCTGCTGAGCGGGCAATGGCCCCTACTCCTTTCTTTGTCAAGCAACCACTGATTATAAGTGTGTGAGAGATAGTGCATATGTGCCGTTTAGAAATGTGTGCATGTCCATACTGTGTGTGCGTTCACGAGAGGCCACACTGAAGCCTAAGGGCCCTCGATGTGTCAGCAACAGACTCATAATCAATGTGAGGCTGCTCTGGACAGAGTTGAGTAAACTTTAGGTTAGCTGTCTTTATACACCTCATTAGGACAGCTCTGTAGCCCCGGTCACCCTAGCAATTTGAACGCACAACCAGCACCCCAAATCTTCTTCACCCCTGGGTGAGGCTTGGAGTTCAAGGCAGGGACTTATAACAAGTCGGTATTGGAATTAATGGAAGTTCTGGTCAAACAGAAATTTCCTAAAAGGTTTCTGTTGAGTTGTTTTAATCCTTCTTGAATTTATACACAAAAATAGCTGTTGCCAGTTCAGGCGCTCACTTTAATGGATGGAAAGTTGTATTGTCACAGTGTATATGGACATGGCTGAAGGTTGTTTTGGACTAAAATTGACATATAACTTCTGGCTTGTCAATGCACTGAAAATGGGAGCATTACCATTAGCTAATCAACAAACTTCAGTTCATGAGGTAAATTCATTGTCATTCAAAATGAGGGTGTTATCCATTGAACCAACTGTTGATGACAGTCAGCTCATATACTGATACATTGCATATCTACTGACACACAGCAAAGACAACACAAACAAAATAGTGGTAATAAAGGGAATGAGAGAAGTAAAAACATTCCTGTGAGACTGCAATAAATAGTTACTTCCTAAAAAGATACCCAGGAGATTCCCAAACCATTACATACATGCAGTCAGGACTTCCCCAGGCCATTAAAACAAATTCTAACATGTCTTTATTTTAGCCAAAAACAAGCCACACATAGACAAACTGCCAATTAGGACTGTGCCACAGGCCTCAACTGAGTGCCATACTGCCAACCTCACGATGACACAGGGCAGGCTGACCTGGTGACGGACTGACCACTGGGTGAATTTCTGGGCAGTACTGAAACCTCCACACGACCACTACGGTCTGGCAACGGGCCTGAGAGCATACCATCAAGACAGCTAGCACTGAAACGTAATGACACTGCGTTTGGACAGCTAGGCCTGAAATAATGTCCCGACCCATCCAAAATCAACAGTCTACGCAGGAACGAAGGCACCACAGGAGCCACAGACACACAAACACACTCCGGCCACATTGGAAATCGCCAACTCTGAGACCGCCACTTTGTCCTCAGTAATTTGTGCCTACTCAGGGATTAGTGGTATGATCGACAAGAAAAGGTCAGACCTACCGCTGGCTAAGCTGTTAATGGCAATGTTGTAAATGACCATCCTACTAATGGTCTTTTAAACTGCCTCATTTCTGCTGGGTGTGGTGCTTTCTCCACCACTTGAGTCAACATCAAAAGCTAGCCAGGAAATCACAAAAATGTTTAGGATCCTAATTTCCTTAAGACATGTACTACAACTTTGATGCTTTATGAATGGTACAATAAAATGCCCACAAGCCTTTCCTCATCACACAATGTGACCTTTGAAAAAAGGGACAGAGGAAAGAGGCATCCGTGCCAGAAAACGTTTTGAAGTGTTGGTTTTTTAAGTCCAAGTATGACCTCACCACAACAAACTCTTAAGCTGTCTAACCACATTCATATATTCTTCTACTATCCTACGCCTTTTGCCAGCAAACAGCCACCAGCCTCCCTCTCTTTTTCTTCCCGTCTCTATAAAATCATTTTTATCACATACCCCCCTCCTCTCCCTCCATCTAATCTTCTCTTACTCATTCCCTTACCCTCCATCTATCTGTCCCAGTACTCTTGACAATCAAATTCTGTCCTCTCACATCTCCTATTACTGTCTATCTAGTGGCTCTTTCCTGTTTGGTGCCTCTTTGTTGATGCAGATTAATGGGCACAGGTAAACAGGAGATGGCTTTCCTCTGTACACTCAACCACTCAGGTTACAAGCACTTGCAATATCCACAAGTATGTGCACATTCTTACCGACAACCTCAAGTCAGCTCCTATAATAATTAATATAAAGTAAAAGGGTGTCTAAAGGTAACAGACGTGTCAATTTTATACTTTTTAAGACATTGTTGTGATATTTTTTACCTAGATAATAGACAGATTATTGGTCAAGTCATCTTCTTATTCAAGCATTGCAGGTGAGTATAAAGGGATGCAGTGCAGAGGAAGGTTTTATGTAGGAATATTGTTATTAGAGGGTTAGGTGTTCTATATCCTGCCAACAGGTAGGGGCAAGCATAAAGTAAAAGATGGTTCAATGGTAGGTTTAAAGGATTTGCCAATTTCTACATTCAATCAAAAGATACATAAATTAAATGGTGTTTTCACATTTAGTCCCCCTTCAGCCCTTAAAATGAACTCAGTCGGCACCGAACTGAACTCAAAAGAGCTCGAACTCAGACCTCCGATTATGGGTCACTCCAAGTCCGTGTTTCAGTTTGCTTAACATGTGCATTGTGAACACAACATTGAGGAACACTTTAAACAGCAACTGTCTACAAGGCACAGAAACTCTAAGGTTTGCCTCCAATTTTCTGTTCATATGAGGAACAGGATTCAACGGGACCACACTGCCATACTGTGTCTAAGTAAAACTTTACCACATGCACGCAGTAAGGTGAGAAAACGAGAGAATCCATGCACATTTTATGACTAACAGTATTCTGCAAGGAGGTGCCTAAAATTTTATGAAGGTGGAAATGTTGACAAGTCATATCGTACTTAATATGAACAGCAGTGTGGAAAAGACAAGTATAGCAGCAGCCATCTTCTTTCAAAGTGAAAACTACACATTACCCGAAGAGGTAAAGTTCTCCGCAAGCAGTGTCACATCCATTGGACAATGTCGGTTAAAATGAGGTGCGAGTCTTTCCACTCAGCATGCAGGGCCATATGATGCAAACTACTTCAGTAGTTTTTTTGTGGGAGCCGTAGGAATTTGACTGCACATTCACCTCAAACCACCTAAAGCCCGAAAATGCAGAATCAACACAGGGGAGTGGGCAGAGGGGGACTGAAGAAATGGGGAGACAGAATATCTTTTAGTCTCTTTCTGGCTATGCACCTATGCAGAAAGTCTTTTCAACCTTACAAACCTACTTACACTCTATTAAACACTCTCCCTGGCCCCCATCTCTCACCTCGCCCGGCCAAGCAATAGGCGTCTGCCAGTCTACCTTCCGCATGTGGTTTATTATTGCTGATATCACTATTCATATAATGGCACTGTGGTCCTTCCATAATGACGGATCTGGCTCTGCTCTGATCACACTGAAGGATTGTAGGGGGAGAAGTCGGTGTGATTGGAGCTGCCGGCCCTCTCTTTACCCCTGTTCAGTGACTTGGAGCAAGACCACAGTTTCAATACGCCATCAATGTGAAACCAGATCAGATGTTAACACGAGGTTCATAGGTTCATCCAGAACGGTGTGCTTGAATAAACTGGAGGATCCAAGACTGAACTCACAGCTGCGGTTCAGTATGTTAGTAATGTTAGAAATGTATGTAACTGTATAGAATGTACAGATGAACAGAAACATGCAATTGCCTCCAATTCCAGATGTGTAATGCCTTAAATGGATAAAGATAACAGCAGAGTGGAGTGTTGAATAGTTGTACCTGCATCAGGATCCTGGTTGAAACGAGCGTAGCGGGAGTTCTCCAGGTGGGGTACACATCGCTCTATTGGAACCCAGACAAAGGTTTCTGGGCACAGGAGGTCTGAAGGCCGGTACTGTCCCTGGGGAATGAAGCAAAGAGAGAGTGAGTAAACTGCTAACGTAATTTTACATCATTTAAATCGATTTGAGAAAATGTAAAAAAAAAAAAAAACAGAAAACTGATGAATTATTGAATTGTTCTATCAAGGAAAAACATTTTTTATTTTTTTTTTAAATGGATAATGCAAATGATCCTTTGCTGCATCACCATTTTCCCACTAGCCTAGAGACCCTGTAGGGTTAAAGTTTGACAAGTTGTAAACTGACCTCAGGGCTGACACCTGGGTCAACCTCCAGCCCCATTTAAGTTCTTTATCTGAGCCATGTTTCTCTGTGTTGTCTTCAGTGCTTCACTGGAAATGTAAACACTCCAGCATATTGTAATGTGTGCTTGTGAAATGGGTACAAGACTGTATTTGACCTAACATTTTGGATGTAAAGTAAACCAAGCTGAACAAAAACAGCTGCGGGGCAAAGGAAAAGAAATGAGCTAGGGGTTGAATGAACAGAAAGGAGTAGAAGGAGGAGGAGACTCCATTATCAGTGACCTGTGTTCTATCACATGGCTCCAAACAAACTGTCGAGATAGTTCTGTAAACAAGCAGGCGCCTGCATTGGGCCCGCTGCACCGTCTCAACGCACACAATAATATTTATGTGTTTTTTTGAGACATTAAACTTGAGGACAAAGACTTCACCAACATGAAGCAAAGTTTTATACACAACTGAGGTCAAGAAGGGCTGGATGCTTCAACTTTGAACAAAGAAAATAACACAGATGGCATAATGAACTCAAAACTAAGGGAACAGCATCACTGGAATAAGCTGTTGCTTATACAAGCTCACTGACCATGACCCATCTGTCAGTGGGCCTATATAGAAAATATGCTGCCTGTTTTTACATGTACGAGAGGATGCCTTGAAACTGAACTAGGCTGCTCTGACAAATCATAAACAGAAGAATTCAGAGTCAGGCTTTCCCTTCAAGGCAGACTCATATTCTGTAGCCACCTAACTGCTCTGCCCCACAATAAGGTAAAGTGGAAAACCACAAATTAAATCCATAAATTCATACATTCGTGCAAAAAGTATACAGGCTCAGATTAAGGTCCAGGCTGTGAAGGGGAACGAGCATTTCAGAGTGAAGCAGGGGACACGAACATGCTTTAAGTGCTTCTGCCAACAGATGGATCGGTGTGGAATGCTATGCATCTGTAGTTGCAAACTGACACACACACTGATCGGATGCTCTCCGTGTCCCAACAACCTACAGCCATCCGCAACTGTCAGCACAGACAGTGTGACAGTCTCACACTCTACATCACTTCTATGGACTCCTTCAACACTGCATTCGGACACACCTCTACATGCTTAATTCACACACAGGTGGTTAGCAGTGAGACGCACACACTTCCACTATAGGCCTGACATTGCACCTCAACTCAACCCGACTTCTTAGAGGGTGGATGGAAAGAAGAAACAGAGTAAAGACAGACATGTGAGTAAAGTAGGCAGCCTAATGTGCTTTAGCTGGCAGAGTTATAGTATTACTCTTGGTGCCCCCCTTTAAAAATTCTCCCCTACCAAAAGTAGATATCAGAGTCCCACCTTTGTGTCTACTGCAAGGTTGTTAAGTAAAACAGAAGTAAAAGCTAAAAGTATGCGAGTAAACATTGTAGTTACCCGAAAAAAATGATGCTTGATTAAAAGTAACTGAAATAATAGTGTATACTTGATGACTAACTAAACTACAGTTTAAATACACAGGAAATGTCAACAAGCATGAAGAGTAATGGTGCATGAACATGTATTGAGACTGGGATGTGTACATAGCAGTGAGTCAACTTCCTTTACAAATTGTTTGTGTGTATTGTAATGCCTGTTCTAAACAATTCAATCTCGTGACTGATCAAATACTCCCAATATTACAATAAATAACTAAAACTAATAATGACACTTATGAAAACTAAACTGAATTTAAAGGTTTTTAAACAATAAAACTTAACAAAAATGAGCAAACCCTCTTTGGAAACTGACTGAAACTAAACTGAATTTAAAACTCAATGAAATAAAAGGTAAAAACTAATGAAAAATGTGAAAATGTAGTGCTATAAAAACAATAACAACTCTCTACAGCCCGAAATGATATATACAGTCTTCTGCTGTATAGTAAAGAGCGGCCTATCAAACCAAAATGAGAGACAGAGTCTGGTCATGGCACAGGCACAATCCCTCAATCTCCCCCCTGAAAAGAAACAAGGATGAAGAGAGGGATGGAGGAGTATGACAGGACCCAGCTATTAGTGGTCTGGACAAAGGAGAGAGAAAAGAAGAAAGAAGAGGGAAGAGAAAAGCTGTCAACTTCTTTTTCTTTACTGGACTGAAAGTGAAGACTGAGCTCACCACTGAATTTCTTTATCTTCCCTCTTATATTTTCTCTTCCCCAGGTCGGCTTGAAGGCCCTGTAATTCATGGTTACCCCTGCAGCTTCCTTGGCTCTTTTTCAGCCCAATGTTTTTCTGCTCACAATATCCATCTCAACAGTTACTTATACCAACAGAGAATGCAGTAATGGTTTCCTGAAACTTCAGTGAGAGAGGAGACTGATGTGCAGACTGAAACAGCCAATCTAATAGCTAGAGGTGAAATGGTCTATTCCAAAAGAAAATCTATGTTCCTGAGTGGTTGTTAGCTCAGCAAGTAGTGCAAAGAGGCCATAGGAAGTTATAGTGACGACTCGGAGGGCTACCCGGCTGCTCGACAGATAACCGGGACGAGACTTTCCAGACAAAGAACATCTTTTTGGTTCTGTTCCTCCCTTTCTAAACGCTCAGCGCCTCCTGCACAAACCAATCCGTCACCATCCTTCCATTCTTTCTGTGTTCGGACGGATACAGAGGTGAAGCCGATGACTGACAAGCTCTGAAAGGCTCGTTTAACAGAGACAAAAAGAGAGGCAGGGGATCAAAAAAAAACAAGTGGAGAAAGAAGGAAACATGTATAAACTTCGGCGGATAGACTTGGCTGCCATAGGTGGTGTGAGAAATGAGAGGGGAGATAAGAGGGAGACGGGGAGGGACGGGAGAAAATTAGGTGCAGCTGAGTAAAGGGATGGTATTTAACATCACAGAGACAAGGACTGAGGCAAGGCTGATGGAAGTGATAGGAGCCGTCTGAGTGCCAGGACAGAGGGGCCCAGCACGGAGAGAGGACGTTGGAAGTAGGGGGTGAAGAGGGAGGAGCTTGGAAAGAGAGAGATGAGGGAGGAGTAAGGTAGACAGAGAGGGAGATGGAGATGAGAGAAAAAACAGATCAGAGGAGAAACAGGGTAAAGAAACTTAAGGGGGCACTCTGTTGTTTTGGAGAAGAAATTCAAACAGATAATAATACAAACTCAGAACTACGCATTCTTTCAATAACTTAATAAACAAGCCGTTCTCAGAGGAAAATAAGGTCCTCAGACCACTGTCTGAAGCTAAAAAGGTGGGGGGTCTGCTAAATATAAACGAGGTAAAACAGTGCATGTGTTGTCCTTTAAGGTCAGTTTGTTTATTCAGTCATGTAAAAGAGGAGTTTGTTTATTTAGTTTGTTTAGGCGCAAAAGATCTGTCACTGAAGATCTTTCCCTTTTGATTAAAATTTCTTCCCCAAAACTACATAGTGCACCTTTACCAAAAAAGGACTGTACAATTGCAAGTGATAGACTGCACTCATAGATTTAAATATATTGTTTTGTTAATTAATGTGCAGAGAGGTCACTGTTTACAGGAAAGCAATCTTCTCCAGTGCAGCTTTCCCAATGAACTGAACTTTAACGAGACAGAGGGGAAAATTACTCATTTGAATAACAGGCCAGCCTGGTGTAAACAATTACACAACCTCACTCATCTGCAGTAAATAAACACATATCTCCACAGAGCCGGACACGGAGTTACACAATCCTCTACAGATCCATTATCACTCTGAGTGCGTCTGTGACACGGCATCACTCATTCTTTTCAGGCCACACAGACTTCACACACACATACAGATAGCAGGGGCCCGGCTGTCTGCTGAGTGAACTTTATTGCCAAATCAAACACACAACTGTCAACTCGTTCCTCTCCTTCGTTGTGCACCCCTTCTGTCTTGTTTTCTCACACACCTCAAGACAGGGACTGATGCCCTGGGCCCATACCTATGATTTATATGGAAAGCAATTAATAAGACACATAAATCGAGGGCGTCGCTGCAGCCAAGGAATCCTCATGGAAACCTACACCTCTTTTTCCTGCTGCTGTTTTTCTTCCTCACTGCCTTATGCGTTTGGTATGTGTAGAGTTGAGACAGCTTTCATCAACCATGAGACTGAAAAGTGACGTGACATCACCCACTGGTATGTGCACTACCCTTTTCAGGCCTCGAGTCTGGCATTATGGCCATTGCCATCTTGATATCTAGGAGCGTAAGTGACCAAATTTGGAATAAGTACATTGCTCACACAAGGAAAGCAAAAAAGTTCTACGCTGGCTTTAGGAAATTGTGTTGAGCATTGTTTGTACTATGTTCTGACATTACATGGACCAAGCATCATCATCAATAAATAAAGAAAATCAAAAATATGTGGGGACAGCAGAATCAAAACTGAAATCAATACCACTTTCTTACTTTGTTCTTATGCTCCTTTTGTATTTTCCATTACATTATTTTACTTTTACGACATTGTCTTTTATTACTCCCAATAAAACATACAACGCTCCATTTGGCCAATATAAGGCAGATATAAGTTACTATCACATCTTGCATTAGAGAAAAGCTTTTTGAGGATGAGATCACTCATTGCTTTGCAGTCACACAACAGTGTCATGAGTCAAAGTGATCCTCTTTCAGGCCTGGTGGAGTAAAGACCAGGAGGTGGACGTGGTGTCCCAGTCAGAGGTTTTCCCTGCCTCCATCTGCATTGCTTTACACCACATCTGCTGCTGATTTCCTCCTGTTGAGTTTTAACCCACCCTACCCCTTGCTGAGGTGTCCCTTTATGTGCGAGTGCACACAAGTCAGGCACTGTGCAGAATGTCTGAATGTAGTCTCAATGAATCCATTCTTGATAACAGTATCAGTGCAGCTCAAATCTGTACAGGATGGAGCATTAGGTTATAAAGCAATCTGCTGGTCAACTGAACACCTACTTCAGTCTGAGACAGAGCGGCTCCCAGAGTGTGATGTAAGGCTGGTGGCAGAGTAGATGAGGTCACTAATGTTAGACCTCTCTCTGTTTGTCTCTGGCAAAAGATATATTGTCCAAAAATAACATTCAATAGAAAAAGGAGCCTGTTTTATAACATTGAGGGTCGAGCATGAGCACAATAGTGAATGGGATATTATGTTAGGATTACGTATTTGTCAAGCACTCTCAGTAGAACATGGACGTTTGACCCAAACAGACAAATACGGTCGCCAAGTCACATTTGTGATCTCCTCGCAGAACGTTATTCAGCTGGTTGTCAGGGCAGGACAGGCCTGAAGTTGGAGGGTATACAAAGAGGCCCAGTGTGACCCAGAGCTGAGCAGATCTAACCCAGGCTGGCCCGGGCCAGCACTCTGACCCAGGGTCACATTCAGTCAATCTCAAGTCAAAAAGCAATAAACACAGGCCCTGATCTCCTACATCCACACACTCTCTCACAATACACTCCCTCCATCGTCCTAAGACTGATGAAACACGTTCTGCCCAGACAAGGGGGCATGGGCGAGGGGCCTCTGGCTGCTGATGGACACACGTAAACAGCACAGCTCACACAAACACACATGCAGCTAGACAAATAACACCAAAGATCAAGCGGGCTTGACAGAAGGACAGCGCCAATGAAAGACAAGTCCAAACAAGCTGCGTCCCACACAGACGCACTTTTATCACAGCCTGTGACAATATGGACATATGTGTGTGAGTGTGTGCGTGTTTAGGTCTGTGTGTGAATGCCCTGAACATGTCTTGGGTCTGTGTTTGGGGAGATTTATGCTAACCGCTGCTGTTTAAACACTCGGGCCCACTGAGGCCTTTTCACCCTACTCAACACATTACCACAGGACGACCTTCAAATAAAGCACCCAGGCTGGTTAAAGTCTCCCCCATGGGCCCCTAGACAACCCCCACAATCCTCCCCCCTCCACCTAGTCCACTCTGTCCCAGCACTCCCTCGCCTGGCTATGCGTCACGGCTCCATGGATGACAGGTTAATGAGGAGAAAATATTTTTACAGGATCGCATTTCGACAGAGCCCTGAGAACCAATGGCAGCGCTTTTATGGGCATCAGCTCACATAGCACCGGGCACTTTTATCTCTTTATCTCCTCTGGTCTTTATGGGCAGGCAAGCTGTTACGCCTGTCTTACACAGACCACAGCTTACTGACTCGGCAGCCCCTAATCTCGGAATTAAAACCCCACCTCAAACTTCTAACTGCACGACCAAACCCGAAGCCCTCCACCCACACTCTGAATAAATGTCTAACTGCATTTATGAGGCAAGCTCATTCTGTTCAGTAGTGCTTATCAAAAGATCTGAATGTGTTCCCTCGCCAAAAAGAAACCAAGCATTTCAGACTAAGTGGCGCAGCTTCAGCAGGTTTGAAAATAAATAGTGGTGAAGTTAATGGCAAGGCAAACACCTCCGGCTGGCAGCTAGAGGGCTCTGGATCTGCTCAGTGTGACACCACCTCCAAACTCTCATTTTCACTCTTGTGACCTTCACACCTTCTCCTTCTGCCACCCGTTACCCCCCCTCCAAAGGTCTGTCCTTCCACACACAGTAAGACTGAATCGTCTGACCTGACCTCTTGAACTCCGCTCCCTAAGACCCTCACCCTGTCAGCGCTCCTCCTAGGAGGTGCCAAGCAATGGCAGCCCCCAGACTGAGCCGTAGCCTGTTAATGATTTGTTAAAAACACAACCATGCAAAACAACAAGAGATGATGGGGTGAAAAAGAGAAATTATCAAAAACTTTAAACAAATGTTTCTGCTGAGAGGTACACTGTTGGTGGTCTCCTGTCGAGCTAAATCAAACAAAACTGTTTCTGTCAGAAAGGCTCCAATTTAAGACAGGGGGAGGGGAGAGAGCTGGAAGGCAACAAAAGAGCTATGCTTCAGCTTATAAATTTCACAGAAAGGGTGAAAATGGGCCGGGTTGGGTTTGATCTTATTTTGACAGGCACAGGTTTTGTAACATGAGGATTGCTGGAAGGTAACACTGCTGGCATAGTAGAGAAATACCTTCTAAAAACCAACAGAATATTGCTTGATCTGAGAAAAAGAGCAGAGCAAAAAAAAACAGACAAGAAAAAAGGGAGGGCTCTCTTACGGTAAACACATGGGAAAGTCCATCAGTTTCAGCATGGAACGCTGCACTCACCACAGTAACTGTATACTACCTCTATTTGAGCCGTCATGACTTAGTGCACCTTAGCATGCAGATAATGACAATTGGAGAAACAGGATCCAAGCCACTGTAAAAAAAAAAAAAAGAAAAAAGAAAATGTACCACTCCTGCCTGCTATGCCTAGCAATAACATTAGACTCAATTATCTCTGGATGAAATCGGTTGAAAGTTTGCTCAGTCTGATCCCTTCTCTCTCTATATCAATCTTTCATCCCGACCGGCATGGTTGCTGCTTTCTTAAAACAGTTGCTGAAAGAAGAGCGGAGGCAAAAAGAGGGATGGAGAGAGAGAAAGGTATGGTGTGCGATGGTATGCCTGGACCTGCGTAAACCTGCACTTCCACACATTATAACCAAGAGCAATGCATAAACAAAAATACATAAAAAAGTGATGCCCTCATGAACAAATCTAATGAATAAAACAAAAAGAAATGCTGTTTACTGCCACATGATGAGCAGGGATAGGGGGCTCTGTTGGACACAACCACCTCTAGATACCTCAAACTCACTCACTGTCACTCTTAATCTGCCAAGATGAACAACAAGTGACACGCAGAACGTGAGGTCACACACATACACATAACATACTGTCTGAACGGGGGCCCCCTGAGTCAAAATAACATGCATGCAGAGTCCTGATAGCTGTGGCTCGCAGACTTTTTTAGCATGTCCCAACCTGCAACTGCGTACCTGGAGAGGAGACGGACTGTTTGAGGGAGAGATTCATTTCATTAATAGACAACACTCAGTTATTGATGGCACTGCATTGATTCAGTAAGATGAATATTGGCTTTCTTTTTTTCGGGATTGATTTGATTGAACTTTAATTAAATCAGTGAGGAATGAGGGGTATGAGAGATCTTCAGTACTGATCACTGTTCAACTTAAACAACAGTGTGCAGGTTTGTATTTGTGCAGCCAGAGAAAATTAGGTCCGATGTGCATGCCTGAGCTTGGAGGCACTTTGTCATGTCTAATTGATGTCATGAGAACTAATCTTGTGCTGCAGGTGACAGAAAAGCCTGCAGGCACACACATTGCTTAAGGCATCGCAGCAACCAACTGAAACCAACATCAAATTCTTCCACAAAGTGTCTGACACCTGGATGGATTCATGTCAGGTTCACTGAATTCAAAAGCTCTGGCCATGTGGAAAACTGCTGGCAGTTGCTAGAGAGCTGACCGGCTCTCTGACGGTGTTTGTTGTTTGTGGGCGAGGAGGAGTCGGGCTGAAAGGGAGCGGAGGTGCAGCTGCTGCGAAAGGGCTCTTTAAAAAGTCAGTGAAGTACCGCCGGGAAAACGAATAATCCTTTTCATCTTGCCTCCTTTTCTCATTTGGCACACATTTTGTCACTCCTTTTTTTTCCCCTCTCTGTCTGTCCTCTTCCTCCTCCTTTCACTCGTTTTGCTCACTCCTTCTTTCTTCTTCTCTGTGGAAAATTTAATGGTTTCCTGAGCTCAGAGTGAGACATTCTTTCACAGTGAACAATAATAACAAGAGTAAGAGCCACTTGATGTAACTCTCACACTCCCTCACCGACTGGGTACGGCTGGGTATTCTGTCCATGTGTCTGCGCGTATGTGCATGTATGACACACTCGAGAAAGTGCTCGATCTGTTAAGACCAGGTACTGCAGATTGGTAAAGCCAAGTGGGTGACTGCCTCGTTTGTTATCATCACAGTCTGCTTATTCAGCGCTTAAAAATAACCGACACGGACAAGTGCTCACACATATGCACACTTCTGCAAAGAAATGGAAAATCACTCCAGCACGGCACAGAACTTTTACTCCTTGTTCTGTCCGAAATGAAAAACACATAAATTTGTCGAATCAAAGTTAATGAAACTCTGAGTGCATTTTGTGAGCTGCCGAGGCTGGATGGTGGGGCAATCGGAGTGAGGTAAAGTGCAGGGGAAGGCCAGGCTTCTTCCTGCATACAGAATGTTTGCTGCCCACCAAAGAGGCTGTAGCCAAAGCCAAAAAGCCATGTTCCGAACCGATAAAACGCAGGACTACAGGGGGACAAGGAGAGGAGGACTCTGAGATTATGTCATTGATGCTTAGTACTCAAACACATTCAAAGTTGATAGACTGGTGTCCGACTTCTAATATGAAGATGCCGACCATAACATCATCACCATCTTGTTGCTGCTGTTTACATTCACCCAGATGCAAATAAAGAAAATATGCACTATGTGTATCTCTTATTTCGTTATGCAAAGTTATGATGTATGATGTCAAGTAAATCACCATGAATATTGAATATTTCTGGTAAAATTTTTACAAAAGCTGAATTAATTAATATGCATACTAGCATACTTTTTTTTTGTCAGCCTCGGCACACCTTACTGAATGTCCAGTGATAGTGGAGCATGTTATGAGTGACATCATGCAAACAGCCAATCATTTATCTGGTGTATAGTTTGGTTGCATCAGCATGAGACAACAACAGACACAGGATGTAGATTGTGTAGACATTGCTGTTTCTATGTTTAAAATGTATTTCTAACAGTGTGATCATATATTCAGTTTTCTTCTTTAAATGTTATAATCATGTAATATCATTCAGCTTTGGCAATAATGTAGCTCACACATTCATGCTAATGATGCTTA
The DNA here is from genome assembly GCF_900880675.1 of Sparus aurata. Classification (NCBI taxonomy): domain Eukaryota; kingdom Metazoa; phylum Chordata; class Actinopteri; order Spariformes; family Sparidae; genus Sparus; species Sparus aurata. The sequence goes on along the minus strand of NC_044201.1, from coordinate 14,453,002 downwards.
TTTGAATTTGAAAAGTCACACAGCAAATTTTTAAGTCATATTCATGACTTCATATTTAATTTCAATAGTAAAAAGAACTCCCAAATCAAAAAAGAAAATAGTCATTCAATTCAAAGTAAGGTGGTTCAAAATACAGGTTTATTACAGTTAAAGGAAACCATGTTTCCTTTGTCTTTATTAAAATTAGGTAATCAAAAATCATGATACATATTTCAGCTATATCAACAAGCCCCAACTGAATGCAGACTTGTCATGCTTACTGTTGTACACAGTCAACCCCCCATAGGTTCACTATGAGCCAGGAAAAACTGTGAAGGCAAGGTGATTCTACAGATAAACATGCTAGTGCAGATTTAAATTCAAACTCAAGAATAAGAATGCATATACTATGGCTGCATCTGCATCAATGTCCTGATGGTGCCAGCATTTTGCTGAGCATGCAGTGACATGTTTTTGTAAGGGAGGCCCCAAGAGATGATAATAGCTCATATCAACAAGCCAGGGAATTTAGCTCTCTAAACCACAGTCTCAGTTACTCTGTGTTAAGTCACGAGAGTGGTTCATTCAGATGACTTTAAGCTACACATGTGAAAAAAAAGACTAATGGCAGAAGGGCCAAGACCTTTGGTCTCATTTAGCCTCCAACAGTTTCACCTTCTGCTCTCTACAGCTCAACATCAGAGGGTCGGGGAGGGCCAAAGGACCAGGGACAGAGCCAGGGGCAGGATGTCACGTCTAACCTTGAACCCGACAGCCAAACCAGCAAGGCTCTGTGGGACGCTCCGTCCCAGCTTTGAGAACAAAGGAGAGGGTCTGACACTGGCCAGGCAGCCCCGTGTTACTGGCTGGACTCCAAGTCTTCTAGGACCCTTTAAGGCAGCTCTACAGGACCATGTCCAGGCTTTGGCACTACTAAGACGTTTTTAAAACCCATTACACATGGAAAGGGCTTTCCTCCTCACTCAGAACTCAAGAATACTTCAAAATGGAACCACAGATGAGATTCAGTCCACTCGTTGGCTGTATCCTTACACAGCCAAATCCTCAACATATAAGCAGGACGAGGATATGAGCAGACAGGACATACAAAAGAACAGCTCAGGTAAAGGCTTCAGAAAGTATTACCTTACTACTAGTTTTAAAAAGTCTATGTCTATGACCACTATACAATATGGAGTCTTCATAAAAAGCCTTTTACAATCCTGCTGGAGTCAGTTACATAAACAATGCATTTCTATTGCTCCTCAGGGAACGAGAGTACTGTATGAGCCATCGTGTGAAATTCCACAGGGAGGGAACAGGTTTTAGATGGATAGATGTTTAGTATTCCTCTCAGCATGCAGAGTCAAGTAAGGCAAACTAGGTCTCCACTGAAATTCAGGTCGATTCGAATTTTAACCAAATGAATGCAAATAAGAAAGAATTACAGTGTAAGGGTTTTACAGATTTCAGACTGTTCTCTAAAAGTTTGCCATCCAAATTGAAATTCGTAAATGATTTCAATGATGAAAACACATTTCTCTCAGTTTTGAACAAATCAGTGTTGGTAAACAAACACGCCCATTGCTTTCACCATTAAGTGAGGACTGTTGCATTAATGATCATGATAGACAGATACTCAACACCTTCACTGACTACAGAAAGAAAGTGTCCTGATTTGATTAAGGGTCTTAATCACTATGCAATTTTGTCTGTCACTGGGCACACAGTCACCAAGAAAGGGAAAGTCAACAGGCGATCCATTTCTATTACATGCTGTTGTTGTTTGGGGCACTGCAAAAGCGGAACAAACAAGAACACCACTTGGAAATGCTAAGGGGCAAATGTTGTCTGTTGCCATTTGAAGTGCTTTCGGCTTTATCCAAAATTCCAAATATTTTCAAAAAGCTTTGAGTGTGAATTTTAGCATCAACAGAAGGCCCATATGGAGGGACAGTGTGAAATTTCTGCCACTCATGGTTTCTCAACCACAACAATGATAGTTTAAAGCATAGTTTGTCAAGTGAAGTAGTATGGGATCATGGGACTTGTTGTCTTCATTGTTACAAAAAAACCACTGCCAATAAAAAACTATGACTACGACGTGACTTAGGTAGAAATGTATGAAGATGAAGCTGAGTTTTATTGATTTGACGCTTTGATGTCACATTGTCCGACTTCCTTCCTCACTTTATCTGATAATACTGTTCACTTGAAAAAAATTACAGACTTCTCCGAGTTTAAACATTGTTGGAAACATTTAGGATAGTGTAAGCGCACAACTCAACAAAATATATAACAAAGGTCTAGCCATTTTTAGATATTATAATGAGGAAATGCTACGTGTTATATATTATCTCTTAAAAAGTGATGGGTACAGAGAGTTCCCCCAAAGAAATGGCATGAAAAGAGGAGAGGGAGTGGTGCTCAAGGGGTTTGAGTGGTGTCCAGCGGGGTTCAAGTGCTGGTGTTTTGGTCCTTAAAGAGGCAAGCAGCAAGACTGAGATCCAGAAACCAGAAAAACCCCAACACAATAACAGTGGAGTTTAGGGGGCTCCCCATCTCAGCGCCTTGAACAATTCCACAGTATGTCTGTGCATTAATGAACTACTTGGGCTCATATGCAATTCAGACAATGGAGCGAGACACTTTGCATGTGCTGAGAGTGTGTTGGAGCGCGGGTGTGTTTTTTGTGGGAGTGTGAGAGCCCAAAGGTGGGAACTGGGCAACCTTCTCACCCTTGTTCTGTGTAGGAACATAATAGGAAGAAGTAGGGAGGTGGTGAACAAGACGCTGCAGTGGCAAACACACAAGAACAGATATGGGGGGTTGGGGGAGAAAATACCACTGCAGGAGGGGTTTGGTGCTGTGGTAACAGCGTTCTCAGACAAACAGCACGATCAAGATTCAACACACAGACACATAAACAGAGCAAACACACTCACATGCATTCCATACACAGACTTCCAAACTGAGAAAATGGGGAAACCACAAAACAAGATGTAAATGGATAAAAAGATGTGGCACTGTGCCATAATCCCCAACAAGACATCAGTCTCCCATGGACAAGAACAAGCTCTGGGAACATCTGAATGAAATGACAGAGAAACAGAGGAATTAGTAGATGAATGAGAGAAAGAAAGGATGAATGGCAAATCTTGGCCAAACTAATGGACTTGGAAAGGCTGCTTTCTTTCTCAGTCTTCCTGCAGCTATAGATCTCAAAGCGGTGTTTGATGTGGTTGTGAGCATATATGGGGGCTCCTGTGTGCATGTGTGTGCATATGCATTATGCATTTGTGTAAATTTTTCCACAGTACATGAGCTGCACTTGTTTTAAAATATGCAAATATATCTGTGCATATGTGTGTCGTACACTTTTTGTTGCTGAGATAGTGTGACCTTTTTCTCAACCTTTAATGTCTTCAGCAGCCTCGTCCTCTCTTCATCACCTGAACCTCCCCTCCATACTTTTTTCCTCTCGCACTCTATATGTCCATAAAGATATTCACTTCATTAGATGTATATACATTTTTCTTGTTGTTATTCCTCCTAACTAAGTGTTGCATAAGAATCAGCTGTTTAGACTTAGGTTAACTAACTTTCAACATGTGCATTTAAAGGTAAAGTACCGACCAACTAGTTCCTCCTAAAAAGTAGATGGGATATATGTCACCAAGCTGGGCAGCCTTACAGATAGCGAAATTCCAGACTTCAGATGAAAAATTAAAGCAGGTGCCAGGATCCATGTGGAAATTAGAGAGAAAGCCTCATAGATAGGCCCCTGTTGAGGCCTTTGCACCTATAATAACAAAAGTAAAAGAGGAAAAAGAGGGGGGGCTGGTCTTCCCCTTCCTTTATGAGCAGGCAGTTGGGACCTTCAATGCCTCTCAGGAAGATAGGAACCTGCATTATGCAAAAGTAATCAGAGGCAAAAACCACTTTGGTCTCTAAGTGGAGCAGCAAGGAACGGGACAGACAGAGAGGAAGAAAGAGCGATAAATGAAAAGTAAATAGTGTGTGAGAATGTCAGCACATTTCTTGACATGGATACTGACGAGCCCATGAAACAGCCGAGCTTTACTGCTTTTCTGTCACACAAGTGATACAGGAGAGACACCTTTCCCACCTCTCACATTAAGAGGGATGTTGTGGTGGAGAGTCTCAGTATGAAACATTGAAACACCAAACCGATCGAGCAGAAACATTTGTCTCACGCGAAACGGGCTCGCACATCGAAATGTGAGTCATATATTACAGTTGTATTTTGGGCAGCAGGGCAAGAAATTCAGAAAACACAATGTCACTGAACTGAATGCTGCAGATCCCTTGAAGTTAGTTATCATCAACAGTTCACATATATTAGAATTCTAAGACAGAAAAGACAAACACACATTTAGCAGTTTTGCCATAATGTAGGGACACGACCAAAGAGGTAAAGGCAAGGCCGCGCAGTGTATTACATCAGAGCAAACGTTTACATAGTGTATTTGATATTGCATTTACACAGTCAGGAATTTTAAACTCATCTTGGGACTGCTTTGTGTTGCAATCGCCCTATTACCATTGCCAAACAATTGTAATACTGTCTTACAAAACCATGGAAAACATATGTTAGTTGAGTTGTTCATATGGAGATTCTGTTTATATAAAAGGTGAAAAACATGGGAAATGTGCTGTACATGTCATTGTGAGACATTGCATACCTTGTACCGCATCTTGGGACAGGAGTGAATGTAAAAGCCCAGGTAGTAGAAGGACAGCTTGGGGGACTGTTTCTGCAGCTGCCTGGTGAAAGCGATCTCCCTGAAGGAGGACACACACGGACACATCTTTTCAGAGAGGCAACATGAGAAAAAGGCTCTGACTTTATGCTTTCAGAAAAATCACACCAAGTTTGGTGTTACAGCTTCTTACACTCAGGACCTTCTCCAACAACACTGACTCTTTTTGGCAGTTGATCCTGTTCGGAGATGCTGCACTGCAGTGTGCAGTGATTTAAATTTTAAATGGTACCCAGCATCGTGTTAGCATGATTTACACAATGTCAATTATTTGCAGCACATAATTTACTGGTGATTACATTTTTTAAATGTATGTTTATAACAGTTGATTCCAGGAATTTTGCATTGTGCAAACAAATGCAGTTTGTATACTAAATCGACAGCCAAACAACTGACACACCGGAGCTGATCAGCAGTTTAGATGCAGATTTCATCAATGAAAACAGTATGCCATAATTAATAAGAATATATGAATTGCTATAAGACTTGGAACGTAGCATCTCAGTGTAAACCAGCTACCTTAAAATGTATTTTTCTCACAGGTTAGTATAAAAAACAGAATATAAATGAGGGCATTAAGCAATAAAATTGGTACTAGCAACTCTGACTAGAGCAGTGCCTTAGCTGAGGAAGTAAACACCCACACTCAAAAAGGCAGCTTTTCTTGGTCTCATTTCATTACACAAAAACAACTGCCTTCTCTCTATCGGCATTGAGCCCTAGAGCAGAAAAGAAGGTGGTGAAAAGGGGAGGGCGAGAGCGTGTAAAATAAAGATTTAGAACTTGGAAGATTTATACAGCTTCTTCAAATACAGTAAATGTCTTGCCTGCTTTATTTTTCCCCAATAGTTTCTTCCTTAATTGCATCCTTTTTCTAAAAGCCTATTTTCCCCTTTCCTTCTGCCATTTCCTTCACTATTCCATAACTAAATTCCAGCTTCTCTTTCTTCTCCCTTTTTGTTTCTCTCTTCCTTCCACCCTCTGTGTTTCACCCGCTTAAATGAAGGGGGAGAATTCCCTTTCTTACAATACTTAAGAGAGAGAGAAAGAGGCCTTAAAATAAAATAGATGCACTGAAAAATAAGACATGGGACAAAGCAGGCCAAGCCGGGTAGGGGGAGAGACAGGGAGAGAGAGAGAGCAGGAGGAGAATATAAAAGAGGAGGGTCAAGAAAGAGAAAGGGAGGGAGAAGAGAGGCAGCGAGAGCGAGGTGCTAGAAGGTCACCCGCTTGCTGCCAGGTTCCTGGGTTCCCATCCCCTCTCCACAAAAGCACCCGGCAGGCCTGAATTGGGGGAGGGGGGTCAAGAGAGGCGAGGGGCCCATTCACAAAAAGCCCTGTGCCCCCCCCCCCCCTTTCACTTGAGGCCTTCACACCCCCACCTCCAACCCCATGGCAGCAGCTTGAGTCCGCCATTATCCCCTCTTCAGCCATCTGACACTCCAGCACAAGCCAATTATCAAGCCCTCTGCTCCTGCACAGCTTCCCTCATACTGATGTGTACACACACACACACACACACACACACACACACACACACACACACACACACACACACACACACACACACACACACACACACACACACACACACACACACACACACACACACACACACAAAGGGTCTATAATAGTGCATACCATGAGGTGTTGACTACAGCCTCGCATGCATGCGGAAACATTTCATTAGCAAACATTACAGGACTACTGTTGATTAGCCAGATGTAAAATGCTAAAAGTGATGGGAAGCACACAGAAGTTTATTTAACTGGGGAAATTAACCTGAAACTACACTTGGACTGTATATAAGAAAGAATGTCCTGAGCTGGGCCTATCAACCCTTTTCTCCATGGATCAGAATTATCTATGTGAGGCCTGATCCACTTTTGTTTGCTCCAGTAGAGCAGCTGTCGAAAACACTCCATCGGGATTCCTTTGAAAATCCAAATTGTACGAAGTTGTGAGCGAGTTAAAGGCTGAATGACACACAAAATAAACAAACAACACCTTTCAGTTCCAATCAGTGAAAAAGGAGCATACAGTGCAGAGAGCAACGTGTACAGCGGTACTGTACCAGGTGTACAGTGCCGCTTTGGGTTTAGAGGAAGTGTTGCTTTGCATCAGATTTATTTTGCAGGTGTAACACAACTCTAAAGCATTCATTTCATTAAATATGATACAACAAGATGATGGTACATTATGAAATCCGATTTTTTAATACAAAACTGGAATGCAGGTTATATTATATTATATTATTATATATCATATATATATATTTTAAAAGCTTTCCAAAATCTGGATAGTTCTTTTTAATATTTCTACTGATATGAATACAGGATTATAGTGGGCTATGACAGCATTTTTTCACTCTATTATGTATATCAAATAAATATGTGAATGGATAAGGTTTCAGTAAATACTGCATATTCAGAGACTTGGGAGAGGATCAGGGGCAACACAACATATTCAGGACTTCCCCATCAGAAAGTGATCCAGGTTGGACGCCAGCTGTGTTTCCTACACACATCGCCTCAGGCACCTCATTATGTGCCTCTTTACTTCTCCTCCTCCTCCTGTCCTCAGGGCCCGTGACAGAAAGTGCTACACTCCTGTAAGACATTTCTCAACATCCCCCTCTCCTGTTTCTAGTGCTGAATGACAGGTGTACACACATATAGTGATGTATAGTACACATATACAGTGCTGCAATTGTTTTTGTACTTTTGTAAACATACACATTTAACCACAGCTGCAGTGTAATCTGAACTCGCTGCCTGTTTTCCCAGATGACAACCAGGCAAATACAGTATGCTGAACAAAATAAAGGTTCTACAGCAAGTACTTTCCCCTGTCCTTCTATAACCTTTCCATTACTTTTTGTTACTAGAAAAATTAAAAATCAATGTTCTTCTAACTACTTGACACATAATTCCATCACGATTTCTTAAAGTTTTAAAAGTGCCTGTGTAGATGCATTCTGCACAGTAAGTTTTGGACAGAGTCAGCCAGGCCAAGCAGACCAGGGAGTGTCCAGACGTGATCAAAGGCCCGGGCTCTGGTGTCTGTAAACAAGCGGGAGGATTTTAGTCCCGCTGGCTCCCTTCTCCAAGGCCTCCTCCACACACCGAGCACTCTGTGTTACTCTTGGAGTCAGATCCTTAAAATAACAAGTGATGGGGAGCCGTGTGCTTATGATGACCAGGGTGTTTCCTCTATAAGACCAGAGCCTGTCTGTCCTAACTGCTGGGCTGACTTAGTGTGTGATCACTCACACACACATACACATACACACACACACACACACACACACACACAGACGAATGAATGAACACTTGCACCTGTACACACCAACTTTGAAGGCCCAGATCACCCAGTCTCCCACATCTGTGCAGAAATATTTTAAAAAGCCTTTCTCACATTATTGGGTTACATTTTACAGGAAACTCCAGATAGTGTGTGTGTGTTCGCGTGTGTGTGTTCTCTTATTTCATCCTGGCAGAGAGAACAGTCGTCAACTGAACCACAAACAGAGCGTTGCCTCAACCAATCAGGTGCAAAGAAAGAGGTGTTTTTCCCAACGTGCAGTATTATGGCACTTATGGTATACAGTTCTAAGGAAAGATAAAAATTCGGGAGGAGTCGAAAAGATCAAGAGTCAGGGAGCGAGTAGGTTAGGAGGAGGACAAATGGAAAGGGAGGGAGAATGAAAGAGAGAACAAAGAGGGGAATCACCAATGGGAGGCACAGCAATTCCTCTCTTGAAAGGAGCTACATGTTGCATTTGGCGTATCATTACCTTCTCCACCTTAAAAAGGGTCAGTCCGGCCCCAAAATTAAAAAGACATACTTTTCTTCTCATCTTTAGTACTATTCATCCATCAGGAATGTTTTGTTGTACGTCTGCCTTCTCCTGAGAGGCTAGCTAACTAAGGTATCTAAGCCAGCTAAAATCTTGAGCTCAGCAGAGGTGGAGGCTATTAACCTTTACATCCTATACTGTCAAGAGCTCTTGTCCATGAGTAGATACATGTTTCGTCTGTGCTGTGATACGGTTCAGTTCTGTAGAAAGAAAATAGATCCTTGCTCACGAAAAGGTCTCTTCAAAAGAGAGAATAAAGCAAAGCACTTTCCTTGGAAATTCCGTTTTTGTGAAAGGTCTGTGGATTATCTTGAGTAACCAGGTCATGATTTCTGGCAATACAACTTTTTTATATACATTTTTTGGGTGCGTTGACGCACCATAAGCCAACTGTCATTTAGATTCATTATATTAAGGAGAAGGTAGTGATCCCTACGGCCAGTATCTTCAAAACTTGGCAACTCATACGTAAACAACTACGTTGATAAGTAGCACTACAAGCTAGAGGAAAATATATATGTTTGATTTTGAGGTGAACAGTCCCTTTAAGACACAGTTAATACATTGGATATTGCCAAAACTATACTGACCTCTTCATCACAATACTGGATTGTGCACCTTTGGGTTATATTTAGGGAGGAATTATCCTCTTTATGACACGAAGCAACAAAAACATGGTCCTGATTTTGTGAAACAGGAGCTCTGACATTATCCCTTACACGCCACAGGGGCTACAGTCATCTCCACCATTATCTAAATTGTTTTCGCGATAATTATAAGATGGCTTTCGAAAACAGCAGAAAAAGGGATGACGTGGCATGGCAACCAACCTGAGAGCAGAGTAGGAGCCCAGAGACAGCGAGGCAAAGTCTGGGTGGTAGTACAGGTAGACAGAGGACACACAGGTAGGCAGGATGTCGATCACCCCCACCGCCACAATACGCCCGTCCAGCCAGTACTGCTGGTGGAAGGAGCCGTAGCCCATCTCAGGCCCATCTGGAGAATATTCGGCCTAGGGAGGAGACGCAAAGAGAGAAGAAGAGGAGGTGGTCTCTGGTCAAAACAATTGTAACACTCTTGTGTGCAATATACATTTAATGTAAAATATATAAATAACAGTGGAATGAGAATGTGGTATTTAATAGGCCTGCTTTTACTTTCAGATCTACTTTCTCTGTCTTATGCACACACACACACACACCTGTATTATGGTGTATTATAAGCCAGGCTTTTTCCTGCCAGGCCTCACGCATTATGTGTGGGGGTGTACAGTAGCCTCACGTTCGGCCTGCTAATGATTCCCAAATGTGGAGCGAGAGCAGGAGCTCAGAGTTAGGGGGCGGGGGGGACGGCGGGGGGAGCCGGCCCACAGAAACACTCCAGGAGAGGACTTTTTAATAAAAGACCCTGCATGAGCGAAATCCATTTCACCAGGCGGTGGTGGAGTGTTGCCAAGCTTTCTCCTATATGTCTGCGTCTGCTCCCTCCATATGGCATGAAAGAATGTGGGTGTAGGTGTCCACCCGCGTGCTCGAGCCTACCCCGTTAATAAAACAGTTAAGTGTTTGACACACATTGCGTTTCTCATAGGGATCTACATGCTGGGCTTTTCAATCAAGACACTTGAGTGTTTTTCTCATACAGGCTTAAAACGAGAGGCTTGGGGTTAGGGTTAAAAGTCATATTAAGCCAGGGTATTGGTTTGTGTGTGTGTGCGTGTGTGTGTGTGTCTTTCTTCAATGCACAAGTAACAGGATCCCTCTCCTTCACCCAACGTTCATCTGGACCCAGTTAAGTAGCACAGACGCTGCTAGTTATCACAACACTGAGAGAGCTATCTTGCTAATCCATCGTGCCACTGAGTCCACACTCGGGCCAAATTAAACCTGACCAAAGAGAAACAAAGGCACTAACACACACACACACACACACACCCTACAGCTCTGTGACCCCAGAGGTCTGAACATCACCAATGGGGGTGACTGTGTGCCACATTCCTCACCATGTAAGGTTTTCTCTCATAGAGCCGGTAGCAAAAATAAAAAATTATATCCCTGTAGCTCCAGCGCTCGGACGCTCAGGTCTGATTACCTGTCTGACACGATGTACATTCATCTCTTCAAGCGTGTGTGGGTAGCTGGGTGGGAAGGGATGATTAAATTGTCTAACTGCTGCTCCACATCAGAGGACATATGATATGAGATAGAGATGATGGGGGTTTACTACACATTAGCTGTTACTGCCTGGCAGGCTGGCCAAAAAAGGAGGAAAGAATCAAGAAGAAAAAACAGTGATTTGGGGCTGGGGGCGTTGAAGGGTGACAGGCACCACATCTGGAGCGAGCACTGCGCACTATGTGGCTGAGTGTGTGTGTGTGTGTGTGTGTGTGTGTGTGTGTGTGTGTGTGTGTGAGTCTGGGGGAACTGTACGTCTATGTAAGCAGGCAGCCTGTTATTTCTTGGCACTGGTTCCCTCCGACACACTGGAGGCTTTGTCAGAGGGCCTTCTGTGTCATTTAGAAGTTGTAAGTAAAAGGTAAAAAGAAAGGGAGCGAAGGTGATCAGTGTGTGGAGGAGAGGGAGATTTTTATTTATTTTTTTCTTTTACCCCACCTCGATTTTACATGCTTTGGAACAATTATGTAAATGTGAATGCCGGTGCGATGGAAGTAATGGCCGCCTGAGTTTGATCGTTTGTTTTTAAGTTCATGCCACGTTCAAGGCCGATCTTGTCTGACTGACCTGCGCGTCACCTAAGACGACAGCTTAATGGCTGTGTCCTTGCCACCGTGACAACAATCTAAACATTCTCTGGAACACTTCATACCACCCCCCAGAGCGCCCCCTGATGCCCCAAATCGCTCTCATATGGCCCAAATGGAGGGCGATATAAGCAGTGTGCTCGTCAAAGTAAGGAAGCGGTGTAATGCATGTTTGTTTTAGCCTGCTTACTGTAGACATTTTGGTATAATTTACTATGGTCAGAAACAGGAATCTTGTATATGATTTTACCTTTCAGATACTTTTCAGCGATTGGGTAAAGTTGCAGATTCTCGTAAATCCGACCCACAGATAAACCTAATCTGGCTTTAATGATTCACTGTGGTTGGAAAAATTAGACAATCAGGTCTCAGGTATGACTCATCCCAAAACATAACAAAACGAGATCATCATCATTTTATACCAACTGTTAAAAACTGTTTGTACAAAGTTTTAATATTAAACACACTTACATGAATGTACTATGAGTATTCAATCTTACAGGGTGCCGCATTTTTCACATGATGTAATGTAATATCACTAATAATGACTGTACATGATGTCATAAACAAAAAATAGAAAGGCCAGAAAAAAATTATCCCAATCTTGAAAAAGTACTTTCGGGGTTTTGTTTGTCTCCAGTGTGAAATGACAACGTCCTATGATGATGGTTAGAGCTGAACATGTTTGAAGAATGCAATTATTTTGATGGAAATTGCAAGTATTATATGATTAGCAATATTAGATGGAATAACCATGTTCACATCATTATTCTCATTTTCATTGAAAAACAACTTAAAATGATTATGCGCGATTTTCTACGGGATCTGTGCCAAAGATATTTTCTTAAGTCTGTAGTGCAGTCAATATTTCATTTAAAATGGTATACATTGTGTGTTTTAAATGGTATTTTAACATACATTTTGCCTTTTAATAATAGTGCATCACCAGCAAATTGAAAATTGAGATTTTAATAAATTAATGATTTTTCCTATACAACTTGAAAGCTAGGTGCACAGCCACACAATACATATTGCTGTGCACTGGTGTCCTTTAATTCAACGTGTTATGTGCAACACGTGAATCTTAAGTCCCAGTTTGACATTCACTTTAATGAAATTCCAGGAAGCATCTGATCAAAGCAGTTGTTTGGAGCATTGTTTTCCGATAACAGAATAGACAAAGGCTTGGCTTGTGCTTAGAGAGTTTAAACATCACAGATATTAGTTGAGGAACAGCTTTTGGAAATAGCTTTGGGTAGATTCCATTTCCTGAAAACAATCAGAGAATGACATATCTGGAAAAATCATTTCATGTGTTTTTATTTACTATGTTTTTCTGTAACTTACTTGATTTTCTTGTATTTTTGCCTGTATTCCAGAGCCCTTTTTAGGTGGCCAGTAAACACATTATTTTGAAGTAATACATGCGTTGCTTATTTCAATTTCACTTGAAATGTTTATCACTGCTAATTGCTGTGGATAAATAGCATTCAGCCAATTAATCGCTTTTAAGTGGAAACCAAATCAGTGGACGGTCAAGTATTCACCATGTTGTTTTTCTGTGTGCTGCAGCACTGAGTTGTAAGACCTACTGAGGCAGTGATGCTGTTATGATTCTGGCACTGCCCAACAACGGATGTTGAATTTACAAATTTTTAACTCCCTTTCTTTCTTGCACTAACAACTTGCAATAAGCATGGCTGCAGGCTGCAGGTGTTGTGTATCTCTGATCATGACAAATATTAATATTCAAAAATACTAATTCCTTTCCCGTTGTAAAGGACAAAGTGAAATTTGTTTTACTACTTCACTTATTTACCGACCTGTTCTGTTGTTTTACAGTAGATAGACTTGTCTGTTGGCTTACAGCTGAGGCTCGTACAGTGGTGTCTGTGTGTTCACGACTATGGTATGTCATGGCTGGTGCATTCCCTGCTGATGTGTATCTCTGTTTCTTTACATAAAAGAAATTCATGTTCTCTTCCTCCTTCAGAGAGAGAAGAACGAGGAAGCAATCCAAAGGACAGAGAGAGAACATTTGAGAGGTGTGGCCATAAAAATCGTAGTGACTGATTGGCCAACACCTCTGTTAATGAGTGTTTGCCCCTTGGTTAGACACATTAGAAGGCTGTAAAAAAAAAAAAATAGAAACCAGAATGAGTGCATGAACCCCACCCAGCCAATAAAACCTAGAGTTTCTCTAGCACATGCCACTTAAACCTCACAAGCACCTGTGTGACAGGCACCTGTATGACTCTCTGCAGGTACAGATGTGACACTGTTCATCAAACAGCACAGATGTGTCCAAGTGTCTGTTTGTGTGCATGAATGTATTTAAAAAAAAGCAGGTGGTGTTAATTACCTCTGAGTTCTAGCATGAATCCTCTGCAATTTTGGTTAAATGGAACCGAGCAACAAACAAACAAGTCAGACAACCTGGGTCCTAATTAGCTGCAGTTGGATTTGTAAGTATGCCGTTTGCATACATTTGTATAAATGCAGGCTTACATGAGAGCTGATGAACCACACAGTATGCAGGTCCATGTGGTGAGTGTCTGTGTGTGTGTATTTTAATAGCACTCTGATTGGAGACAGATGGAGGCCAACACGCAGAGGTAGCACAGAAAGCCATGCATAATAACTCTGAAAAGTAGAGCATTTGGAGAGAGACACGAGGAGACAGAGAGGGGGATCAGACAAAAGAAATAAAACTAGTTGGGTGAGAGGGGGCTGAAAGAATGGTGATGGCCTCCTCAACCAGTCTGAGAGGAGGGGACAGTGGAGGAACGAAAATATGTGAGGCGATGTGCCACGGTACGTGTGTGCACATGTGTGTGTATGTGTGTGTGTAATTCAGTGTGCCTGGCCGCCAGCCTTGACGAGGTGATAAAAGCTTGTTTCCTATAAACACTAATGATGTTCATTAGTGAGGACCTGAGGGGGCCCACTGGGGCAACACGGAGTGACTGTGTTTGTGTGTCTCTGTGTCAGTCAGTTCGTGTGCTCCTGGACCTCAATCCTATTAAAGTGGCTGTAATAAGTGCCCATCCTGGGTCTAATTGCTGGTGTAATTGTCCTGACCCAACAGGTCCACTGGTATTGCTGAAGGCTGCAGCTCACCAGGCCAGCTAAGTGCTCAGCGATGCCCGGCTGCACCTACATCTCACTTAGTGGCCATCGAGAGTCCATCAGATGGCATCCACATCCTTTTTTGTAACCAGCGGAGAGGTTATTTATACCCTTTACTTGAGTAAAAGTATTAATAACAAACAAAAAACACTTAATTACAAGTAAAAGTCCTGAACTGAAAATGTAGTTTCAGAGTATCAACAGGAATATTGAGAAATGGCCCCTTTGAGTGAGACATTATTACATCTTTATTACCCATGCATTCATATGTATCTTACTACTCATCATGCCTACAATTCAGTGTTTCAATCCTCAATTGTCATAGTACTGAGGTTAGGATTTCCAGGTCAAATTGTGATCCTCTGGTTGTTTTTTCTACTTTGGACAGTAGCCAGGCTGTTAGTGGTAGCCATGTTGGTAATGCTGATTAATAATGCTAGTTATCACCACCTAAAAAAAAAGGATTCATTAAGTGCAAAGATCATATTAATGAGTGCACCAGAAGCTGATATCAAACTTTCTATGGTGCCTTAATAATGACTTATTTTTGCTAACCAGGCTGATAACCATCTGTTAGGTCCCCAGTCGGTACCCACAGAGCTGCCTAATCAGCCTCCAGTCTGTAGCACACCACACCGAGTGAAGAGCCGTAGTGGTATGTCCCATTCTGTCGAGGCCAGAGGAAATGGACCGGTCTGAAGACGGCAATCTGGACACCACATTTCACTGCGCTCCCTCCTTCAACACCCCCCTTCATTTAGATGGGGCTAAATTAAAACCCCTCTGATATGAAACAAAACCCCCTCTCTGAATCCCTTAACCCCCCTCCCCTCAATCCAGCTGGAGGACTTTTGAAGAGAGAGAGCAAAGGTGGTTGGGTAGGTATGTGCCGGATGAGGGGAGCTAGTGTACTTTTATCCTCTTTTGAGTCCGTTTGATGAAGAACTAAATACTGAAACCCTGGACATTTTTCAAATCATCATCATCATCATCATCATCATCATCATCATCATCATCATCTCCATGACAGTAATTTCAGCAGGAAGCCCTTCTCTTGGTCAGGGCAAGTTATTACAGGTAACACACATATGGATGAACAGAGACATTTAAAAGCAGTTTTATTAAACTGTCATCAGGCCAAAGGAAATACATACCTCTAGTGGTGAATCACAGAGAAATCTCCGGAACTGTGGAGGGAGGCAGAAGGGGGGAAACAGAGAAAAACAGTTAGTTCCCTGGGTCACCAACTCTTTTGAAAAGGCATAAATGAAAACCATACACATTTCTGTTGCTGTCCTACATAGTTTATTCCTCCCTGTTTTCTCCTCACTCAGGTGTCACATATCAACTGCGGCCCCCTCTGCCCCCATTTACAAAGTAGTATAAAAAAGGAGGCTGTATTTACACAAATGCAAACATTTAGCCTATCAACTGAAGCTCATGGTCCAGGGAGGACACAGTGACAGCTTAAATAATCAGCGCTGCCGATGTGAAAATAGCCTATCTCTGAACACGCTGTAAAATGCACATCAGATATCAATTACTGGGGGGCTTTACGTCTGTGGAAACATTAAATCTTCCTTACATTCTCTCTACTATTTCCTGTGCTGCTTCTTTTTTAGTGCCAGGGTTGAGAGCAGTGTATTTACAGAGAAGCAGGGCAAAACATAGCACACGTCCATGTTCAGGGCAAAAAACATTTTCTAATGAGTCCCAGCACAGCCACAGTGGAGCAGTGATGGATAGCTTTTGGTTTACCCAGTCTGTCTCACCCTCATGTGCCACACCACAGTTTCAGGTTCGGATTTCACAAGGAAATGCTACAACCCAGCCATGTCGCTCATTTGCAGATATGTTCAACTTTGGTTCCACTTTCTGTTGAGCGCAACATGGGTCTAGAACAGCAACAAAAAGTACCAGACAGGACTAAATAAACAAGGAGGGAATGGGACTTTAGTGACAGCTCATAAAAAAAGGGTTACATAATGACACTTATTAGCCAACGGCTTCTGTCAATAACAAGTTTTCCCTCACTTAATACTTGACTCCGACTTGGGTTTGTATGGGGTTTATATGGGGTTGTTAATAGCAATATATTGGACTGATTCAGAGGGATTTTTCCTGGAATTTCGTTCTCGTCAGATTGGAATACAGGATTCTGGAAAATGAAAATCTCCATTCAAGCACATGCTGCTGAAATTATAAAGTCCCCCACCAGTCAAAAATGTATTTTCCTTTTGGTTCCTACAGTTGAATGTTTGAGCTTCACCATGTAGAATGATGTGTGTGCAGTTCGACTAGACGGCTGTTTTGTTGGCGTTTGGAATAGGACTAGTCTCTACATACAGCAGCACTGCACAGCCACATACTATCTTTAATATTCCCACACGCACACCATCATTTTCTGTGGGTGCGCACGGGTGTCTATGCACACTAGCAATGACTGATGACAGCATGGTTCAGTGGGTGGGACAGTCCTGGCTAAGGTGCAACTCAAAAGCCTGCCAGTAGCCTCAACTCATCCAAAAAGAGTGTGGGTTTCTGTTTGTGTGTGTTGGTGACACTACTGCAGTGTCCTACAATACAGGAGATGTTTTAGCGGAGAGAGGCCAAAGAATGATGCACTATTGCTTGTCATTTCTATTTTTACTTCGTCTGAAGCAAACACTTTTGACTGCCTTTCAAACTCGCCCACTTGGGTTGTATTCTGGTGATAAAAATGAGCTCAGTTCAAGCGTCAGAAAAATAACTGCACCTTTAAAATATGAGGATCAAGCAGCGATACAGTCAGTGTAAGAAACAACAGAACTGGAAACAATGCGTGCAGTTCTTACTGAGAAGTGTTGTTGGGAGCTACAAAAGTCAAACTGTGCTCCCTGCGGTGCTGAATATGACAACGAGATGCAGTACAATGCCCTTAACCTCAACTGAACCTCACACCAGAATGGAGAGGCATGGGGGGGGGAAGAGGAGATATACAGAACAGTACAGAACAAATACAAATGTGATTCTCATCCTACATCTGTCATTTTTTACTTCATGCTCAAGGACTTCCTTTACTTCCTGCTCAAGGCCAAAGACCGATTGTACTCGCAAACCCTCAAGATGAAGTTACAACAATAGTCCCCGAGCTGATTGATCCCAGAAAGAAAATGTAGAACTATAAACAGTAGTGGACTCGTTAGAACTCACTGCATGAAATTACACTTGTACCTATTTTTTATATTAAAGGAGACCTCGTTTTTTTATTTTGTTGTTGCTGTTTTTTTTTTTTGCTTGCCTTCAGTTTTAAAAAGGATCTTGTGCATGTCAAAAATATTGAAAGCTGTCCACACCAACAGGAGCGCCTCTCTCCCACAAGAAACTATGCCCGTGAAACGCCTTGTCATTTGTTGTGCTTTTAATCCTGTGACTTCATGAGACAGGAGCTAAAATTATTTCACCTGCTGAACAGAAGTATTTTGTTAAGGTTTTATACTTTCCATGATCATATGGAAATTGGAGGCTGTTTAGTCGACAATGATCTTTGCTCATGCAAAAAAAATGCTTATCAAGTTCCCCACCTGTGTAACCATCCAGTAAAGTGTGATTTTCCACCACTAACTTTACAGTGGCAACTGCTCTGCCAATCAACAACTTACCAACAGCAAAGCAACCCAATGTGCGGTATTGCCGAAGGGCAGAAATGAAACCTACTAAAAAACCAAATGGTTTACCAACAGCACAACAGCTGCACTTATTAGATGACATCATTTATAGGGGCCATGCTCTGACACTGGCTGCTGTGTGTGTGTGGAACTGAGAATCTCCACTTGACTTTGTAGTTACATGCTGCATTAGTTGTTTTTACACACTGGAGCTTGTAAAAGCAACATTATGTAGATATCAGCATTTGGTGCCTTCCACAGTTTTTGAGTGCGACACTGCTATCATAAATACTAATCCCAGGTCTGTAACAATTTGTCAAACGTAACGTAGGTGCCAACTACAAGCAAAAAATAGTGTTCTGTGTTGAAAACCTGTATGTTGAAGTACATATGTATGCATTACTGTTTTCCTACTCTCTCACTGAAGTCACAAGAGCAGAAACAAGTGATAGGGGGGCTGAGTGGCTGAGACAGACACCATTCACCCCATTACAAGACACTATGGCATCAACAAGATCGTGAAAGTGAAAGAGTTACATAATGTTCCTTTAATATATGCAAATGTACAGTTTGTTGCATGCTTCATAATAAGTGGTTATTGCTCCAAGAACCACCCATCCTCAGTCCCTCCTCCATCTTTACCAGGCAGTCATCATACCAAAAGGAAACCAGCAGTGGACCGCAGCAACCTTCCACTGCCGTGTCAACCCTGCTTGGCTGTTTGCAGCTGCTCTCCTGGAGCCTGGCAGGGTTCGACCCCTCTCTAGCCACTGACAAACAGCAGACCTCATGGCCCCGTCAGGCTTTCACAGACGCACAAACAAACAGACAGACAGACTCATTCACAGACACACACTCTCTGCAGGAGATAGACAGTTTAATGTGCGGCTACAGTCGCTCAGGCATGAAGACAGCAAGCGAATGAACATGTGACTACAATCTCAGCTTCCTCCCTATCTCTCATACAACAACACATATGTCTGTAAATGGAGTCGCGTCCAGAGCGCCTTCTGGAACGCTCTCTTCGACAACACATGGAGTCCATCACTTCCTCTCCAACTCTCCCTTTCCTATAGTAAACACTCATCTGTGTACGATTAGGAGGGCAAGCAGCCGTCTCTCTCACTCACACACACACACACACACGCACACACACACACACACACACACACACACACACACACACAATCTGTCATGTCTTTACTCACACACATACAGTACTGGACATATAAACACACACATCTGCGTGAGCCTAATTGCTACTTAGACTCTCGTCATTGTGCACTTTACTCACTCAAATCGTTGTACTTATTGGAGGGTCAAGGTGCCTGTATTCCCTCTCTCATCTTAAAATAAAGCTACCCAAATCACGTTTCTTTCTCTCGTCACCAAACGTTTGCTGACTAGATCACTGTTTATAGTGTGCAGACTGTGCAGGAGAGGCACAATCTGCAACGCTCAGGTTAATGGGTTGACATAAACAAAAAGTTCTGACATTTGAGGAAGTGGCTCTGCAATGGTAAACATGCTGGTTATGGAAAGTCTCATGCAATCTCTCATTATTAGAAATAACCATGTTGCGGATAGCTTGAAGCTTATCTGAGCCAAAAATTATTTTCCTCATTTCTTTCTTCCATTTTTACTGATACATTTTATTGGCTGTTCTTAGTTTTTTCCTTCTCTTTTTTTCATGTGTCTCGGTTAAGGCCATCAAGAAGAGTAAATAGAGATTTAACAGGATTTGTTTTCCTGAAAATGAATGCCACATGTGCAGGAACTCAGAGTCACGGCTCAGCTCAACAGTTAAGAACAGTAAGTGTGAGTGAGTGTGCATGTGTGTGTGTGCGTGTGTGCGTCTAAATAATTGCAAGTATGTGCTTCAACTGTCAGGAAAGCATGATTAGATGTGGAAGGAATAATGTCTGGCTCCCTTCCAGTCATAGTACGACAGGAAATGCATACATCCTTAAACAAACAAAGCCATTCCCCTCTAGGACATCGTACCGTCTAATGGCAGTGCAATTTTGGCTGGGTAATTCAACTTGCACACAACACATGAACACAATCTCTCCTATCGCCTGGCTCTTAGCCAGGCTGACGGTATTCCACATACTGTCCCTAGGTAATACTTTAATGGATTAATAAATACCTCCACTAATACTAAGTGATCCAACTTCCTAGGTAGCAACAGGCAAAGAATGGCACAGCACCAAAATGTGCCATCACCACATCAACAATGTGTTTCCCATTGCTATATGAGTACCACAGACAATGGGGGGCTCAGAGCTTCTGGGAAGCATACAGGCATATTAACCAAGAGTTTGACGGGCAAGAAAATAAAATCAGAGTTTAGTACTGTGAGCTCAAGAGTGGTTGTCACAGTTGTGCGTCCAATTAAAGGGTATAAAATAAAAGTTAAACTTGTTTGAGTGGGAACAATTACAGATGCTGTGTCTTAATTAACCCCAGTGGGACGAGGCAAACCAATGAGAGACACTGTGGTATCTTCAGGTCTGGTATTAGCTTGAAGAGCTTCTAGGGCACGGTCGAATAGTCAATTCCTATGTCCTTTCCAAACCACTTTTCCATGACATCGATGGAAAACATCATAGGGTCAAGGAAAGACGTGGAGG
Source organism: Sparus aurata (assembly GCF_900880675.1). Lineage (NCBI taxonomy): Eukaryota > Metazoa > Chordata > Actinopteri > Spariformes > Sparidae > Sparus > Sparus aurata. The sequence goes on along the minus strand of NC_044201.1, from coordinate 14,432,210 downwards.
AGAATTGATGAGGACTTGTGCAAAGACAAATGCAGTGCTGGGAGAATCCAAGCATACTTAAACTAGGCAACGTAATTATGTGATGGCGGATGTCAAAGATGGAGGTCTGCCATGTTGACTATATTGTTCCGACTACTTAAAGCTTCTCTAAGATACTTTGATTACTACAGATTATGAGCCAATGGATATAATACCTTAAACCCACACACAGCTAAAGACCTTGAAATTTCAATGTGATTGTGCTTTGAAGTAAAGCCAAACTGATATATCAGTTGGCCTATCACAGATGTAACTGTATGGGTATATACTGTATACACTCAGATATGTGCTAATATGACAACTTTTGATGAGTTTGAAATGCATAGAAAGATGCTTCGGGTGATCTAAAATGTCGGGTTATTATAAAGCAGTAAAAAATTCTGCCTCCATTACGTATCTTTGTGTTGTTATTTTGACAAACGCATGTGATCATCACAAAAAACATATATATTATATATATATATATATAGGCCAATGTAGCAGAAATGTTCGCTCCCAAATATCTGTATCGCATCAGCATCAACAATCGGTCAGGCTCTACTTTGAAGTTGTCAGAGCTAATGCTGTGAATGATTCATGTGACACGCTGATCATTTCTTTTGGTGAATAACAGAATGGTGTGCCAATTTGAATGGATGTCCGCTCTCTAAGGTAGAGATGTCGAGGTGAATTACAAATAACAGGCTCGCCTTTAAGAGTCTTTAGCCCAAGTTTCTGATTAACTCTGTGCTTTAACACTGAGATGCATTCAGTCAGTATCCAACCTGGAAAGTCCATCAATAAAAAAAAAAAAAAACTTTATTTTCTGGCAACCAAACAGACAGCTGAGTTGTTTGCGCAGCTCCACACCTCATCGTTTTTTCTGTTTTTTTAGACATAAGTCCTCTAATTGTTGAACCCATCTGATCCCTGTGCAGTTACAAACCTGAGCTGAGGCTGTGCACGCAAACACACACAAACACACGCTCCCTTTAATAGAGCTAGTCTTATGGCACTAGGAAAGAATCTGCCACAGTCTGCCCAATCTGACAGCTTTTATTATTTATTAATTACAGTACTTTTACAAGCTGGAGAATCCAGTAATTTACTGAGGCCTGCTGGCAGGAGGGTGGTGGAGGAGGAGGAGGTTGTTTTTCCAGCCCTGAGGGACAAAAGGCTCTCTCAGGTTGGTGAAAATGGCCAGCAGTTCTGCATCCTGACTAGACTTTATTTTCTCCTTTTTTTTATAGATATACATATATAAAGCAGAGAAACTGGGGTGTGTATATATTTTTATAATATAATTTACTGTGCATTTTAAGTTAATTTTTAAACTTTATTACTGTCAAGTGTTTCTGTTTCTCATTCCCAGTAATAACTGGACAATTATTTTCATTCACGGCATAAACCAGGGAACATTTTCTATCTTTTATAGAGTTCACAGTTACAGCTCACAATTTTAAGAAAAACAGAAACTATTATTATAATAATTTCTAGAGGGCCATAAATGCTATAATTCTGCAAATAATCTGTACATTGTTCATGTGATGAACTGTGTGATAAACAGTTTTTGATCAAGGTACAAAGACTGTGATTTCACCAGTAAAAGAAATTTATTTTCAAATGAATCTGTCAATTATTTTAACGATTATTCAAGCTTCAAACTTAATCTATCCCAGAGAATATCATATATGTCCATGATATATGTGAAATCAGTAAACTTTTTACTTTGTCTAACAATACAAGATACAATACTTTATAGGAGGCATATTATGCTCATTTTCAGGTTAACAATTTTATTTTGGGTTACTACTAGGATAGGTCAATATGATTTAATGCAAAAAAAAAAACAAAAAAAAAATCAGTTTTTTCATTCTGTCCAGTGCTGCAGTACTGTCGGAGACACTCTGTTTTGGCTCCGGTCACTTTGAGCCCCCCCTCCAAAATAGCAACTCTTCTCTGATTGGCCAGCTCACACACCTGAGCCAGCAACACTAACAACAACAATAGAGCAGTTGTGCTTAATCAATTCTTATATGCTAAACTAGCTGCTAGGCATAAATTATGCAAAAGTGTGACACAGTGACGTAGTGTGATGTCATGAAGTCAAGTAATTAAAGGCGGGGCTACTGACAAGAAGTCAGAAGTTCTGTCTCAGAAGCAGTGTTTTCTGTAGGAGAGGGGAGCTTCTGTTGGTGTGGATTTTGACCTTTTTGTCTTTCTATCAAAAAGAAAGAAGATCTTTTTACAAGATTGCACAAGAACCTATATAAAACACTGAAGGAAAGGAAAAAATAGAAGGCATAATAGAGCTCCTTCAAATGACATAAAATAGAGAAAAGAAGAAGCTGGGACAAACATGTGCAGTATTTCCCTACAGTAGGTGCGGAATAATAATCATGCAGTACCTCGCTCTCACTACATTCGCTGGGGTCATCACCATGAATGGCCATCTGGTAGCGGGCGTACAGCGCCGCCGACTGCTCATAGGTCGCTGCGAATTGAGGATCCTCCAAGCTGACCGGCACTAGCCTCACCTTCGAGCACAGGGTGTGGAGGGGGAAGGAGCAATACGGTGGAGGGTGATTTTATGAAGGTTGACAATGAATACAAGGACTGTGAGTCGTTTTTTTTTTTTTTTTAAGAAGAAGAAGATGAGGAAGCATAGTTGCTGAGGAATGAACAGTGCAGGATTCAACAATAGAGTTTTAAACAGTGTTATACAAGTGCTCTGGCATGTTAGGGTTTGCATCAGTCTCCTAGTCCCAAAGGCAAGCTGGTAACACAGCAGGTCTGTTTTGAGTTAAAGACTTGATTTAGTGATTTTATCAGATTGTTGCGCAAAAAGGACACATGGATGCAAGAAAACAATGGGATTCTAGGAGACTGAAAGTGTGTTTTTAAAGTAATGAGATGTCGGGCAAGTTGAAGATGAGGCTAGTGCACCGCCCAGCTTTTACCACCGATCGCAAGGAGAGGACTGCTAATTCAAGATTCAATACAGTGTCGATGCAAATAAGTTCCAGAGCAGCAGGAATCCAGAGTCCTGTCTGAAAAGATCATCTTACAGACTCTTCAACACTACAGACTCATCTCGAGAAAGCAAACAAGGTTACACAGACTGCACGCACAAAGTAAATTAAAATCTCATTACCACCGCTTAATCCTAAACTGGAATGAGATTCCAGTTCAGACATAGGAGACTATTGTGAGGGCAGGTTGACTGGGGGCGGAGGCACAGACGAAGTAAATGTGTCAAGGTCGATAGGGTTCAACTGACGAACTGCCCCACCAAAACCGTAAGAGCTCAGGACTGAACGACCCCGCTGGTCGACAGAGGGCCAACTCAGACACCTGGAGAAACACTGCTCTCAACCATGGCGTATGGAAACATTTTTCAATCCATTTCCTCTCCATTTGACTCTCGCTTTTATACACATACACTCGCTTTTAAACTAACCTGTTAATTTACCTTTTTTCATTCATAGAGACATTTGGGTTCCTACCCTGTCAATGCTTCGACTGTCTTTTTATTTCCACCGAGAGATGGTTTAAGCACCAAGTAGTTATACATTTCAAGCTACAGTAGAGTCCTGCAGTTTTACTCATTATGATTTAAACCTGAGTTAAACTTCTGAATTAAATACTTAAAAAAAGGCAAAGAAAACCTTATTAATACACATTACACACTTAAAGCAAAAAAAAATAATAATGCCTTACCAATTAACAACATAGAGATGGAGCCAAAACTAGAACCTGTGTTGCATTTGTTTTAAAATTATTCCATCCAAGCGCTTTCAGCAAAGACAATATGGATCAATTATCAATCTGAGTTCAATGCATGATATAAAATAAAAAAAAAACAATATAATCTATTCACAAGAGTTTAGAACAAGATTTAAAAAAAAAAAAAACTTTTGATGCCTCTGTAGGTACCCAAATTTGTCCCACCCTCCCTTGGTACCCCTAGAGCAGGTTGACCTACGCCCCCCACCCTCTGACCTGGCTCTCGGAGGGTTTGTCAGGAGGGTCCTTGTGAATGGCCATCTGGTAGAGTTTGTACACCTGGTAGGAGGCTTCGAAAGAGGCTTTGAACTGCGGGCAAGGGGGATTGGAGCGCACTAGCCTCACCTTCAAAAAGAATATGTGCAGACAAAGGTTAACATCAAAATGAAACTGTGAATAGCATAAGTGGTGATTCAAAGCTTTAAAAAGAAAGATATTATCACAAATCAAAGAGAGAACATTTATGAAAAGAGTGTAAAGAGAGAGAGAGACTGACACAAACACACCCTCTCCTGACTGGGTGATACGGAAGCTTGAGAGTTTAAACTATTTTGCAAATAAAAATGTTTCCAAAAATAAATTCCAGTTTTAGTTTAGTTCTTCTTCTTCTGTTAATGGCCTTGTTTTTTTTACCACTAGTAGCTTTTGCTCATCATAGCTGTAACAAGAGGAGAAAACAAGAGCAATACAAAGAGGGTGTGTTATGTCCATCTCCATTAAAACACAAAAATGGCAGGCGTTACTCAAAGATAATAAAGAATGTAAACAAGCATTTGTTGAAGTAGAAAGGTGTAGTATAACATTCTTTAGGAAATAATCAGTAGCCTGTTTGACTTCCATTTGCCATTTATATTGTGTATAAGCCAATTTCCAGTGCTTCAACGCTTGCCCGTGATCACGTGTGCAGGGACATTTCATCATGTCTGAATAAACTTGAATTGCATATTCAGGTCAACTAATCAAGTTGTTTCTCTTTAATATTTCTGTTGTTGTTCTTGCCACTCTCTGATTACTTATTGGGCTCCTATATTGCAGATATATTGGTAGATATTAGCTTGTTGTAGGTATATTGGTATCAGTATATCTTTGGGGCGATAAGTTACAGAAATATAGCACAAAATTGCAAAGCTAAGTTTAAACAGTGTCCATAGTTTGTCTCCAACAAAGCATTGACAAGTGGAATTTTCAATGGTAAAGTGCCCAACTCTGTACGTATGTTGGTCACAATTCTTTGTTTCTTTATACAAATCTAAAAGGTCAATATTAAACTGTTTGTGTCTATTATAGCTTCTCAAAAAAAATACTATTGGCTGATATCCTTTTTGTTTGTTTGTTGTATCAAACTCAAATATCAATATCAGTATCAGCCTCAGAAGTCCAGTATTGGTCAAACTATAGTATCTACTGTATACTATACAACATATACTCTGTTATGACGAGGAGGACAAAAATCAGCTAACCAAACCCAACAAAGCAAGAGAGCATACAAAAGTTTGCAAATAAATAAATTAATCTGTATATCAAAGACTTTGTAAGAAAATGGCTGTAGTGCTATAAATCAATCTTGAGGATTCAAAAGAAGCCTGAAAGACATGTAAAGAAAGACTGTCTGAGTGTTGCTAATGTGACACAGACCAAAAGAAGAATTCAACTTCCACATCCAGCGGCCCCATTTAATCAACCATCTCTTGGTTTGGAAGCTTTTGTTGGCCACAGAAGCTGTGCCATATGAATCCCCTAGACAGACAGGATAGAAGAATTGAACCTGGGGTTTGTTTGAGTTGGACCAAATAGGGTTTCTCTCATATGACGATTTGGCATCTACATCCTTGAGTCAAACAGAGATGTTGGGCCCCTTACATAAAAGGACGATGCTGAAATCCAGCCTTTTTAATTTTGTTCAAAATCCAGAGATATATTTTGATAGGCTGACATCCTTTGGGTGAACCAACAGTGCAGCAGATAGTGGACAGCATGGAAATGAAATTTTAACAACTCTCATAACAGCCTGGAAATTTAACACCAACTGTCTGATACTTGAACGTTTTAAGAGTCTTCAATAAAAAGCCAGTGGTAAAATACCGGTGGCTTTGTCTAGCTTTAATTAAAATATAAGATTCATGTTTTTAAAGTTTTAACCAAAAGAGGTGTTGCTCTGAACTTTGATCTTAAAGACCTTTCACCTTCACACCAATATAAAGTCATATAATAGAGGAAACTGACAGCAATGTTAGCAGGAGGAGATTTAGATGAAAGGTTTTTAAAATATGAGAAACGTGTGGAGACAGCAGACAATAATCAAGAGGGGAGCAGTTGGCGAACAGTTCCACACTTTCCTGAGGCGCCTGAAGGGCTCTGATTCATGTTCTTACACTGACCCCTGGTGGTGATTAATGGAACCACAGCTGCATTTAAGGCCGGGACAGGGTGGTATTGTTCTGCCTGGCACTGTGATTTAACACTTTGCCATTGTTTTCAATTTAGAGTTATGAACTTCTTCAAAATCATAGAAGGCAGAAAGAACGTCACCTGAGCAGTTTCAAGGTAAAGCACGGTACACTTTGTTGCCAAAATTCTCTTTCCATTTTCATTGTCATCATCGTCAAGCAAGTGTGATATATTTAACATATTACGTATTTGTTATGAAGACCGACCTCCCTCCTGCTCCTCTACCCATGTTTTCATATCTAACTGGGTGATTTAAGAGTTTATTTCAACCAAACTAGAGACAGTGATTGTTGGAACAGTGAAAAGACAAAGCAAGATTGTTTTGGTGAGTACTATTTTGTTTCTGTCGCGTTAGTGTGTTTTATGATGACATAACTACTGTGTCTCTAAATGGAGCCTGGTGGCTTTGGCAAGAGTGACATAGTGGCAGTTTCTGGTTAAACAAAAGGATATCACTCTTTAACGAAAAGATCAATCTCTTTAGAGATCGTTTAAGAAATGCTGTCAGACACTTAGAATTAAAGTCTCAGGCTGTCAGCGGTAAAAACAAGCAAGTACTGTAATTCTGAAGGTTGAAGTGGCCCCAAAGGATTACATTGCAGCCAGTGTTGCAGCTGCCAGCTGAGGAGATCAATTCAAAGGTTTTTGTACCCATTACTCATCTGCGCGCCAAAATATGTAAACAGGTCTAATGGCTTTAAAATATTGGAATTCCACTTAAAGCCTGCAGCTCAGCCAACAGTAAAGTAGTCCAAGAATCAGCATCAGATAAATTCAGTAATCTGCTTATTATTCAGTTGTCTGTTAGTCACAATTTAGACACAGCCTTGCTACATTTTTATTTTGTGTCATTTATATCTAACATAGTTAAATGGGTCAAATAGAGGCATCTCTCAATTATTTGACTTGTAAAATATACACATATCCTTCCTTTGAAAGGATGACCTTGTGTTCATGCCCACTTATTGAAATTGAAAGATAATTGCAGGCAAACAACTTAATCCAATTGAAAAGAGCTTACTGTGGGGAGGTCTTACCACTCCAGTCTCAGGGGGTATATAGACAAGAGACAGACACTGCCTGGTTCATCACTGCATCTGGCTCAAATCTTGGTCAAGACCAAGAATGACGTTACTCTACCAACCTCAGCTTGAGGCCTTCGCCAGGGATCTTTCTACATCTTTGCACCCCCGCCAAAGGTTCATTTCCATGTCGTCTCATACCGGCTGAGCTGGAAGCTGTGGTTTCAATGTCATCAGCAGGATAACGCGACCTAGTTTGTGCGGTGTGCTTGTCATTTGGTTAAATTTGAACTGGGAAGAGGTGTTTTTTCCACTCTGCTCTGGCCAGCTATCTTCTCTGCACACATAAACACATGGTGAAGTCACTGGAGCTGGGGAAGAGGGCTGTATGAAATCAAAATTTCAAGCGAACTGAATCCAAACGTTATGGAGACAGAAAGCTCAACCAAAAACACTATTTCTTAATGATGGCTGAAATGTGCACAATAGGCTAATGTTTACTCCAAGTCACATAAAAAGAGAAAACAAAGAACTGACTTCATAGTTCTGCTTACCTCAAGGCAATGAGAAGAGTTGTCAGGCAAAGAGTCACTGATGAAATCTTCCAATGGTTTGGGTTGGTTGGTCTGGGCAGGACTGGGTGAAGAAGAGACCCCATCAGCATCTTGTCTCATCTGCTCTTTCTGAAGACGCCGCTCTTTCCTCAAGTCTTTTGCCTTCCGACATGGCGGCCGGCTAGCATCTGCTCCCACTCCTGCACCCCAGAGAAGAGAGAGAAGAAGGGGAACCATGTCATAGCTTTCAAAAGGTGCAGGTTAGGTGGGGTTCCATGAAAACACCAATCTTAAAGGAGCCATATTATACTAATTTTCAGGTTCATCATTTTATTTTGAGTTGCTACTAGAACAAGCTCACACATGCCTAACCCAGCAGTGGCAACAACAACAGAGCAGTTGCGCTGAATCAATCTCATTTGTCAAACTGGGTTAGGTAACATAAATTGTGCAAATGAGTGGCTCAGTGACGTAGTGTGATGCCTCTAAGTCACGGAACTAGAGCAAGACTACTGACGAGGCATTTCAGGAGCAGTGTTTCTTTGGGAGAGAGGAGCTTTTGTTGGTGTCGACTTTGACCTGTCTTACTTTTTAGATCTTTTACACTAGGTCTATCAATCTTTTCTGAGCAAAAACTACAAGAACTACAAGAGAAAATAGTGACGTATACAAGTTTTTCTTTCATGTTGCCTTCGGATCAAGACTTAAAACAGACCTTTCTTAGTTCAAGCTGCTGGTATTGATGAGTTTTAAATCTAGGACAGATTTTGTGAGTATTAGTCCATGTTTCCAATGTTTTTTCCCTACCCCCTTGGCCAAATGGGCTGCCATGTCTACTTTAGTGTGCCCCCTGCCTAAGAAGCTAGTCTCAATAGAGAGTCCAATGGAAGTCATTTTCTTGTTTCCCAGCCTCAATGGTCTTTACAAAACATATTTGCTTAGGAAGCTATAAAGTTATATGGTCTGTGTTAGTTAAGCCCAAGCGGTTAGAAGGTAGTGTGTGTTTGTAAAGGAACACAAGAAGCAGAAGACAAAACAAACCCAGGGGTGTTTTTTGCTTATTCTTAAAATGACACAGATAAGGCTGCTACTAATAAAACACATTTGTATACCTTCTCTCTCAACATGAACATTCTCTAAAGAGACTGAATCTCTCCCTGTTTCCCTCTCTCTGTTCCCCTCCTCATCCTGCTTCTCCTCCACCACCACCTCCTGGGCTCTTGCCAAGCCCTCCAGCTCTCCGGGCATCCCATGTCAACAGTTTACACGCCCACATCCTGTTTGGAGCAATAAGGAAACGAGAGCCATTTCCTGCTTGTCCTTTTGCCAGCCACCACCATCAGCTCTCTTACTAACTTTTCCCCTCCGACGACGTCACGAGGAACGGAGGGACGCCTGGTCCTGTCAAGGGGAGGGAGAAACTCTGGCACTGGCCAAGGTTAACTGGCAGTGTTCGGCTTCAGCTGATTCAAGCTCCTTTTTCAAAGGCATAGTAAAAAGGGACCACAGCTTCTGGCTTATTTGATGACTTGTCTTAAAATCATGACTTAGTTTCACATCATCACATGAACCGTACTAATTACTAGATGGAAAATTACCTGGTAAGCAACTGGAGGAACTAAAGGAGGGACGCATTTTTCAGCAAACCGTATGATATAAACATACATCCCTGGAAGTTACAAGTTGACAGACAGACGACAGAAATCAGAATCTGAACACTGACCGCAAATACATCAAATCTTATCCACTTTTCCCTCCAATTACACTCTCATGACACACACACATACACTCACACACACACACACTTTGTCTCACTCTTCCTCTCACACATACACAGGTACTCGTGAGGACAGCCAGCGTACACAGACGTGCTGAAGATAAAGTCTGACAGATCAGTTCCTGTGGAAGACAGATGATCCAGCTCCAGCAGTTAGCACTTCATAAAAGCTATGACACTCTCCCTCTCCGCTTCCCCAAACACACATACAACTCTCCAAATCAGCCTGAACTGCCTACAGTTTTGACATACTGCTTTCTTGCATGTAAACATGTGGAAACAGAAAATGAATTTACTGTCGGAGGAGGATGCTGTTATCTGTGAGCAGCCACTAAAATATTAACATGTGGGTATGCAGTGTCATTTCATAGTACAGTTTCCCAGAGTATACTTCCTGTGTACTAGTGCATACATATAACACACTATTCTGCTTAATTGGTCCAACAAAACAACAGTTGTGGGCCATCAGTCATCAAGCTACAACTTTAATTATTACCATAATCTACACAGGCACAATGCTGAAGACTATTCTTTAATGGAAATAGTGATAATCCCAACATGCCTAAACCATAACCCTAGTAACTGACTTGACTTCGTAATAAAATCAGTTTAAATCAATATTTTGCTCATCAGTTAATATGGTCTTGAAAATCTCCTCAGAGCAATGAAGACAGCTTAATCAGGGTAGGAATACTTATTAATTAACTTTCCTCTGGACAAATGGTGAATATACCTTAACCCTAATCCTAACCCTGGACAAATGGTGAATGAAAGTTGAAATTTAACCAGACACTAGTGAAGGCTAGTGAAGCAAATCTACCAGCCACTTGCTTATTATAATATATACACTTGCTGATGCAAATTTTGAGCTCTGGTTGCAGCATTTTCATGGTATAGCATTGTGTGATAATTGACGGTTCTCGTACCATGTGCATTTTGCAAAACACAACATTCCATATGCACTTCTTTACCGGTTTACTTCTGGCTTTACATATGCTTTATGGCAGATGGCGAGCCATGTTTTCTCAAGCTAGACCTGGAAGCTGCCCAACACTATAAAGTGCTCCAGTAATAATGTTAGAGCAAAGATATGGCCAGGTGTTTTCTGTTGGAGGTGAATACGGGGGGAGTGGAGAACCACTGACTCAACATAGTAAATTCTCCTCGCTTCCTCTTCGCTAGCCTCCTGAAAAGGCTTGTTATGTCTGACAGTCTTAAGAGTGTGGTGCTGACACAGGTGTAATAGCAGAAGTGCACTGGCACTGCTGAACGTTTTTTCTGCATGTTTTTGTCTGCATCTGAATCAACCTGTGTCAATACCGAGCTCTGCTGGTCCCAATGTACGTCAATCAATGATATGTGATTTATGAGCGTGGGACCCTGTTCTCATTAGATGTTCGAGAGGACAAAAAGTGTTGGAGGCCTGAAACATGGACAGTTGGTGAAAGCGTTGCATCCTGTGTCTAATATGAGTTTATTATCTCTTCCCCTTAGAGTGTTATTTATTCATTACTGAGTATGGAGTAGAACATAACAGATAAGCCAAAGACAGACACCATTTCATTTGCCAAGCTGCTGACCACTGGAGTCTATTACAAGGTGAACAGTGACACCCACTGGCATACAGTGGTGCTTTAGCTGATGTAGAATACCACTAGGGGTGGTGAAAAAAATCGATTATTGATTAATCACAATTATAATATTGACGATTATGAGTTGATTATTAAATTTCCAAAGATTTGTATTTGTTTTTTTTTTTTAAATTGTAATACAAACCGGAGTCCTCCTCTTACTTGCTTCCGCTACATGGTCCACAGTCTGGAGCCAAGATATGTTATTCCATCCCGGAGCTTTTTCACGCTTAAATCGATTCCAAATCTTTACAAGGAGACAAAGCTTTCCGTGCAAGTGTCCCTCAACTCTGCTCACAGGGTAGCAATAATGTGCGATGCCTGGACATCCAGAGCAACAGTCTCATACGTGACCGTTACAGCTCATTATGTCAGCAGTTAATGGAAGCTAATGTCCTACATACTTCAGACGAGAGCTATGGATGATAGCCACACAAGCACAAATATGTGTGAGTTTTTCAAAGCAATGGTAGACGAGTGGGGAATAGAGAAACACGACCTGGTTCTCGTCACGTACAATGCTTCTAACATGAGTCCGGCTGCTGAGCTTGGCAACTTTCTTTTAACAGTGAAAGACGACATTTAAAACAAAGTAAAAAAAAATAATTTTGATATTACAGTTACACTATACAATACTGAAAGTGCTGTGAGGTGTTACTCAAAAGAGAAGTAAAATAATTCAGCAGCTGACTGATGTTAAATGGAACATCAACAATCAAAAATCGAATGGATAATCGTTAATAATCGATTTGGAATCGAATCGAGGCTTCAATAATCGGAATCGAATCGAATTGGGAAATTGGGCTGATTAACCACCCCTAAATACCACAGTGGCAGTCTTACAGTTGACTACAGTGAACTGTCATTAACGATACTATTAAGTTGTCCCGACTGCTTTCTCAAAGAATACTACATATATCAAACAAATAAAACTGTTTAAGTGACTGATCATTAACCTGCTCAAATAAAGTACATTCTCTTGCCCTGCTCCAATTAATTATACATTTATAACTACACTATTTCCATCTTCATAGTAAGACTGAGCAAAACTACACTGACCAGCTGGAGAAGCATCTTACTGCTAAAAGGCAAAAGTAAAAAATACAGTAACTCGTGCATAAAGTGCATCACTAGAGCTCTGAGCTATAATATGCTGCACCTGAGATCTTAATCACACTCATAATAATTACCATAATAATCAGCAGAAATAGGCGGGTTTTAAGAATAATATTAAGACTTAATGATGATTTAATCACCACTTCATTATTCAGTCTTATGTTCTTGTAGTCAGTCTCTTTACCACTTGTTAGCTGACTGAAGTATGCAGCTGCTGTTCTCACTATGGCTGCACGACTCAGTATATATTCAGCAGAGGGCTGGGCAATATCTCGATATTTGAATATATAGCGATATATTTCTAAACGAGATATAACACGGGACAATATCGCTCTCATCGATATAGTTCATTGTGCATTAAAGTGACAATACATGAGCGGCAAGTTCGCACCCATTTCATTTCTCTCCCTCTCACTGTGTCCCTGCACACACACAACATTTGTGTTCAAAAAGACGTGCTGCGACTCAGGCCACAAAGCCTCCCCTGCCTTCTGGCCCGAAACAAACCCTGCTACAAGCTTCATTCACCCTTGGTGTGCCTTACGAAAGTACAAGTGACAAGTAGTGTGATATTACCAAAGCTGTGGCTTTCCATATCCAGTGTTTCCTCTACATTCATTTACGAGTGGCGGCCTGCCACTCCTAAATTCTAGCCGCCGCTCCTCCAAATTTCTTTTTTTGTTTGTTGTTTTTTTTTTTTTTTTTTTAATTGTCGCAATTACACCACCGCCGCATCATATCTCCACCTTCACAGCAGAGTCCTGCACTGGGTCGGGTGTCGCGAGTGCTGAGGTAAACTAGATAACTATCTTGCTCAGTATCTACTCTTTGAAGTAGATTCCCCCCGCCCTCGCCAGATTACTTACGGGTGCCATCGACGTTAATTACTCACGAGAGCGCGGCCTTGAAAGTGACATCACGACAAGCACCCAGGCACCAGGTCGGAGAGTCAGAGGAGTGTCATCTTGAAAATGGGGCAACAACTCACCGGACAAAAGGTAGACTTATTAGCTTAAGAAAACTTATAATAGATTTTATAAGTTCAATAGACATTCGCAAAATATTGATGGCCAGCTAAAGTTATGTAACATAACGGTAGCTTAATGAATTGGGCCAGGTGCCAACTCAACTCAGTGTCGCTAACGTGAGTAAACTAATTGATAGCATTAAGCGAATACATACACGCCATGATGTAACTGCTGACTGCATTTTCAGATGAGCTTGTTCAAATATTTCTCAAAACCCAGAAAAATTCATTGTTCTGAGCCTGGGTGCAATCTTTGCCACTGATTCTACAGCCCATCAAGAAATTATTATTTATTGTTTTATTTTTTATTTTATTTTATTGTTGTATTTTTGTTATTATTTTTTATTTTTACATTCAGCCTTTAAAAAGCCCCTTTCCATGCCAGCCATTCAATAAAAAGGGGGATTATGCTGGGCATAACAGACATGTGGTCCATCAGGACCTGCGAACTTCACATGAGTGTGACGGTGCACTTCATGGAGGACTGGGAGATGAAAAGTGCATGTCTTCAGACCAGCTACTTTCTACAAGATCATACAGGGGAGCATATTGCTGAAGCCCTGCAGGAGGCCCTAAAAAGCTGGAATCTCAACTCAACGGGACTAGTTGCTGTGACGATGGACAACAGGAGTAATACTGTCAAAGTGCTGCAACTGATAAAGTTGCCAAGGATGCAATATTTTGGTCACAGACTTCATCTGGCCATTGGTGAGTGCAATATTGAATTAATCGATTGAAATAAGAAAATATATGACAGGCAAAATGCTCAGTGAAACACTGTGTGTGTGTGTGCGTGTGTGCGTGTGTGTGTGTGTGCGTGTGTGTGCGCGTGTGTGTATCAGTTATAGTGACGGTAACAGTGTTGTTTTTTGTATTCTGTATGTCACTTTGGATAATAGTATCTAATAAATTCCCATAACTGTCTGTAATCATACAAAAATAATTAGTGATAACAATTAATAACTGTACAGCATTTTGGTTGGTTTGGTTGCCTGTTTTTAAGATGTGCTTTACAACTAAACTTTGACCCGACTTGTGAATAAGTAATTAGTGATTTTAAAAGGTGTTTTATCAATTGTGTGTGTTATACATATTGTAACAGTTTTGTATTTTTGAATTAATTACTGTATATTTTTGTCATGCAGGAAAGGGATTTGTTTTATTTTTTTCAAGAAGCATTTTTATTTCATACATGAGACAGTTTTTTTGTTCAATTTGTTTTATACATGTTGATATTGTGCAGAGTGACCTCTGTTAATAAAGGTGCCTGTGTGACATTTGGCATGTGGCTTAAACTTATAACAAACAGTTTGTTTGTTTGTTTGTTTGTTTGTTTTTTGTTTTTTAAAGGGTTTGCCTCTGGGAAAAAAAATGAATCTAATTTGCTATAATGCTTTGGGGGAAACCCCAATTACATCACAGAAAAAACATCGATATATAGAGTATCGCCATTCAGCTAAAAAAATATTCGAGATATGAATTTTAGTCCAGTGCAAAAGTTTAGTGTATAATAACCGATAAATTCAATATCAGAATTACTTTAATCCATCATTGTACCCATCACCCCCCCAAAAATTTAGTATTGGTCAGGCTCTATAATAAAATTATTGACTAATAATTGCATGTCTAGATTAATGTTACATGTTCTTCATGAAACAAGTCAGTCAAAACACATGAAAAAACAAGGAGAACAGTAGTAGTACGTAGCGTGTTACATAATAATGAGAAGCTTTAGTCAGATCACAAATAGGTAATTGGTATTTAAGGACTCTCTTTTTTATGAACAGCACAAATGACACTGTTTTGGATGAGTGTTAGCAGCTATTTGAAAGAGAAACAGACATCTCACCTGGTTTAGGAGCTGTGGCTGTTGTTCTTGCATCTGTCACAGACACTGGTTCCTTTCTTGATGCTTCCGAGTCAGCTGGTGCAGCGTCTGCTACCTCCTTCTGAACTTCTGCGATAGCCGGACACTCTGCTACTTCCTTCTGAATGTCTATGCTCGCAGCACACTTCACTTCTGACTGACAGACTTTATCTGGTTCCCCTGGGCATGCTTCTTCACACACAGAGTCCATTGGCTCCCCTGTAACCAGAAAATCAATTAAGCTTACCTCAGTGTAAGTGCACTATAGCGCCACAGCACCGATGGTTTGTGCCCAAATCTAATTGTAGTTCAGTCGTTCACTCCTACACATAAATACAGTTCAATAGTCTAAAAGTATTGACTGCCAAAAGCTGCCGGCGTGCGGATTACGTGTGCTTTATAACAATACAGGTAAACATATCAGGCCATTGACAGGTTAGTAACTTCTATACTTAAAGAAATATAAGCTCACCATCATCCTGTCCTTTTGGTAATTCCCCTTTGGAAATGAATTTGCTAATTTTCTTCAGGATTTTTTTGTGGGATTTGGAAGGCTGGAACTTCAGTGCGTGACATCTTGACAGAGAGTAAAGGTTTGGTTAGAACAACATTTTTGTGTACTTCTGCTTGTGATACAAATATTTATCTAACTGTGGTCCTGTCAGGTTTGACGTTAACTTGAAGCATAAACTGTAGGAATACATTGTGATGAATAAAGTATCATTACCTGATGGTATACTGCGGACAGCATGTCTTGTTCATTATGGGCTTATAAACATATTTCCCACTTCTGAGAAGGAAAAAAAAACAAATAATCATCATCGAAACACAATATTACTGATTCAAATTTCCACAATGACATTTATTGATCCAAATTAATGAGAACATTCAACAAGGTCAATATGTAAGTTAGCGTGGATTGCATTAAGTTGGATGATAGCTACTCACCTTCTCCAGCCTCGGTCTATGAGGTCTTGGTAGTCCTGTACAGTCATGGTGTGAGACCACATCCCTGTAAAAACAAAGAGGACATCATAACCTTAAAGCATTCATTTGATTTAATATGATTTTAGACAATACCTCTCAAACAGAAAGAAAGATCCATCAGGAAATTATATAACAAACAGACAGATCTCGGATTAACCCAGCTCTTTTCGCAACTAAATAAATAAAAGCATAAAAGAGTTAAATAAATATATGTTTTAGCCTGAAATTGATGAAATGTTTATCAGTAGGAAGTTTGTTAAGAAGCTGCTTACAGAATGTGGTGGGAGGTCCACATTTTGGTTTCATCTTAAATCACAGTGTCCCCCACGCACATTCCCACAGTGCTTAAAGTAACACACTAATTTCTTATTTGTTTCTACAGCAGCTTGGATCCTAGTTCCCCGAACTGAGGTCTGAGCCCCCAGTTTCAACTTTTGACCTTCTCCTCTGCAACCATATACACAGTGTGCACATGCACGACACACACACAAACACACACACACTGACACTGTACAAGAAAACTGCAAACAGTTTCCATCTAAAACAACCAAGGGAATTCACTGAATGCAAGTTCACACAACCCACACTAAGTCTGAAATTGAGTATAATGCCCTTCGTCCCAGGAGAATGGTGTTTGGCCAGAGTGCACAAAGACAAGAAGACAACACAGTGATCCAAAAGAGCAACACTACAACACTGAAGCGGTAAGTGACTGGATTTAGTTTCGAGGGCTGCAGATACAGAAAACAGCAAGACTGCATGTTTTCTTTAAAAGACAGATATTATCATCACTGGACCACCAGTGAAGGGGCTTATAAAATGAGAAGGGTCCAAAAAGCAGCTGTTTCTACAAATAATAAATATCAGATATAATCAGCATAATAAATAACATATCCAAGCTTCAGTGTTCGTCCAAATCTTTCATCTTCTAAACACCGTGTTTTCAAATGTGTCGGCAGTTTTTGATGTTTAGGTGAGTCGTTCACTGACGTAAAAAAATAAATAAAGAGTATAAAATCATACCAGATTAGACGCATCATGAAACATTTACTTAAAATGTTGACAACACATGTCAGTAACAAAATTCAGTGTTGTGATTTTAGGTTTAAACCACATTAAAAAGGCAAACTGACAATCTGTTATCCTCCAAGTGAAAATTCAGGACCAAACAAAACAATACAGATAAATAATAACAGAATCATAGGAGATCTTGTTATTTTTCAGTGATTCAAAACAACAACATGATGTTTCAGTCCTAGGTAAGTGTTTGGACCACAACATTGTAAATAGTTGTATTTTTTGCAAGGTATCTTTCGGTGATGACACCAGCATGAATAAGATTAAAGCCAAACCCAGAAAATACCCAGCATTTATACATTTTTAAGATCCTTGGGTAATTGTGTTTGAATAACACACATTTGTCATGCCTCATCAACATTAAGAAAGTTATCTCAACGGAGTTTTCAAGTTGTCACATGAATTCTGACAATGAAATGTCAAGTTTAGCTTTCTATGAAGGCCCCAAAGGGACTGTAAATAAAGTACTATATATTTCAAACCCTACAAATCAGGTGATGCCATAAGAAAAGCCTTCAATAGCAAGCACATTTGCAGATTAAACTAAATAAAAATAACACAAAAAAGCCTGATAACTTGCTTGCGAGGAAGCCTTTAGTTTAAAAGGGTACAAAACGAGTACAAACAAATCACGCCATGTGAGCCTGATGTGAGAGCAACAGCTGCCGTGATCAGGGCACAACTGGGGCACTTTTCCATCGTTTACACCTGATCCATTTGCCTCCACTGAGCCATGACAGACACAATAACACAGAGGAGGATGTTGTACTCTGTAGTGTGCCATCACATTTGCTTTGCATGTAACAACACTGTTGATAACATCGCTGCACCTATTCACATCAAGGGAAACATTATAGTACTGAGCATCTGCTGGGAAAAGTTTACAATAGAAACACTGCTCGTATATCTGATTATCACTGTGTTGATCAATAGACGGTTCCACATGTGTTTCCAGGAAAACACAAGCACTTCAGTAAGAACACAACATGAAAAATTATAGAGGGAGAAGAACTTTAAATAATCAGGAAAGCGGCTTCTTTTGTTCCCTTTCTGCAGCAGACTAAACATAATGGACTTGACCTTGGTCGCCTGACATAATGTGTTCACTTCTATAATTGTAAGTCTGGCACACCTTATTGAACCTGTGCCCACACACCGAACCTATGACCTTTTAAAACTCTTACTGTGATCACTTACAAGAATTACACAAGAAGTCTTCCTTCCTCCCCAGAACATGCAATGCCCACATAACATACGTAACACATCAAGATTACCATTCCTATCTTATCTTATCTTATCTTATCTATCTTACTTTAGGCCACAGCTCTTGTCTTGTCTGCGGGCACTGAGCCCAGTCACTAAGTGGCTGCATTAGGAACTGCCTGAAGACTTATTATAGTCAACCTGTCTCGCCCCAGCTCAACTCCCTGAATGACACCCTTCAGTCCTGGACAGAAAATCCTTTCTTGTGTACAGTGCAGAATCTTTCAGTGCCCTTCAAGAGCTGCTCAATTGTGCACTTCCACTTTCAAAGGTACGTTTATAAACCTTCATGTGACTGTGTGGTCTGTGTCTACCTTTCTGTGAACAGATTCATGGAAGGAATTTTCTTGGCACTGCAGGATTTGTGTTGGCTAATGCAGTCTAATGTTGCAGCAAGACTAACTTAATATGCCATGCTTCCCATAGTTCTCATTAAGTATACAGAGTCGCACATAGTAAACAAATCATTTTGTGGTCTCCATTTCATTTGGAAAATGGCTTTCGAAGTGATGTTCTGTTACAAAATGCAACAATGCAAATAAAAATTGCACAATGTAAATATTAACAGAAACTGGCATAACAGAAATCTCCACTGTTTATGTGTCCTTGTTTGTTTACGCTATCAGCTGAAACAAACCAATTTGGGGTTCACTTGAAAGTTAGCCTCAGCTGACCCTTGATCAGAGAGAGGAGTTCCACAGCAGCTGGACGAAAGTGTTTACTCTTCTCAAACTGAAGACTAAAAACTCTCCTGCCTTCACTTCAACGACAGGAGTAAAACAAATAAAAGAAAAGAATGAGCCATTAATTGTTACACTATGTTTTTATCTCTGATAATGCCACGACAGTAACAAAGCTGCAGTTTGTAGAGATGACATGCAGCATATAGCAAACCCACTGTCTTATATTTCAGCATGTTGTGAAATCTGTCTCATATTTCGTCTCCTGTAAATTCCTTTGTTGCTGAATCACTCATCGTATGTTGTTCACCTATGTTACGCCAGAAAATAAAAAAAATCACTTAAACCTACAATTACACCATTATCATACTACCACGGCTAACATAATTTTGATCTGTGTAACGTTGAGTCAAATAAAACAAGTTCCCTGAGCTCTTCACAACACATTTATTGATACGAGAGTACTTCCTGCATTTCCACATCTCTGTCTACCTGATACTTAAATCTCCTTTGGACTCTTAATTCCAGTGTCACAGATCTGACTGATCAAATAAGAAAAGACAGCTGCACTTTTGCTTGAATACAACAGCCCCGGTTCACGGTCTGATCGCTGGCTAGCTTGATGCTAATAGAGTACAATTTACAAGCTGCTAACAGAGTTAGTCTTAAATAAAACATGATAGCCCAACTGAATAGTAAGTTAAAAACACCAGCCCAATCCTGCTTAATTATCTTAACTGACTTTGTTCTACGACAGTCTTTTATTTGACCAGGAGTTGGGCTAGAATATGCTAATGGCTAAAGCTGAGTTAACAGCCTGACACTATCCAAGTATTAGCTTTAGATGAACGGTAACTAAGGTGTACACTCAATAAAATGTACTGGCATTGCAGCGCAAGTACAAACACCGAATATAAGTTTCTCTCTTCTACTGACAGGAGGACTTTACACTGCCCACATTAGCTAGCCCTCTTTCACAAACCGGTGGCTATTCCAGCAAGTAGACGGAACTAGCTAGGTCGCTAGCATAAGCTTGCTCAGCGTTACCGACTAGCTAGCTGTTTCTTTTCTACTCTATTAGACACTTACCATGAGAAAAGTTTCCCTTTTCATTTTTACAGTACCCACAGCGGTAACCGTCATCCCCGCCGAAATATTCTACTATAGTGTAAGACTTGTTTCCTGCCATCTTAGGTATCGAGACAGATGACAGCTAAGTTTGCCTCAGGTTCGCCCGGTGTCCGGGCAGCGCTCTCAAACCCCGCCCACACCCAATACGTCACCAGTGCTGCATGGAGGACAAGTGGGAATTTAGAAAGTTCATAAAAAAAGTGTGATAAACTTTTGGATAATTGTTAGTTGTTTTTCCTGAAACCTGCTTGATTCATCTGTGTGTGCTTTCATTGTTTTACCTGAATGTCCTGAAAAAAAAGGGATCTATGAAATTGTGTGTAAATCATGCACAGTATTATTAACAGTATAGCTCGTATCCAGAAAGCCTTGGAGTGTAGCCATGCCCGTTTAATTAAAATCGTTATCTTCACGGACTGAATAAACCACTGTATTGTTTACTTTTCTTCAATCATTGAGCAATTTTATGTTCCCCTTGCAGATAAGTGTCATATCTAAAATTACCCTTCATGCTCAATGAATCTATAGACAAGGGACATTATGATGAAGATTTGTAAGGATGAAGTTTGTGAACAATAAAACACAAAATAGTGAGTAAAGAACTGTACAGCATATTTATTAAAGCACCTGTGCGAAGAGGAAGGACAGCAAAATACATTTGAGCTAAGATCTTGCACAAACAACACTTACAGTAAATTACAAAAAGACAGCATGAGAGTTTGGATGTAGAAAAATAAGTTAGAAAATCACAGCTGGGTCAACTGATTTCTTTTTGTCTGTCGCCATAAAAATGACCTTACAGAGAAGAGGAGAGGATCTTTGTTGTAGAATACTTTGTTTGTGCCTCCCACACTGTCACATATGCATTGCTGAAATGGTTTATTTTTCCTTTCACCACAATACATTTCCCTCACCCTGCTATCAGTCATGTGACAGCAATTCATTTCTCAGGAGAATATCATTTATCTAAAAAACTGATTCAAACATTTAATGCACAGGTTCACAAAATCTTGAGGACCTTGGTTGCCTGTAAAGGAGCCACTGTTCTGCAGGCAGGTTTCCATCACCAACATAGTGGATTTACACAGGTGGTGATAAAGCAGCAGCTAAAAAGTTGGAGCCTGACTGGCTGACACAAACCTTTAAATAAACTCTGTGGACATCAGTTATCTTGACTCCTGTTGATGGATCTTTGGTTGGACACCTAACTAAAGCTGCCCTGGGGGATAGGGATGTTTTCATGAAGGTATTTCATACTGCCTTGCTCTGAAAAGTCAGCCACAGTATGCCCTTCCCCACGCAGGACCCATTTGGTGGTCAGAAGTCCCTCCAGACCCACTGGACCTCTGGCATGTATCCGTGCGGTACTGATACCAACCTCAGCTCCTGGAGAAAAAGTTTTTCAAAAAAATCATAAAATTCAAGACAGTGACTGGTTAGATTAATTTACAAAAGGACATATAGTGTATTTTCACAAACAGCATTAAATAAAACAACGTCTGATACTTTACATACCTAAACCAAAGCGGTAGCCATCAGCAAAGCGAGAGCTGGAGTTCCAGAATACACAAGCGCTGTCCACCTGCTGCAGGAACTGTTCAGCTGTCTCTTCATTTTCAGTAATAATAACATCAGTGTGGGAGCTGCCATATTTGTGGATGTGGTCCACAGCTTCCTGCATGCTGTCTACCACCTCAATGCAGCACTCCAGGTCCCCATACTCTGTCCTCAGAGACTTCACCTCGGATGGGCTGAAAGTCAAATACGATGCAAATCGGGGGCCTGCATGGATCTTCACCTGAGAAAAAAAAGGCACAATGATTTCAAACAACATAATGAAACAAAAAAAAAAATACATTCACGAAATATTTGTTCTTTCTTGACTTGAATAAAGTCTCTAAACTTTCAATAAAGTTGGTTTCTGGGGTTCCTACCTTTATCAAATGTAAAAAACAATCATTCATATACTGTGATACTGCGTGTAAATGCTTGTGCCCAAGGTTATGGCATGTCGGTGAATGCTTCTTACATGTTCTGTTCTCAGCATATCAATAAGCTGGTCAAATATAGGGGTTCGCAGCAAATCTCTGTGAATGAGGAGGGTCTCCATGGCATTGCAGGCTGCAGGGTAGTCACATTTGGAGTCTCTGACTAAAATGAAACATAAGTTAGTCCATTCAGCAGTTCTGGGTTACTCAAACAAGTTCATAATTACAACTCTTAGACAACATATAAAATAATAATAACTGCACTTCAATTAAATCTGAAAACAACATATTTTTTTTTACACATTTACAAACTGTAAAACACTGACTAAATTACAGCAGAAATGGAAACAACATCAACAGTGCTACACATAGGAACCACTTACCAACACTAATGGCTTTATCTATGCTGGCATCGCTGTCTATGTAGACGTGGCAGACACCCTCGCTGTGACCCAGAACAGGAATACCCTTTGCTGCCCTCTGGATGTCCCGGACGAGCTGGGACGATCCCCTTGGAATGATCAGGTCAATCATCTTGTCTAGTCTGCACAGATCCTCAACTTCTTCACGTGTGCTCACCTGAAAAAAAGATAATGGCAAATTAAGCATGTCATTATGTGAAAACCCACACTGTGGTTGGATAACGTAATGCTTTCAGTTCTTACCAGCTGAATGGCATCAGATACTCCATGAAGGGAGAGTGCTTCCTGAGTGAGTTGATGTAGGATTTTATTGGTGTTGGAAGCTTCTTTACCGCCCTTCAGTAGCAAAGCATTTCCACTGGCAATAGCCAGAGCCGACACCTGGAACACAATATTAATACATGAAAGTGTGACTTGAGCATTCAGTGATAAAGATGCAGGAGGTAAAAAAATAAAACTCCAAGACTAGCAGTTGATAGTGGTCAGGTCCATAGCTGAGGGCTGAGGTTGACTGACCTGTGGGAGACAATCTGGACGTGACTCAAAGATGACCAGCAGGACACCGATGGGGACAGTGATCTGTTCCAGCTCCAGGTTGTTGGCCACCCTGGTCCTCCTCAGCACACGACCCACGCTATCCCTGGAAGACACAGCTAGCTGACGGAGGCCAATGGCAAGACTGTTCAGCTTAGCAGTTGACAGACTCAGGCGGTTGATGAGAGGTTGGGACAAACGACCTATGAAAAATATTAATGAATCAATAACAACACTGACAGTTCAGTCCTCTATAGATCCATGTGGAGATTATCTTCCACTTTCATGTATGTTGCCCTGCGACACAGGGCACAAACTGATTCCTGCCTAAGCCTCTTACTGACAACATGCTGTATAAGATTACAAGAAGATGGTCTTAACTCTCATATGCCCTCAGAAAGGTGCTATAGATGACTAATAACCACTGGCACTGAATGGCATTTGAGTCTGTCGATTGCATGCAGCTGTGGATTAAGGTGATCAGTGCGTCCTATCTGTGCCTCTGTACCTGATGCTGTTGCTAACTCCATGTCTCTCCTGTTGGCACTGAGAATCTCATCTTTTTTCTCTGTAAGCAGCTCAGCAAGACAGCAGATGATCTCCTCTCTCTGGAAAAACAAACACATGCAATATGATCAACAAACACCAGAATCAAGAGTAATTACATTTGATACTAGTGCAATGTAAAAATTAATGAGTTTGGAGACTGTTGGCATCATGTTGTGAAAATGATATCCATTTTTCTTTTAGATTAGGCTGCTTCAAGTTTTTAATTTTCTACATTTGTAACATATTCTACACAACAGATGCTTTCTCCTACTGTAATCTTGTCATTTAAATTATTTAAAGAATCATAAAGGATTAACCTTAACCTTCTGTTGCTGGTTGGATTAACTCGGTGCTAAATAAACTGATATAACTATCACTCCAATCTGTCAGTTAGGAGAAATATCAAGCCATATAAATACTTTTTATTCCATGAGATATGCATATAGATCATTTTAAGGCCTCCCTTCAGTTAGTCAGACCACACTGGGGAGCCAGAAACTCACTTGTTCAGGGTCCAGAGAGGCCAGAGTCCTGCCTGCATGCCGAGCCATCTCAGTCTGCTGCTCCACAGTCGGACCTGGTGTTGTCAATAATTACACATCAAACATAAAATCCCAAACACAACACCTGGGTAAACTATTGTCCCAGATGCTTGCACCCTGTACCTGCAGGTTTCACTTCAGAGAAGAAGGTGCCAACTTTCTTCCCCTCCACAATGTCTGTGATTACGTGGCCTGTGACTTTAGGATTTGTGCCATTAGCAATGACAACAGACGTCCCACCCTGGAGTGCCCAAAGGGCTGCTTTCACCTGATGCAGACGACATGACAGAGTATGATGCAACTTTTTAATAACTGTACAAACTCAGTGCTGTTTACACTCTGAGATAAAATATCATCCTTCATGCTGACCTTGGCTTCCATGCCACCGAGGCCAACTCTGGACTTGGTGCCGTACGTGATTGACTGCTGGTCCCCAGGATAGAATATATCGATGAGCTTGGCATCATCTGTTCCTGGGGGACTGTCGTATAACCCTGTGAGATAGATTTTTTCATTCCTTTTTAATCCTTCACAGATCCAAATCAGTCACATAAATAATAATATCTCTTTTGATCAAGAATAAACAGACCAACAGGCCAGACAGATTACAGAAAGTTTTTACATCAGCCCGAATCCAACAGTGTAAAACAGAAATAAAAACAGAAAGCATTTATTTGCAACTCCTTTTTTGACCTATATTCAACTAAATAGAGTTCAAAAACAAAACATTTAATGTTAAAACTGATAAATTTCATTATTGTTTTGCAAATACACACTCATTATAGATTTGATCCATGCAACGCACAATTAGAATGCAGTGACAGGATATTATGCTGAGAGATGATTCAGTAACGATCATTTTGTTTCCTGCTTAACTATTTAAAGTACTCCAGTGATTAAGCATTACACTTCCATGGAGTTGGGAGACAGATATAAGGAAGAATTGTCAAAATCTGAGTAGATTATGTTATGACACACTGACTTTTAGTCTCTAGTGTGGAAAAAGCTATAAAAAACACCAGATGCCATATTTCACTACCTTGCAAACGCCAAATCCTTTGAATCCCCACACTTCCAGTTTTGGAACACAAGCTCTCTGTCAACAATTTTAACTTCTAAGGGCAAGCCAATAAAACTTTAATAGTATCATCATTATTTTTTTACAGTGGCAAGGTCCCACAGAAGACATTTTAGAATGATATCACAGGCTTGGGTGCTTCTCAGAAAGAATAGGGCTGCACAATTAATAAAAATATTATCGAGATCGCAATATCCAAATGAAGAGTGGGCTGAAATTCATGTAAGAGTGGCCCTATCAGTTATTTACAGTTTGCTTTATTACCAAACAATTCTTCGTTAGTTTCTTTGTATCTATTAACATGTAGATTTAGATTTTTTTTTATCCTCTTCATATCTTAGCTTTTTTATGGTTGACGAGCAAATCAAGCAATTTCAATATATATCTTTGCATTATAATGGTATCTGATTAATTATGACATGTAAATGAATGATAGATTGACAATCAGAAAATAATGCTTAATTGCAGCCTTTTTGCAACAATACATTAAGATAATTAATATTAATGTGAGAATACAGAGTAAATCATGATAAATGATGAATTAGTGGTTACTTCTATACCTTCAACATCGGACAGGGCAATAAGGAGGTCTGCCTTCATTTCAACAGCCAGCCGTGCAGCCAAGCTGTCATTGTCTTTGATGCTGATTACCTGAAATACAAACAGAAATTTCATTAAGCCAGATGGAAATATCTTACATTATACTGTGAATAACAGCAACATCAGCCGCTACCATGCAACAACAAAGCCTCACAGTGCCACTCAGCTGCAGAACAAACAACATATGTTCACCACTTTCCAAAAGGAGATAACTCAAGCAGGTCTATGCACATAAATGTGACAGAAAATAAGACCACGATACTTTAACTTAGTAGATAACATTTAAAGAAGGCTTTAAAATTAAAACTATATGCCCAAAAGTTAGTGAGGATGGAAATGTGTGTAAGTAGAAAAGAAACATACGTCTTTACAAGCAATCCACCAACACAATTCGGGCCAACATTAAGCATTCCCAGCATGCCCTTCACACAGTACCCACATTTACCCCCTGCAGGTCACTGCTGGGAACAGGGGGCGGAACAACAGCGTCGTTGGTGTTGATGATAGGAACTATGTTCATCCGCAGCAGCTCATGGAGCGTGCTGTTCAGGTTGCGACGCTTCTGCTCATCATGAAAATCCAGGTTGGTGACCAGAATCTGCAGAAGTGGAAAATGAAGGAAGAGACTGAAGTGACGTTTGTGCTGACAGTGTTTTGTTCTGAATGAAAAAAAGTCGAGCTCATACTTGTGCAGTGCAGGTGCTGTACTGTGTGAACATAGCTTCGTATAATGCCATCAGACCGCTCTGTCCAGCAGCTGCACACGCCCTGGCCTCCAAAACTGGAACTGACTGCAAAAAAGAGAGGTTTCATGAAAGTTAACAAGAACATGAACACCATTCAACAAATATTTATCCAACCTAAGCATTTCTCAAAGAGTGAACAAAAGTTCCCAGTAATCAAGATTATTATTCACCATTTCTTTGAGTTGGTTCTGTCCAGAATGCAGGGCTTGTCTGACGCTCTGAGACAGCAGGATCTCGTGTCTCAGTCTCTGCTTCCCAAACGCCACAGCACCACTGGTGACAATCATCATCTCCCTGCCTTGATTCTGCAGCATGGCCACCTGAAAGGACACACAAAGCCTTAAACATTCAAGTTCCAAGACAGGACCACTCCTCAGGCCCATTTGTTGTTAAAATCTTCCTTGAGCCCACATTATATCATGCTTAAGACAACCAACATAGACAGAGTTCTTCATTTGTCTGCATTAATAACATTTATATGGTGTTACCTGTTCCACTATTGAGGCCAGACGTCCCAGTGCCAGACCACACTCATCTCGTGTCACCACAGCACTCCCTAGCTTCACTACAATGCGTTTGGCCTGCTTTAACTGACTCCGGTGGGCGAAAGACTTTCCATGGGGGCGTGGGAGCGAGACTGCAGATGATAACATAACAAAGGTACATTAGATTACACACCTGCATGCACCAAATAGTATTACAGCATTCAGATGTGAGACATGATGACAATACAAAGAAGCTGGCTGGTTACTTACACTTTGCCTGGGAAAACGCTCTGATCGGTACAGGACAGACATTTGAACGCCAGATTCTGGATGGCAGGCGAGAGCACAAGGCCAGCCTGGCAAACATGGCACCAAAACTGTGTTGAAAGCTGTGATCAACACACTTATCAGTGTCAGGTTACTATGACAGTGCAACAACCTCATCTGAGATAAGCAGCTTTTGGATATGACATGCTGCAAGGTAGGTTACCTACAGCAAGGTTTAAAATACATAGAAAATCAAGCACAAAACCAATATGAATCACTTCTTTAGGTCACAGTGGAGAGTTCTGCATCATGTGCCATGAAGTTATCAGAATTGTTGTGTTGATAGCTTTTACTTGAACTTGACACACTGACAGAGTAAAGATGATATTGTTTGGATTAGTTAACATAAGCTTAGAAGCAACTTCTAGAGAAAATAACCCAGGGTTTAGGTGCTGTTCACATAAATAAACTCTTATGTTAAGCCACTGAGGTTTAAAGTTAAATAACAATGCTAACAAATCGCAGCAATGTGTCAGAACGCGTACCTGCAGCTAGCTGACGTTAGCTAGCATTAGCAACTGCGAGCAAGCTCACTGCAGAGTTTAGCGGCTATTTCTGACGGAATGGAGAGATGAAACTTTGTACTAAATGACTCATTACCTGACAATGTGAGAGTCTCGAAACGCAAGACCAACTCCACTTATGAGAGTAGTGCAGGAGACACGTAGTCAGCCGGTCCGAGGTTGCCTTGCTGCCACATCCACAGCCCACGTTGGATGGGAAGTGCCGTAGCTGAGCTATGCAAGAATGACGTGTACGTAGAATATCTGGTTATGGTCACGTAGTGAGTCACGAGCGAGTCGGTCTTTACGTACGCAGATAGAGTAGTTCTGTTGGGTGGACACCTCAGAGGTTATGGGAAGTACAAACACAAGGATGTAAGAGAGACACATCACACTGGCTCTTCATGTTTGAAATGAAGTTTTAGGTTTTATTTTTAGGTTTTACATAAGAAGACAAACTAATTTCAGCTATAAGACCTTTATACAATAACCTACCGGAGTAGAGTTATATTGTATTAATTAAAATAAATTTTTATTGAAATTCAATGTCACATATTTCTTTAATTATTTTTGTTATTATTGATATAATGTATTTATTGAATTATTTCATTAATGTGTAACTTCATCATTGAGTATTGCATAGGAGCATTTTGCTCCATAATTCAAGGTTTACTTAAGTGGAAAACAACAGAGTTTTTTTTATTATTCAATATTCAAAGGTCCTTAATTGGTAATTCAATTCACTGAATCCGGTGTGTTGGAAACTTGCCATCCCATTGTGTGTGGTCTCCTGAGAGTCAATGGCTTGAAACAGCTACTGGAGGATGTCAACTCATCTTTAGTAATCTGACACTGATGCGTGCCAAGAGAGGCCTGTGAAACATTCATGAGCGGGAAGGCCAGGCAGGAGTGCAGGGCACTCTGAGCTGCCATAACAGGTGCAAGCAGAGCTATGGGGACTGTTGAGGAGACTTTAAAGTGTCCCGTCTGCCAGGACTTCTTCACGGATCCTGTGACGCTGCCGTGTGGACATGACTTCTGTCTCACCTGCATCCAGGCTGTGTGGGAAACTGATGGTTCTAATCAGGCTCCTCTCTTCTGTCCAGAGTGTCAGATTTTCCTCCCATCTGACCTTACTCTGGAGGTGAACACAATCCTTTGGACCAAAGTAAAGGACTTCACCACTAACATGCCATCAACAAAAGAGATTTCGACGGCGACACCAGACAGGGCATCGAAATCCTCTTCAACCATCCACTGTGATCACTGCATAGAGACACCATCAGTGGCCGTAAAAACCTGTCTGACTTGTGATGCCTCACTGTGCCAGGCTCATGCCCTGCTGCATCAGCAGAGGTCTGCTTTGAGGGAGCACACAGTTGTGGAGGTGACAGGAGACCCGCTGTCTCTGAAGTGCAGGGAGCACCGTGATGAGCTCAAGCTCTTCTGTATGGAGGAAAGGGTCCCTGTGTGCTTCTTATGCGTCCTGGTTGGCACGCACAAGAACCATAAAGCGTCTCAGCTCCATGAAGCCTGCGCAGACTTCAAGGTGAATATTAGTATTGATTGATCAGTGGTTAATGATGCAATATGCAACAATTTTATTTGAAAACATTCAAACAATAAAAAAAATTATCAACACAATATGAGGAAATAACAGTTTTGACGTTATGATGTCAGTGTATTTTATGACTGAGAGATATACAGAAGTTAGCATGTAAACCGGCTAACACTAGCCTGTTCAGGTCCAAAACTCCTGTGCTAGAAGTGTAAACAGCCTTACCCCCCTGGTCCCAAGTTCGTACCATTAGCTGCACGGCTAACTGAGCTACCTAGCTCACAGCAGCTACAGTTAGCAATGGTTAGTCTGTTGATTTGCTGCCCTCTTTTTCTTTTAAGAATGAATTCAACAGGTGGCCAATCTTTACCACATTGCACCTTTAAGGTGTTTTATTTTCTTGTAAATGTCATGATGATTTCTTCACATCTCTGTCAGGGTATAAACTTTCTACACCTGTTGTATTTCTGCCATCAGAGCATGTTAGAGACCCATTTGAACCAACTGCTGAAGAGGAGAGGTGAAGCAGAACATGTCATCAAGGACTTGGAGTCACTGTATACACAAACAGTGGTAATGTCATGTCAAATACACCTTCTATTTTTATAATCACTGAATCCTCATTTGCTGTATGTATTGACATAATGTTCTCGTTCCTAGAAGTCTGCTGCAGATTTCAGAGAGAGAGTCTCAGACAAGTACAGCAGGATCCGTGTCGTGCTGGACGGCGATGAGCGTCTGATGATGCAGATAATCGACGCAGAAGAGGCATACGTGACAGAGTGGCTGGAGGCCGAGAGGGGCGTCATGGAGGCTCAGATCAAAGAGATCGACACCCTCAGAGCCGCCAGCAAATCCCTCCTCCAAGAGACAAATGATCTGAGATTCCTACAGGTAAGGTTTTGGTGCCCGGTATTATGACAGTGTGTTATCTTGCTCACCCAAGTGCAGCTAAAATATGACCTGTTTATTTTCAACAGCAAATCACAGCAGAGAATCTTTGGTTAGTATTCCATCACTCCAATTTTTTTTCTATAACTTTTTTCTTTTGGTATCATTTTCCCCTTGTAATGATTCTGAATTTTTTAATCATAGTGACCCTTTGGATTTAGCACCGGTCCAGGAAGTAGACAGAGATCTATGTGAACCGGAGAAGCTGAGAACAGTAGAGAGAATGGTGGATGACCTGTCGGTGGCTTTGTCCCAACACTTTCCACGAATGTGGTCCTGTTAGTAAAGAATCCAACATTTTGCAATCGAAAATCAGCCCCCACTATCACTGTGAGTGTGTACTGAATATAGATTTTTATTTGCAGATCTCAGTTCCCCTGCTCTGGACTCCAACACAGCCCATCCAAAACTGGAAATATCCCAGGACAGGAAACAAGTGCACTGGAGACAACAGCCTGTCGTTGAAACCACGAACCCACAGCCATATGACTCCCAGTACAGTGTACTGGCTCAGGAGAGTTTTACAACTGGCCAGCACTACTGGGAGGTCATTGTCCAGGAGAAACCTTACTGGCTGATAGGTGTGACCACTGGGCCAGCAGATAAAAAAGATGGTCGAAGTCAGAGCTCCTCCAGCCTGGGTGTGAACAACACATCCTGGTGCATCTATCATGGAGATGGAAAGTACATGGCATGTCATGACACACAGGAGAAGCAGCTGTCGGTGGGGAAGAGAGTCAGAAAGCTGGGCATACTGGCCAATCTCCAGAAGGGGGAGCTGTCATTCTATGATGCTGATTCTGTGACCCTGCTTCACTCCTTCTGTGTGCAGTGCACAGAGCCTCTCTATCCCATGTTTAACCCATGCATTGATGTGAATGGACTGAACAGGCAGCCTCTTACCTTGTTTTGGATTAACGACCCCTGGGACTGGCAGGTAAACACAAATGTGGGTAAAGAGTGAAAATTCAATGACATTTTTCCATATTTACTCCAGTGTTGCATCCTGTAACAGATGTGTGGCCGTCAGAGTACCATAAGGTTCACGAGTTTTCCTGCCTGCATCTGTCGCAGGTTAAACTAAAAAAAAAGATTATGAACTATGAAACTATGACGGATCAAGGAACTGAACTACCTCTGTATCTATTCCCAGGGCCAAGGTTTGCTAATGAGCAGACTTTTCTCTTTACCAGCAAGAGTGGGAGGGAGAGCAAGTTTTAAATAGTGCATTGTAGTGTTCTGATACTATATTATTTTGATTGTATGATGCTGATGTTTTACAGAAAGCTGTTAAGGAAGAAATATGGCTGAGTAGAGATGTTTTAACTTTTTTAGTCGATAGCCGATGGTCGTATATTGACTTCTATATTGCCTGTCCATTGTGTGCAGTTGTGATGTACATTAAATATTTCATCAGGCCGTATCAGGTGCATCCTCATACAGCACTTTGGTTCTGTGGTAAAGTATCTATTGGGCCAGCAGCTTAACAGCTCTCATGTTTGACTTGATGTAGAAATGACCTGTGTGTAAACTACTAGCCTGCCCTTTGTACAACTGCCCCCCCTGGAAACAAAATACACGTTGAGGGCAACTAGCACAAACAGACTTTAGATGATTATTCATGCAGTATAGTTTTCCTCATACTCTCCAAATAGAGTACAGTCTGCTGCTCCTTTCCTGGAGGATTGGAATCGTTCCAGGCACAAATCATCTCTCACTGAGCACACTTTCTAAGACTTCAGAGCCACAACACATCCTGCAACTCATCAAAAGAACCACATGAGACATAATCAGCTTTTACAAAGTGTTGACAGACTGAGAAAATGTTACCCTGTTTGATTTTGAGCATTTAGCTTGTGTGCTGGTTTATTAAAAGGCATATTCATACCTAGTACCTATGTAAATAAAATCTACCTTATAGGCCCATTTGTGGTTTTCTGGCACATTCTAGCACTGTGACTCCCCTTATCCTGATCAGGGACGTAGGGTCGAGACTTCTACTATTCAGGCTTTGGCACCACTGATACATTTAGCCCCTTCATCTCGAAGGAATGAGGATAAATATGCTTACTGTATTCATCTCCCATCTAGCTACAATTAAGATGATATTCTTACTGGTTGACCACTGAGAAAAACTTTGCTTAATTAATAAATAGATACAAAATAAATAAATTTAAAAAAACCCAGTTCCGTTTTAAATGTTTTGGGTATTATGCTTTTCCATACATGCATCATTTTTAATATATGGTTTTGGACTGCCATTGGCTTGACTAAGAGTATCACTTTAGGGAAAGGCTTAGAAAACATGGCATTGTGATGTAAAGACAAGACAACATTTTTTATAAAATGCTTTGTTTTTTTAGGTTTAATAAGTAGCATCTCAACATAAAGATGGTGTTATAGACCTGTTAAGCAAAAAAATAACAGGTACAAGTGCACAAAAACCCAAAGCTTAATCGGGAAGAGTAATACCTGCTCTGTACATAAACACGTCCTTGGCTAAACTTACTGGCATGTTGCTGAGTAATCAAGGTTGCTTATGGAGATGCTGCCTGAGTCTTTGACTTGATCCAGTCCAGGAAGTTAGTGACCCGTGTGTAGACCCCAGGCTTGTTCTTCATTCCACATTGGTCTCCCCAACTCACAATACCATAAACAACGCTGGTATTATTTTGCCTACAAGTCAGTGGTCCTCCAGAGTCACCCTGAAACAAGAAGCAAACCGCTGACCACAAAGCGAATGCACTGGTGCACACAAACATTTTAAGACCTCAGAAATGCACATATTTTGAATTAGAGCATATACTTAACAAGCAAGTCTCCTCTACTGACCTGGCAGGAATCCACCCCTCCCTGCAGGTGGCCAGCACAGAACATAGAATTATCCAGGACACTGCCATAAACAATAGGCTCCATGCACTTTTCCTGGTTGATCAGCAGTACATTGGCCGACAGCAAATGGTTAGAACCATATTCAACTGCAGAGACAAGGAGGACAAAAATGTTAATTTGTTTTTTAAGGTTTACAGGGTCCTTTAAACCGGGGATCTGTATATGGGTACAGCTGCAAGAAGACAGGCTTACCTAAAAAGACTGCAGAAACTAATTTAAAAAAATAGAAATTATGGTGTGGTTAAAAGAACATATCTGCATATTAGCTCACCTGAACACTATATGTTGCAATTATGCCAATGGGAGTTAAATGGGAAGGCTACATAAAAGTAGGATAGCCTAAACTGTTATAGAAGCTAGTTGGCTAAAAGTAATTGATTAAAAGTTAGAATAGTAAGCGAAAAGAAATGGATAAATGGTTGGAATAGTTAGTTAAAATTAATGTAAGAAAGGTAAAAAATTTTAGCCTAAAGTAGCTAGTGGAGATGTGATTAAAATAGCTAAAAATAAAAGATTAATGGTTAAAATAGTTAGCTAAACGTAATGGATACATTGCTAAAATCGTGAACAGTAATGAATAAAAGGTAGAAAAAAGTTCACTAAAAGTAGTCAACAGCTGAAACATTCAGCGTTTGTGATAGGACTGCTGACCACACACCTAAGTTTTGTTCAAATGTAATATGGAATGTGATAGGTGAGAATCAATTAAGGGGGTACATGATCATTATCAGACAGGGCAGTGTGCCTTGGACCAGAAGGTTTGGAACCACTGCTTTAAACTAACAAACATTCAAACCCCACTTGCCTCTAAAACAAACCCAACGATCTGTTTGTAAAAATGACAGCTTTTAAATCGAGGCTGAATATGCGAAAGTGGCCTTACATTCTTCAGTGGCACCCCATCCAGAAATTTTACACTCCATCCCATCAGGCAGCTGAGCATCGGGCAGACAGGCTGTCTTCACAAACTG
Source organism: Sparus aurata (assembly GCF_900880675.1). Classification (NCBI taxonomy): domain Eukaryota; kingdom Metazoa; phylum Chordata; class Actinopteri; order Spariformes; family Sparidae; genus Sparus; species Sparus aurata. The sequence goes on along the minus strand of NC_044201.1, from coordinate 14,397,680 downwards.
GGTCTCATTGGCACAAACTCCGTTGATACCATTCAGCCTCAACAAGCCTTGGTGCAGTTTGGATATAAAGTCACAATAAAACCAAGAATTAAATGATAAGCATCATCTTGTATTTTAAACATCAGAATCTCATTACTTTGTACGCTAGGCACTTCATCAGTTATATCCTTACCTACCTTGGTTACTTAAAAATGCTCAAGATACATTCATTATTTGATTGAGATATTAAATTCAAGTATTTTTGGTACTATCAGTGCTAGTGTTATATAAAATGAGAGCGAGACTTGGATCACCTATGTCGTTGTAAACTGCTGAAGGAGTCTCCCTGTAGTTCTCATGCCTAATAGCCTCTTCAACTCTTAGGGTTTGCTCTGTGGGTTCGTCTATATTTAGAGACAGACCTCCCATGACCACCTCCATTTCAGTGTTTGGTTCACTATTAAAACACAAGCAAAAGATTAAGTCCACATGTGAAAAGCTATTCCTTAAACAGCCAATGTTTGGTGTTTTGCCGGATTCATTATGGTTGTGCTTACATGCAGTGTGCAGCTGTCAGTACCCAGCAGCTCTCGATGAGAACACCTCCACACGTGTGTCTGAACGGCAGGTTTGACTTCTGTGGTCTCACTTGAATAGACACCTGCCAAGGTATAGCTCCGGGAGAGACCTTTAGACCACTGATGATTCGGGTTATGGCCTTTTTTGGCTGAGGCTTGCCGCAAGTGGAAAACTGTTGCAGTGGAGGGGTGGCACTCGGAATGACAGAAGCACCAGGGGTGGTAGAAGAAGGTTGTGGAGCCTGGGTGGGCTGCTCAGCTGTTGGGGGTTTGGTAGTCGCTGGCTTGGGGACTGTTGTGGGTTGAGGTGTTGAAGGCTGAGGGGCTGTAGGTTGAGGTTCTGTTGGTTGGGGCTTTGGAGCAGTAGGATCAGGGCCTGGAGGGACAACACCAGTTGGCGCCACACCTGAAAAGTACATGCATGAAGACAACAACTATTTGGATCGCATTCACAATCAGAAAGTTGTTTGAAGCTTTCAAACTGACCTGTTGGTACAGGACACTCTGTCACATCACAGTAGTCCCACAACAACCTGCGGCCTCTTCTGAAGAAGCACCATGGCATCAGCTCTCCATCTGGGTTTCTGTGTCATACAAACTGCGAGTGAGCATCCACGTGAGGTTGCCCTCTGCCATTTGAATGCACACATGTATTTTCTCCTGACCTGCAGAAGTTGTGAGGGCCAAGTCCATCTTTGTCCTCAAAGGAATCAAAGGGATCGGCTCCTTTCTCTAGGATGAACTGAGAGTTCCAGTAGAGGCATTCATCACCATCATCTGTCTCACTCACATTGCCACGGTATGATTCTCCATCATCCACATAGCAGTCATCGGGGCCTGAGAAATATACCACACTGAGTCAATATTTGAGCTGTGATGATGATGAGCAGGGAAAAGGAAATCAATAATGCAGGGGGAGGTATTTACCAACATGGCAGAAACGTCCTCTGTACCCCGGAGGGCACTGGCAGTCAAAGTCATTTCCGTCCTTGACACATGTTCCACCATTCTTACATGGGCTAGGCTCACACAGTGCAACTTTGGAGAAAAAACGTGAAAGCTTGCGATAAGGGAAGCTGTAAAAACATGTGAACATAGTTTTACTGTCATGTTTGGACAAATAAATACTCCTTACCAGTTCTGCAGCGGGGAGGCTGGAAGGGCTCTTTGCACTTGCACTCATAGAATGGAGGAGTTGAAATCAGAACACATTCACCACGCCCACATATACCTTTCCTACAATGTTTTGGACCTGAGATGATAACATAACAGTTTGAATACATTTTTGCTAATTATATATTTACATATATGACCAGTCTGCAGTCCAACAACAGCATGGGAAAAGGAAATACTTTTTCAAACCTTTCTCGCATCTCCTTCCCTTGAAAGGTCTGGGACAATCACATTTGATTTTGCCTTTTTTGCCTTTTTCCTCACACACACCATTGTTGAGGCAAGGATTTGGGTTGCATTTGTCTGAAAAATAACAAAAGTTAATAGGGGAATGTTTAACCTGTTACAAATCCTGAAAATGTTTATAAAATTAGCTTAAAACTCCTATTTCCATCAAGCCCAAAGTAATTTCAAAACTGTTGTTGAACCACTGGGAGTAAAGGCATGGTTTGGGGCACTTTTGAAAGGTTACAGTCTGAATTTAGGGGTTGGGGGCTCCTGTGATTGACCTATAGGAGTTTGAACACACTGAATTATTTCCCCTTTTTTTCTAGAGTCTTAGCTAGAATACACAATTGCTACATGTGTATGTAGTTTTATATGCAGCGTACATTCCAGGTTTAGGGCTTTAAAAAACAATATAAACTATATATTGCGGGATTTGAAATCTCATTGGCTACATGATGCATCAATCATCCTGAGACTGGTGTAGAAGGGGCTCAGAATAGAGGAGAAAGAGGATTGAGTAAGTGATTGTTCTACATGATCACTCCTTGGCTATTGTAGGCTCTAGGATGGACATAGAAACACAAAACAGCTCAAATTTACAGATAAAAACATGAAAACACAACCACAACTGAAACACCTAGACACTTTATTGGTGAGTTGGCAAAACTTCATACATTACATGCTTGTTTGTTTGTTGATTGCACCTTGCTGACATGGTTTTTAAACTGAAATTTGGTTTAAGCTTTCTAAAAATGGCATGACTAAACACTTGAACTGAGGCATTTGCCTATTTTCTGAGCTGTGTTCGACAAGTTTGGTAAACTAGTGCAGCTCAACAGGTTACGTTTGAGCTTTCCAATGTAAGGTATTCTACTATGTAGCCATCTGAAAACATGTGACATTACGCAACTATCATTAGTTTGACAGAATATGTGTGTTAGGCCTCTTACCGTTTTGAAGATCATAGAACCAGTCTGCACTTTCTTCGTCTTCATCATCATCATCACCACTCAATGAATCTATGATCTCATAGAAAGCATCTAAAACAACATTTTTCCTTTGTTAGATATTAATCATTATTGGCTTCATCGCTTTGTTGCCCTACACATCTTGCACATATTTCAGACTAAGTAGGGAGGTATGCACATTTTACAGTATACTAAATGTGAAACATTGATCAAATATTATGTTATAACATTGATACAAAGATGCACTTACCTTTAATTATGTCCTCATATTTTGCTCTCTTGCCATGTTTATGATGTCCAGGTCTGTCAGGATCGTGATGGTCACGATGACGATGTTTCTTGTATTTAGGTTTCAGCTGAATAATAATTTGACAGCACCATATCAGGCATTATAATCCAAAAATATGGTGCAGTTGGCTAGAATTTTGTCAAAAATTCAGTTCAAAGCCACCATGACATAAAAATGCATTTCATCAACTGTATTTATTATTCCCAGCAAAATGAATTATCAAACATTGCAACATCGTTAATACCAGCAAATACATTTGTTCCACAATTGCTTTATAACACACAGTGAATACATACTTCAGCAGGTATGACAAGCGCTGCTAAGAAGAGGCAAATGAAGAGGAGCTTTAAGTTCATGATGGCAGTGGATCAGAAGACAGCCAGAAGAGTAAAACGCAAATGCGCTGTCTGGCTGGTCACTCACACTTTTCTAATCATTTGTGTAAGTCCACTAACCTTTGATTCACCGGGGGTGGTTGGCATTCAACCCTGGTGCTGCGTCAGGTTTATTGATTTTAACTGTGCTCTTAGATAGTAATTATTTTAGGAATATATGTAATAATAATATGAGCACTGCTCACGTTACAAATACATATAGCAAACATTACTATCTTTGCCACTCTTGAAACATTATTCATATTAATATTCATAAAAAATCATTTTGATCAAAATAGGGTGAGAGTTGGATGCAGCACAAAGGCTCAGAGAGCATATTTGCAGAGTCAATTGTTTGTTTGAATCTAGACTTTGGAGCCACATACACTTGGTGCATATCAGGATACACTACAGGGGGATGTTTTAGATCTCTTTAGAACATCAGAAAAGTGTAATACTTAAAGCATGATTGTACACTCAATCAAGTATACTGTACCAAGAACATCACTTGTGTGCCAGTATGAGTAACGTTGAGGACTTCCATGTAAGACTGACACCTTTTTTGACTTTGACTTTGCTATAAAGAGAGAATATGCTAACTCAACCCACACAAAACATTTGACGGTACTTTTTCTTATGATGAGCTTAGAGACGGGTCACATTGATTCTAATATTTCCGCACATTCATCTGAAAGTTTAACACACATCTGCAGGCACTAAAAGAAAGTTGTTGGTTTTTTTTATCACATTGTACCTCTATGCTACCGGAAATACATTCCGTTATTTCAAAGAAGAGTTTGTAAAGTATTAGTGAAGGTACCACTTTCTAATTAGGAACCCTTTAGTTGTGTCTAATAGTTGTATTTATGCTTAAATAAAAGTAATTCTTTATAGATGGTGTTTATCCTCTGTCATTCAAAATTCTGTCATTCATTAGGAATACACTCAAGAACAAGTTCAACATTAGACATGACAATGGTATTGTTAGCATTGCAGGGGCAAAGAGGTGGAATGTGGACAGAGTATACTGGGCCCTCATGTGAGGAACGCCCACACAAATACTAGATTGAATAGCAGTGAGTGCAGTGAGGGGCCTATAGAGAATTTTGCGTTACCCCCTACTTGTCAATGTGAGCTTGTTAGCATGCATTTAATTGTCTCACAGAGCAACTAGCATGGCTGTAAACTCTTATGGTGAGTTCCACTTAAACTGGGAAGTTGGCCGTACCATGTAGCTACAACATCACGTGAGACACTGGGGCCCCACAAGACTTTCTTACACTGTAAAAGATGCGGCCACAAAGCAGTGGATACATTTTCTCATTGTCACAACCCCTCACAAAATGACTTGTTTCACTATCAGCGTTTGAGCCATTCAGTCTGATAACATTAGGAAAGTCTAGAGGAGACAACCATGGAATCATTTTATTCCCATCCAAGTTTGCTGGGTGCTCAACCAGAAGTTATCCGACTCGGTCAGCAGACGTCTCTAGTGTGTACACTCTAAGGGCACCACAACGCGAAGGATATGAGTAATTTTGTACCTGTGAAGGCATCCTTATTTGGCTTTTTGCGCCACAGAGCAGCTTTCATCTGAATGAATGGGGCCCCTCCTCCAAAGCTGGATCCAGATTTTAATGGTTGGATCCATGCACCAGCCCCAACCTCAAAATCCAAGATGGCTGCCCCACGAATCAACAGCTGTGAAAGCTGTAAAATACACTGTTCACTGGCACTTCTGTCTTATTTGTGTGTCATCAAATCAGTCTTACACACAGTACTGTCTAACTTCGACCTATGGCCATGTATCTTCAGTGTTTGTATGTCCAAAACACCATGCACTGGAAGGGTAACTCCAAAGATTCCACCATGTAATGCATTGTTATGAACTGGTATTGCTAGCAGTGACTAACCTAGAACTGGTGTGGTCAACTCAGATATGAGTCAGTCCCAGCTCCGACCTCCGACTTCCGTGGTAAGGAGAATGTACCCATTAGTCTTATTTAATCATAAATAAAGCCATTAGTTACATCTTATAAACTCTTGTAAGTGTTGTGTTATTAGAAAGTGGTGCTTAAGCAAGGATTTTCTAAAAGCTTTTCTGTGGTGCTAATCCAAGATCACTAGTATGAGACGCAGCATTACAGATTACAATAGGCTTCGAATTGGTGCCATTGTGGTCATGACCAGGACACAGGGCCAGGTGAAGGCAATCTGAGAAGGTTCCTGCACAGAAGGAGAACAGCGGCGTCATATTGTCTGCCTCGAGAAACGTCACCAATCCTGCTGGGAAATTACAGAACACACCAATCCGACAAAAGCGTTTTGTTAAAGGCAGCTGATGGGGCACCCCTCCATGCCAGGCCGTATACTCCCCGTCAAAGAACTCCACGCACCACGACTCGTCCCCCCGGCCCAGCCAGCAGTCCTCAGTGGTGCCCTTGCGGGAAATGGTTGGATAGGTGACACCCAGCTCCCAGTAAGTTTTCCCAGTCACATCAATCTCCCAGTAATGGCGGCCAAAGCTGTAGCCTTGCGAACTGATGACATTGAGAGTGGTGTCAAAGCGTCCAGGGAGGTCAGGAAGTTGTTGCCAGGTGTCTGTGTAGGTGGCACTGTCACCATCGGAGGAGACGATCAGCTTTGGATGGGCTGTCTCTGGATCCAGACACACCTCACTGGAATCTGGAGCAAACATATTTAATACGTTTTATACAGAAAATTCTACATTTGTAAGAGGCCAAATCTCGGTTATAAAACATGCGTGAACTGACAGCTCTTGTAGAGTTTCTTGATTATCGGGGTCTGGGAGCAGATAAGCAGAAGCATGTTGTTGGTGAGGCTGAGGATCTGGTCAGCTTTAACTTCATCCAGGCTCACACTGATTGGGTCTGTCCTGTTTAACACATGCACGACTCTGCAGGAGGCAGACCAGAGAAACATCAGCAACTGCTCCACTGCTTAGTAAGCTTCTTCTTTCTTTTTTTTTTAAATCAGTAGTTACAATTGAATTCCATACCTGTCCACGGACTCAATGTCTTGCTGCTCAGGAAATGAAAAGAAAGACTGGACAAAAGGAGAAAAATCTAAATTAAATGATTTTAATGTATGTTTTTTATTTTTTTACCACATAAGAACTTTTAGTTCCCATACACAAATGACAAAGAAGCCTAAATATGAAAATTTAGAATCTATTTGGCCCACTGGACTGCCACTGACAAGTTTGATCACCATTGTGTCAGGCTCTGTGTCATTCTGGTCCATTGCCACAGAGAGTCTGGCCAGGTCCTGCTCTATCTCTTGGATAAGAGAACAGTTTCTTTCCATCAGCCCATCCAGGGCAGCGACAGCAGCCCGCTCCTCCATCTCCAGGTGGGACAAAGTAATCCTCAGGTCCTCATCCAGGATGGCCTGGATCTCCTGGTATTTCCTTATGATGCTCTCCCTTATCACCGAAGACTTTTTCTAAGTCAGGCATAAGCATTTATCAGTTTGTTGTATGATCACAAGTATCGTAAGTGTTGTTGTTTTTTGTTTTTTTTACTTTTTAAAGGTGCAATATGTAAGAATTGGCCACCTGTCGCATTAACTCTCCAAACAAAAAGGGGGCAGCAAATTACTAGAGTTCCGCTAACTGCTCCTTACTCTAGGTGCTATTATCTTATAAATTCAGTTAGCCATGCAGCTAGGTGCCATTTTAGCTAACTCGAGAAAGCCCAGTTTGGGAGATCGAAGCAATGGGGGAGTGTTAATAATACAACATTTTTAGAGGTACAAAGTGATATTCTCAACTAGCATAATGTAGTGTGACGTATTTTCACTTTACTTACAACGTATCCTTTGGCTTCCAGTGCCAACTCTACAGCATACGTTAGTAGTGATCTCAGTCCCTTTCATCCCTAACTAAGTTAAAGGTGCAGTATGTAGAGACATTTCTTCATTGACTGATTTCTTTATGCATAATCAAACAGACTTATAGGAAGACACAATTTCATACTGTGTCATACTTTGTTTATATGTGGCGGACCCTGCCACCTGTATAGCTTCAAACTGTGTTCTGGGGACCTTATTTTCCACTGAGAATAGCTTGTTTATTCAGTTATGGAAAAGATAAATATTAAGTTTGTATTATCACCTCATCAATATTCTATATATTAAGATTATGAGTTTAAATGTAATCTCCTAAACTACATAATGCCCCTACATAACATCCCTTTTCACAGTTCACTTTGTAGTTCTGATTCCTGATTTAAATCCCTTATCCAATGGATCGGAGCTTTACTGCTCGCTTTCACTTATATTTTTTGCAGCCATTCCAACCACCGAGAGTAAAAAAGCGAGCCATAGAGTCCTAATGTGGCTGTGTGGCTAAAATCGATAAAGTTATCCGTCTCTTTGATGCATTAAAAATGTTAAAAACACTAAATACAAAAACGAACAGTATACAAACTTGCAGTTTGTACAGCGGATATGCTTCACAATACATTGTGTCGGGGCTAGCTGGTTAGCATGCTAACTTTTAATAGGCCGAGATATCTCTGCAACATATTAGACATAGATGTCTTCCAAATAACGGTAATTTCTTCATTTTCTGTTGATAAGTTGAGTCATTCTTTAAAAAGTTTTTTTTTTAACTTCTTTCATATTGTACCTTTAATTTTCAATATTAATGTCATATCAAAGACAGAAAGATCTCAGATTTTGGCTAAAGGTGAGCACTGACTAGTCTGTGCACAACTTACCGCAATCTCTGATTGCCGTGCTGCCAGTTTCTTTAGTCTGTATTTCACTGCTTCTCTTTGCTTCTTCAGACTCTCTTGATGCTTTTCTAATGTCTCCTGGAGAAAGGGTGGCACACACACGCACACGTTCAGCACAGCTCGAACAAACACACTCAGCCAAATTCTAAGTCGCGAAGTGCAGCTGCAGAAGCAGTTTATTATGAGCGTTGAGCGCAATTGATCGACAGGAGTGTGTTCACTGCAACAACCATTTTGTCTTCAGTCTTTCTCTTATATATTATGTTTTTTGAAACTGTATTTTCTTGTTGATTCACTGAATGTTTTTGCTGAGTTTCTGACACATAATTGAGCGCAAAATGATCCCCATTCATCTCAATTCTCTTTAATGACCGACACACTGCAGTGTTGTGACCCAGAAGCAAGCATCTGTCTCCCACATTCTTGGTATGAATGTTTGTCTTTGCTGCCGTCTCAAGGAGGAAAAACCATGATCGTTGTATCCACGATCATTTTTGTCCCTCAGTAATTCCCCGTGACTGATTGAGGCCGCAGTGCAGCCCTCAGAAGCACACACTGTGCAAGTGGTGCATTAGCTGACACCTTTTTAACACAGATGCAACACGGTCAAAGGAGGGTATTTTTCATGACATTTAGAAGGACTGATGTTTGTGTTAGTTATTACTGCAAATTGCTTCATGTGTTATTGAATGGTAACTCCAAAGATTTCACACATTAAAGTGTGTGTTTGGAGGTCTTGTGGGAGTTCTTACTGCATATGTAAGAAGGCAGTATAAAGCTTTTGTGGCTCTAGAGGAAGATAGAAAAAATATGATGAATGTCTCCAGTGATGGCCCTCAGTGGCTCAGTTGAATTGTGGGAAATGTAGGCACCAGGTTTCGAAGAAAATGCATGGAATAAAAAATGTGATATCTCGTTCTGCTGTGTTGATTTTGATTCCTATTTTTTAAACTGTCCATAATGAGTCTGATGGTGTTAAAGGAGTTAAATGCTAGACCAATGGACTGCTATTCAAAACCTAAATTACCTACAATGCAACACTCACTGGAGGCAATTTATTAGATTACATGCAGCTTCTTCTGGGGCCACAAAAGACTTTATACTACTACAAATCTGCAGTGGTACTCCCAAAGACCTATGAAAACACTTAAATGTGTGATACTGGCAGTTACCCTTTAACTGCTGACATTTTCCAAAGCACAACATGGTTTTCTCCCATTTTCAAGTCCCCTGCCACCCAGAAAATATCTTTTGCTTATCGTTACTTCACTTAGATGCTTCACTGTGCAGAATGATGAACATGCAGAGTTCAGCCGAGGGCTTTTTGTTCTGACACTCGTCTGGTGATGGAGGACAGTTTTCTTTGTGTTTCCCTTTAATCTCAGGATTTCAGGATTCTTGGGCATCACAACCAGTTATGAGCCAATCATAGTTCACTATGCAGCTTACACACAAGTGATGTGAGAACTCAAAACCTCCAGAGCACATACACTTTGCATGGAGTTTCATCATCTGTCTAGTAGTTAACTTTTCTAGTGAACAATATTTCCATGTTCATAGAGCTTGGAATTTTCACTAAGAACTTTTAATTGGTTTATTGAGCTTTTCCTTGGACAACCCAATGAGACACAAATTGTAGAAGATATGTCTTATAAAAAGGCTAGAGGGCATCCTAAACTGTGTTTCTGCTGCCATCCATGGATCCACTGTCCAATTAAAATTGTAGAAAGTTTAAACATGCCCAGGGTGAATTATCCATTCAACTGAAAATAAGTTCCCTTCCATCTTTTATCAGATACACCATCGCTGTGGGGTAATAAAAGATAGCAAGCATTGTCTTGAATAGTCAGAGTAATACTTTACAGGAATGTACTTCAGGCGAGAGTGTCTAAAATCGGGTATTTTATAAGAGTTAGCAGCTTCACAGCAGTTAGCAAGGCTTCATGAATATACTGAGTGGCCATACTGTTGGAAATGAAGACCCAGAATATAAACAATAGGAAAATATAACCCACAGGATGAATCATTTTAGTAGTTTCTTGCATTGAAGAGTTTGCTGCAGCGGCCAAGTCTCAGATGTCTTGCCTTCTCAAGTGACCTTGAATCAGTCTGGAGGAGACGTTCAAACTCACAAATTAGAATGTTGTTTAATGATGACAATGGTGCATTATCTGTGTGAGGCAAACCCAAATATTTGCAACGTTGTTTTAAAATCATAACGAAATTAGCTGCTTGGAATAAAAGGAAAACGGTGGTGTGCTTTGGAAGATAGTTATACAGCATGTGCAGTACCTGATTTGTTGCAAATGAGCAATCAATTTGAACTTTTCCCACTTCAGACGGGGTGCATTAATGCTTTTAACGTGGCAGCTACAGTGAAGATTTAATCTTAAAAAAAGGGTGTAAATAAAATCTTCATGAATCCATTTGTGATCTCAGGGATTCTGAAGACTTAGATTATGCCATATGGAGCCATTTTATTTATTTATTTTCATATCTTCATGTCCCCATCTACTCCAGTTGTTTAGTTGAATATTGCAACACTTTTTTTCTGTGAAACAGCAAACAGAGTGTTTTGTGGACTATGAAACTTTACACATCTTTCCATCAGCATGTGGGTGAATAGATAACAATCAAATTTTTGGGTGAGTACACTGAAAGTGCTTGTGTCAGAATTAAGGGACAGACCCAGTAAAAAGATGTTTTCACACAGGGGCCCCATTTACTGTGTTTTTGAAGAAGGTCAATGGACTCAAGTGTCCATAAATAGCAACCAGTCCTCAGAATACCGTTCACCCTGTTTGACATCACTGAACCGGTGTGTTTATTGGTGAAATGCAGAGAAGAAACAGAGAGCAGAAAAGAGGCGGTGGGTTCCTTTGGTATAGCCGAGGATCATATGGTTCATGGTGATTTAAAGCTTTATTGGCTTAGATTTCAATACAACAAATGGCAGTGTGGGTTTTCATTTATAAAACAGTACTTTCAAATACAGTTGCTTCCTACATTAGGTGTTTTATCTATTTGTTGGTTTACTGTACGTTGGATACGGCATTTAAAATATATTAAGATTTGTACTTCCAATACATGTAAAGGGAAAGTGTCTGGCCATGTTTATGAGAGCCTGAGAAGAGAGACATTTTCTTTTTGTCAGGGTCAGATGAATGTTTGGCGTGTACAGTAGGCAGGGGGAGGGAGACTGATGATGTGTAGGTGCATGGATGATTTCATTTCCATGAAGATCCAGTAAAACATTTGATGGGTCAGCTGACTGCTTTCCCAGTGGCTTTTTTCTTTTTTACTTTTTTAATTCAAAGACTCACTGAGCCGATTCTTGCAAACTTTGGACTAAAACTGTTTCAGCCCAAGCGGAGGAAAGCTGACACATGTTCAAGCTACGAGCATGGACATTTTGTAATGGCGGCATGAGGTTCTACTGTACTTACAAAGTTCCACAGGAATCAACAGCAACAAATAGTAGGAAGAAACGAGCAAGAAAGAAAGGAAAGCAGTTCCACTCGAAGCAAAGCAAGAAGTAAAACAAGCGCAGTCAAACCAAATAACATGACCCTACTTATCATTCATTCTTTGTCATTTTTGAACATGGAAGAGAATCCCATTCCTTGTTTCCTGTGCAAATCTAACTGGACAAATCATTCAGCACACCGTCACAGGAAGCTTCAGAGCAAAAAGAGTCCATTTCACTGCTTCCTCAATTATGCCAGGATCAAACAGAAAAAAAAAAACAGAAGAAAAGGAAATAAACCAAAAGACCTACATCTAGATTACAGTTGTTGTGTGCTATCTGGATGAATGTACAGTATGTGCATGCTGCTCTGAGTGCTAGAAGAGCTTGGCCTTCTTTTTCATGTCGTTGCGTTTCCACAGGGGAAGCCTGTCAAACTCCTGGATCTCCATTCCAAAGATGTCAAAGAACGTTTCAGGTGCTAAGTGGCGCTAGAATTGAGAACAAAGGTGGAGAAAACAAAGGAGGGGAGGGTGGGAGGGGAGCGTGGTTAACACCAAAGCCATAAAACGGGTCACTGCAAAAATGACAAGAAGCAATGGATACTGCACATTCCTCGCTACAGTTGTACTTGTGTAACGTGTCATTTACACAAAGTAGAGAAATCCAGTATCAATTGCGGACAGTCAGGTGGAAAACTGATACCTCCAGTCTGGTTCTGTCCACATCCCTGGGCAGTTTAGCTCTCCCTCTACTGGTTATCATGAGCATTTCATAGGGATACACCTTCAGAAGGAGACACTCGTCAGTGAACAGGTCAAACCTACAAGCTGGAGTCAAGCTGCATGAAATTTACAGACAGTCTTTTCATCAAACAAAACTATAAAAATTTGGATATTTTTGTAGTTCTGACTGTGACAGAGGGAACACTGGGTGGGAGAACGGGTATGTGACGGAAGGGGGCCCACTGGGAGTGACAGCATTTTATTTTCTTAGGTCGTCGGGGGAAATGCAGGGTGCTATGATGTGTTCACACTTTATTTCTTTGGGTGTAGAAACGTGCAATAGATTAGGTAAGGGCAAAAAACATGAAAACAGAGTTACATAACGGCCTGTATTTTTAGTCATTTAATGCAAACTAAAAAAAGATCTAACACCAGAAATGTAGGCCAAGAATATCCACGTGGGAATAATTGTCCTGGAAAACTGAGGTGCTCCTGCTCTTCTACATAACTAATCCCATCTGTCCAGGAACAAACTCGCCAATGATTCGCTGAAATGCTCAGTAATAAGCAACTAGAAGTTCTCTGAGGCCTCTGACCAACTCATATCCACACAGTAACGTACAATCTCTTATATACTACACAGTATATAGTGATATGAGTTGTTTGGATGACAGGGCTGGGCGTTGGATTCTCCACTGTATGCCGCATACAGTATCCAGCCACTTTAAGTCCAAAGCTATGTGCAGATGAGCATGGAGAAGCCAGCATGCTAAGCGCTACAGTGACTCGGCAGCTCCTGAAGCGGCATGCTAAATCAGGAAGCCGGCTAATGTGAGTCTTTCACCTCCAGTAAAAAAAAAAACCCCTCTTTTAGTTCCCTATTTCTTCCACCAATGTCCCCGTGCTAAGAGGGTAAACACAACATGCTAATTATTTATTTTCAACCTCCTCTTTTTTGGGCTAGCTGATCTCTAAATTGCTGCATGTTTCCTTGTTTGCAGTTTAAAAGTGCACCTAAATAAGTGAACAGTGTATTAATTTTGTAACACATTTCAGTGTGAATTAGTCATCAGTACAAAAAGAAGAAGATACTTGCTTTTGGTTCCAACATATTAGGCATAGATACTCCCCTGTCCATCCTTGCAAGTGCTGCACGGCCATCCTTAATGTGCTAAAGAATAGAACATACACAAATGTAATATAGTGGAAGGGGACTGCAGGGTTAATGGCAATGAATATGTCCACTAATGGCAGTGGGCACAGTTTTTACTGGATGGAGCAAGTAGCTTGGATACTGTTAAGTATATTAGTAGTCAAGATGGGCAGTCTTTGACATGTTCTTTGAATATCTCTGTTTTTTTTTCTATGGTGGTTATATTTTAATGGGACACTTAGCTTGAGTCATAACATTGGTAAACAACACACAGAACAAGACATGAGGCGATGGCTGTACATTGCATTTACAGTACACTGGTTCAGCTACCGGGCAGTAGCAGTGCATGTCTGGGCTGCTTTTTCAATCACTGCACTGCGTGCCCCGTAGTTGACATTATTCCAACAGTGATGCAAGCATGTAGCAGGAGTGGGCGGTGTGCATTCAGGGCAAGGGTGTCTCTTGCAACCCATAAGCAAGCAAATATATGATGCAAGGGTGAGGAAGCATGCCAGGTGAAAAAGCAGATGAGAGACATACCTGAAACTCTGCAGGACAACATGGGACAGAAAATGAGACTCACAGTTAATGGTGCTGCTGTCATATCCCCCTGCCAGGCTACTGTCTACAACACTGCTGTCCCTGACGACACACTGTGTGAATCATTTTGCACATATTTTCAAAATGCACGTCCATTAATGTACACGTAGCGGGCCACTTTTTGAATACTGATGCTGAATAGCTCTGGTGATATTGACAAGAGATTTGTTTTGGTGGCCACGTGTTGGTTGCAGCTCTCACCTCTGCCTCCTCCACACATGTCACCATAGCTGTTGTACTGGGTGAAATCTGTAGACTGGGGCTGCGGGGACACAGATAACAGAACATCAAGATTAAAGCAACATTATGCAGCTTTTTTGCCTTAAAATAACAGCTTCAAAATCATATTGATGGTACAGTGTCTTGTTGGTGTCTCTGTCACAGCTTTAACCAAGGGCATTAAATTGCTGTTAAAGGACCAGGATTATATAAGATTATAATTACTATGTATGAAACATGTACATAGTATCGACTCTGTCATTAGTGCCATAATACAATATTTTTAATATTCAATTTCTGCTTCTTGGTGATTAAAATTCTGTGAAATGTGTCATCTGTCTGCATGTTAAAATGAGTGAGCTCTCACCCGATGCAGCCCATTTCTTCCATAGCCAGGCAGAGAGTTCGTTTTGGTCGGGGAAGTTAAATCTGAAACATAGATTTTGTTCAAAATTCTATTTGGTGTAAAAAAAAAAAAAAGTCACAAAATTAAAGGTGCAATATGTAAGAATATTACTTGAAACCATTTATAAAATAACAAGAATCATCAACATAATGTGAAGAAATAACAGTTTTGTTTTTTTAAGTGATGATGTCTTTGTATTTATTAGTATTTTAATGATATAAACTGAAGTTAGCTTGCTAACCAGCTAACCCAGCCCATACAGGTCTAAAGAGAGTCTAAAGAAGCAAAGGGAAGCAGTGAATTAAGGACTGAAGAAAGTGGCAAACACATACGTGTATGTAACCAGCTAGCCCCAGTCCGTCCTGTCTCATAATACCACTTTCTACCTCATGAAGCATGATATGATAGTTTAGCTTCTCCTAGCAGTCCAGCCAGCAAGTCCCAGGCTAGCTGTGTAAACACCAATACTTCCATGGTGCCCAGTCTCCCAGTCCTTACCACTAGCTGCATGGCTAACTGAGACAACTAGCTAACAGCAGCTACAGTTAGCAGCAACTCTGAGGATATACTTATGCTGTAATTCTTACACATTGCACCTTTAAGGAAACATGTGACGTATACTGTATATATAGCACAGGCCTTGTGTCAGAGTACACTGCTGACTCAAGAGCAAACAGCTGATGAGGCTGCCCCGTACCTGCGTCACAGTTGGTCTGTTTCGGGTCGTAGCGCTGAGCAGAGAGGCTACGTGCGTGACGCTCCCTGATCTGCTCTTTTTCCATCTCCTCCTTCAGAATGAGTTTTCCCAAACCAGACTGAATCTGTACACAGACACAGAAACACACACTTTTAGATAACTTACAGTACATCCACTAGGAGGATCAAAATTGTGACCTTAAAATCAAAAGTCAAATCAAATTGCCTCATCAAATCAGAACTATGACACCCCTAATTTCCACAGGTAATCATCAAACTACGACACAAACAGTACAGATACTTTCAGGTTTATGATTAATGGAGGACACATTGCAAGTACAATAACCAGTGTGTGTTTATGTCGGTATCAGTGGCTGGTGAACTGACGATTCATGGTTATCTAACATACCTTGCTGAGATGTTCCTCCTGGAGCTGCTTTCTTTTCAAGGCCTCTTCCTCCTCCTCTTCTCTGGATCGTCTCCTCCCTTCTGACCCTACAGGCGTCGTACACAGGCCCAAAAAGTTACATAAAGGACAAATATCCGCAGCCTTAACAACAAACACGCACACATCCCTCTGGAGGAAACCATGCTTCACGTGTACTTGTATATTACAACCACATGAAATGCCTCATCCACAGCTGAGTTTTTGAGAAAGTCAGACAGACATGGCTGCTTCATTTGGCCGTAGAGCAGTGAGGAACACACACAGTAAATGAGGAAGAACACAAATGTGAGACAGAGTTGACGAGACAGACAAACAGAGGGACGTTATTTGAGTATTTGGCTACACATGATGGATGTTTACACGTCATCATGTCAAGAATTTCCTGGATGTTTAATACACAAAACGGCACGATGTAAGACAGACAAGACAAAAGTCAGTTTGAAGTCAGTCTCAGTTATCTCTGTCCGAGTCATTTGTGGCACGACTGTGTACAGCTGGTGAACCCATCATGTGCAGTAAAGTGAACGTAAAATGGTGAAACTGATGCTACCTCAAGCAGAAAAATAATATGGCAGCAACAGAAACCAAAGAAACGCTTCTGCTTTGTGCAAGCAAAACTTAAAGGCAAATACTGTGACGCCTGAATAACAGCGTAAGCTCGGAGTGAAGCAGGGATGCAGTTAAGCTTTTGGGCGGCTAGAAGGGAGAAATAAGAACGGTTAGGTCGTGTGGTAGTGAGGCGTCTACTGTACCGCTAGGAGGTAGCAGTGCAAGCATGCCCGTCGGGAGCCTACTGTACCTAATACAGCAAGAGAGTAGGGCCAACGGTCGCCCTCACTCCGCGAGCTGTCATCCGGAGAGGGAGCATGGGCAGCGGGGAAGGTGGCGGATCTGATGATGTCATCAGCAGACTTGCTTTGGCGTGCTATGGCAGCTGTATCTAGGTTGGTAACCATGGGAACTGATCTATCAGTGTCTAGGTCACAGTCTCAACCACAGGTAAACATCTTAGCAGCATCTGATCGATCGGCTCAAGGATCATTTAATCCTGGGTCATCCAGGTTTAAAATATATTCAAACCTTTTATTATCTTTTTTTGTAACAAGTCACTGAATGCTGGACAGAGCCTCGTGTCTTATCTCATGAAATAAGTGGTGAAGAACTGCCAGTGGGTAAGAGTTAGTGTGGTTGGAAGGATGTTTCAAGGATGATTTAAGTGACTGCTCACACCACTGGCGTATGTTTTCAGATCCATTTTAAAGCCAGACTATGCAACATAAAAAAAAAGAATCTTTTGTCTAACAAATTAAAATTTGAGCTAATAAAAAACTCCTTATTCAATTAAATTTGCTCATTTGTTTTACAACCTTACTTGGTCTTGCTCCCTCTATAGCGGCTAATGTTGCTATTGGTAGCAGACATCAGATAGATATTACAGTGTTAGTGAAATTACTGAGTCAGTTCTCTGACTTTATCAGTCTTCTCTACTTGTGCTATTGTTACATTACATCCTACTCACAGATAAATATTTCAGTGGTTCTTTCTCAAAAGTAAAATAAGAAGGAGTCTAGCCAGCTAGAAGACATGTGGTGTAGTCAGGCTGCCTTTAAAGTGTCATTATTCCATAATTCTGACTTGGTTTAAGTTGCATAGTCTCACTTTCAAGAAAAGGCTGACTGTACCATTACTGCTGTGACTTGTTAAGACGAACAGTGTAGTGTACAACAGGCTACAGGACAGTCAGGAGAGGATTGGAGACAGACTTCAAACAGTGCTCGTACACTGACACTGGGGGTGAATAAATGGTTAGATGAATACACAGTTTCAGTTGATTAACAAAAGCATTTTCCAGTGAATGAGCCAACTCAATAATATAATTACAGAGAACAGTGGTTCCCAGCCTAAGGGGTCTGAGGTTCCCCTACAGGCAATACATAACACCACTTATCATATAAAAATGTATATCGTAAAAGTGTTTTTTCATGTAATTGAACTATGAATATTTAGGTGGGTTTGGTCAACTATATCGAACCCACCTAAAGCTAACTATTTATTCTAGACTAGCTTTCACAAAGTATTACAGAATGGCAAAAAGTAGATTCCGGTGTTGTAGCTCATGCAATATATAGATATATTCTACTTTTTCCAAATTTGTTGAGCTACTCCATAATCTCTCCAGGTAGCTAACAGCTGCTGGTTGGGAATCACTAACCAAGATTATCACTCTTTTGCATTTTGCACTTCGCTTCTTATAGTTAAACAGACTATACGATAAGAGAAAAGGTACCGTGTTGTTTGTAGATGGGTGGTTTTCTGTAGATGTTGCTCCCCTGATCTGAAAACATTCACATACGTACAAAAATGACGTTTAAAGACGTGTCATGTCTGTAGCATGAAATTTATTGTAGACATTTTTAACACCAAGCAATGATGCAGAGAAATTATACTGAATTTCACCCTTCTTCCTGTCATACATCCGTTCAATAATAAAGGAAGACAGGAAAAAGCAAAAGCTGATCCCAAATGGAGTAAATGACAGAGATAGATAGACAGACTGAGGGACAGATAAGAAAGAAAGAGAAATAGATTTACAGGCAGAAAGAAAGAAAGAAAGAAAGAAAGAAAGAAGGGACGAGCAGTGACAGGGTGCGCTCCAGCTCCTACCTGGGAGGTGGAAATGTTTAGGGGTCTGAGAGAGAGGCGGGGTGACCGGCCGGCTGTCGGGCCTGAGTGGTAGGGGGGAGCTCCGGCCACTTGGCGGGTCAGTGCCTCCAGTGAGAAGAACCGAGAACAGAACGTAAGCAGTGACACTAAAGGGGAACCACAGTCTGAACGGTGCAACACACAGGGACCAACGGGACCAGCGGAAGTCATTTGGAGCAAATGGGAGACATTCTGGCCGGTTTTGATAGATGCAGTTAATGGAGCTGCATGTGCATGATGAAGGTACAAGAGCAAATAAAACTAGTCGAGTTTAAAACAGAGAGATTAAATGCTTGAGAGATGTGTTATGAGCCATGAAGTCTAATGTCAGTTTGTTGTATAATATGAATTCACAGTTCAGTGAGAGATCAGAGTTAAGAAGTTAATACCTTACAGCATGCAACAAAAAACTTATATTAAAGTAACCTTTCTCTTAATCTTCAGTCTTACAGTTAACCAGAATCTGGAGACTCATTTTGACATGGCAAAAAAACAGTCATCTGTAATCCAACATTCGGGGAAGTGTCAGTTTTGATATTGGATTTGGATTACTAGTATCTCTTAAGTGCATGCAAAGCTGCAAAGCACAAACACAAAGAACCTGTCAGCTACTTTTGGCAGAGGCAGTGTTAGACAAAGATGAACCAGTGCATGCTGGTTAGTGAAGAATCACTGCCGTGGCTGCATGGGTGTGACCAAGACATGGGTTAGATCATTCAGGATGGCAGACTATTCAGTTTTAATGAGAAATGGCAAAGGATCCAAAAGGGACAGGTGAGGGTGGCATCCTAGGTGATGATGGGGATGATGAGTTGACTTGGGGGGGGGGGGCAGTGAAGTGGATTGGGGCCCTTACCTTGGCTATGGGGAAGGAAGTGGTGTCTGAAAGGGGAGGTGGGGCGTGAATCACTATTTCTGGAGCCCACACTGTTACTGCACAGGGAGGAGCAGAGCTTCTGCATGCCTGTCAGAGCCTCTGCAGGGTGGGAGGGTGTGAGACAGGGGACAAATACCCCCAGGACCAGGCAGCAGAGGTGGACGATTTGGGGAGGAGATATAAGGTGAGAAGGTGAGGGACAAAAGAAAAGGAAGATATGCAGGAATCAAATTGAAAAGAGAAAATAAAAGACACCCAAAGTGAGAGGTATTCAAGATGAACAGTAAGAAACGAGGCAAGGTATCACACTTTAAAATCAAACTTTTTTTTTAAAGGGAAATAAAAGCAAACTCGCAAAATTGATTTTGAGATTGTTATTCTGCAAGAGGAGGGATTGTCCATCATGTCAAACCAAAGTGCTACAAGACAAAAAAATCAATAACATAACAACCCAAAGTCAATTTTGGTGAAGTTCTCCTTTTAAAGTGATAAATACATCGGCAGGAGGGAAGTGAGAACCCCGGGAGTGGAGGGTAAGTGAACTCATCCATAACAGACCTGTACAGATCTAAATGATCCACCTAATATGAACCCTGAAATCAATGTTTTTTATCACAGGGATGTAAAAACACACATGTGCTGACCCATTTGCACACAATTGTCTTCGTAAGTTCATACCTGGCCGATGAAAATGCTGTGGAGACCGTGACAAGGTGGGGGTGTAACCATGGCGATTATAAACTGGTGATCCTATGGAGCCCTGACTGGTGGACCTTTGGAGGATGCGTTCCCTCCTGTCATACGAGCCCTGACACACACACACACACACACACACACACACACACACACACACACACACACACGGATTATTACACAAACTTCTATATTGAATGAGAATATTATAGAAATAACTGCATTTACAGTGAATAAGCTCACCTCTCCGGGCGGCGTTGGCGACATGTTTCTTGAGGACTAGGGAGAATCAAACAAGTCTGAATTATATTTTTGTTTTGAAGCATTTCTTGAAAAAAAAGAAAAAAAAGACAGATAATATCAGAGGCAAAGGAACCTAGATGGCCAGACATAAATATCAAAGTGTTAACAGGCTTTAAATAACCCCCCGCTCTACCAAGACTGAGAACAAACTATCTGCTGATCTGCCACTTTTTTGCAAGCAGTGCACCTCCGACGCACATGCTCTCTTTTCTTAGCCCATTTGGGATCATTTATCATCATCAGGAGACGGTGACGTATCTCACCTTGTCATCGGGCAAGGGGGAACGCTCCCTCCTGGCAGTGTGGAGCTGTGAGGGACACAGAGGTTCAGTACACAATAAAAGCCTTTTATCACCAACAGTGAACACTCCTTTGTGTGCATAAATACTTCTTTTTTGTGCTTTTTCATGTGGAAAATCCTACTGGAGGACAACTCAGCAAAACAGAGGCTCATTTTTATTATATATAAATATTTCTCTGTTGATGTATGTGCATAAAGATGGCATACATGCAGGAAAAGACGCATGCGGTCTGTGTGTTTACCTCGCCCACACTCTCTCGTCTCTCCTCTCTCTCTTCCAGGGAGGTGGTGTACAAAGGTTCATAGGTAATGAGATCGGGACGCTCAATGTCATAAATGGCTTTGACTTTTGGAATGGCAGCTAGGTCTCTGTAATCAAGGATCTCATTGTCTACTTTTGCCTAGGGAGACAAATAAAGACAAACATGCAAGCACACACAAGGGTAAATGGAGATTACTACTGTATAAAGAAAGGGAATTAAAGACTAGAGAGCAGAACAATCTGTTTAGACTCCATAACATTTCTTACATAGATCGTGTGACCCGGTGAGCCAGGTATGCTTGAACCAGGTCTGGAACAAATACTCTCGGATGATGACCGCGTAGGCTGTGGGAAGAAAAAAAAAAACACAAAAGCGGCTGTTAGTCCCGACAACGTCTGTCTGGCAGTCATGATCCTCCCAAGATCCACAGCCTCCTGCCATCTGCACAAGACCGTCATTTTCACCCCAAACACTCTCTCTCACTTTTTGGATAGACTGTATGAGCAATGAGCGGGAACCCTGCATTTACATTTCATTAATTACATGGAGTACTTTGAAACACTAACATGTCATCTCATGATTGTGTCATTCATTTGCAAATTTGCAAAGTGAATGAGAGCTGCACAGCTGTGATTTCATGTTCTTAAGGACCTCATGCCTGTTTATGAGAAATGAAGAGTCTGGATGGCAGCAGCAGGTCTGAATGTGGTGTAATTAAATGAGCTTTTTACCTAATGGGTAAATGGGGATTTTAGAGAAGACAAATTAGTCTGTGGTAGTCTGCTCCTCCAAATGTGTGCGCATCTTTGTCTCATGCACCTTTGGTATGAGTGTAAGTCTAAGTGTTAAAAGACAAGACTGGATGGCTCCATATGACACACAAAGAGGGCACTGCAGGCTGCCTCCAGCAGGTGGCAGCATACAGTGCATTGTGTCCTATGTATATGGTGGAACACAGGATGATGCCATCTCATAGCCAATAGCGAATACAGTACCTGCCTTTGTGTTTTTTGGAGGAATAAGAGGGACGGAGGCAATAGCTGTGGAGGAAGGGAGAGGGGGGTTCACAGGACATCACACAGGGGTTGTGCCTCTTCAGCCCGACTCACAGTTCACACACACACGCACACATACTTCAAGGCCAACATGTTAACATGTAAATATGAACGTGAACAAATATCTTTACACACACACACACACATACACACATGCAAAGGCACACGCACAAGCAACACCGCCTCGATAGGCAAATTATTTCAACCACAGGAGGTTAAGGTTTAACAGTTCAGCCAGGGAGCGGAAACAGACTGCGCAGTATCGCTTGTTACATATTCCAAATTTCTATCTTTTCTAGTTAAACATTGTCATGAGACACCAACAGAGAGGTGCTTTCAGTCATGGACTATGGAGTCATTGATTCCCCAAATTCCTACCCGCTCCCTGTGTCTCTCCTCCGTTCTAGTGGTGTTCTTGCAGCCAGGATGCCAGACTGTTGATCCTGAGGTGGAAGACAGAGAGAGGAGACATTCAGAACAACATAAAGAAGACAAGTCACATTAAGGAAACATTTCGGATTATATGTATATATGACAAAATGTCTTCCCAAAGTGTGCCTGAAATCTTCTGAGAATGTAGAATGTTGAATAAATGTTACTTCATGTCCAGGATATATAAACAGATACCACAAACCTGGTAAACAGCACATATGAAAAATTAAGGTAAAACTTCAACACATCCATAGAGCAGAGCAAGGCATACTGAAGAGGAAGCCAAATTTTCGAGGCACACCTGTATTCAAATCTGTGCAAATAGCTTCTATAAGATGTGTTATCTAATCACTCTGTACAGTTTTTATCTACTAATTACAAAAAGCTGCATTATGTAACTTTTTCACCTTAAATAAACAGCTTTAAAATCATTCTGATGAAACAGTGTCTTATAACAGGGTGAATGGTGTCTCTGTCTGTATCACTTTTTTCAGCACTATGTTACTTCAGTGGGTATGATCACAGCGTTACATACATGTTTACATCAAGAGACAAGTTGTCAACACTGTAGTGACGTAATGAGTTGTGTTTGCAGTCAGCACTCATTAGGCTTTAATTATGGAAAATCCACCAGCAGCAACACAGGCATTTAAACTAGATAGATCACAAAAATCTAAATGAGTTAAGTTGACAAAAGTAGCAGAGACATAAAATATGTAGTTCTTTATGTCTGTATATGTTTTTATGTATGTATGTATGTATGTATGTATGTATGTATGTATGTATGTATGTATGTATGTATGTATGTATGTATGTATGTATGTATGTATATTGTATCCATAATCTATGGTAGTACCGAAATCCTGTAGCACCATTTGGTAACCGCTGCTATTGCGCATTATGGGAGCATTTATAGTGTATCATAATGACTCATAATGCTTTATGAGTGCACTCACAGCCACACAATGTTTTTGAGCCGCTATATAAACAGTCATAAACATTATAGATGTGACTTATAGTACATTCTAAGTTTAAGTGTCTCATGGATGCTTTTGATGAGTTACAAACTAGAAGTTGACTGACATTTTGACTGCTAATACTCACCTATAAACCCCTCAACAATCAACTGTAGTAAGCACTCATAGTACGCTTCAATAGTCCATGCAGTATCACAAGTTAACATTGTGTTAGGTAAAGTGACATATATATTGATGCATCTATAATGAAGAATGTTTCATCATAACATTTGATTGTTGGTTTTTTTAAACCCCTGTGATTTGAAAAATAACAATAAATTTACCTCGTAACCCTGTCAGTAAAGTTTTAATGCATTTCCAATTTAAAGTTTTAAGTTTTAAAGTTTTAAGTATACTATTAAATTGAAGTTGAACAGTTTTAGCCACTTAAAATGGTTATTCTATTTTACTTTGTAATTTTGAAGTAATTGGTACCCTAGACTTGTCAGATTTTACAGTGTACGAATTTAAAATGATCTATGCAGCATCATAAGTGATCATTATGTAAGAAGCCTAAATGCAAAGAGTAAAATCTGTCTTCTTTAGGAAGGAATCTTAAGTAATATAACCATAGTATATTCAAAGTAAGAAAAAGACAATATACATTTATACTACACATATTTTATCATGTGTATGAGCGCAGTCATAAAGCATTAGGAAAGTATTACACACTATGAATGCACTATAGATGTGGTCTTCATTACAAGTGTTACCAAAATTAAATTATTCATAAGAATGTTTATACTAATAATAAATTATGCTATTAAATCCCCATGCTGATGGCTTTCTAAAAGAATGAATGCCAAAGAGTTTCATACCCCTAAACCTTAGTTAACACATACTGCAGCTCCTCAGTTTGAGTTTAAAAGGAACCGAAAGTTAAGCAATAAAGTTTCCTGTGACAGTGACAACAGAGGCAGGTGTGCTCACCTTGCAGATACATCTCTTCTCCTTCTGTGAACATCTGATTGCACCTGCTGCATCTCGCACAGCTGGGGTGGTAGTGCTTATCCCCTGCCTGGAAAGCACAGAGCGCACAAAACAGACTTGACATCACAGGAAAAATGAAGATCAGTGAAGCCCGCAGTAAGGTGAGTGAAGCGGAGCCGTAACTTCCAGGAAATAAACCCAGCGCTCTGCCTTCTCTCTGCTACATTTCCTTCCTCTCACACCTAAACCCTGTTTGTGCAGGTTTCATCAGATCCTGTGTAACTGCTCTCCCTCCCTTCAGGAAGGACTGTTGATGAAACGGTGACACCAGGAAGCTCTTGATATGTACGAGCTCCTGGAACTGGTCTGATATCACTCTATGTGCTCCAGCCATATTCTCTTTCAATAAGAGAAAATGGTGAAAAAATGCGTTTTGTTCATATTGAATACGACCACCGTGACATCCGCCTGTTTGACACAGTCAACCTGCCATCGTATATCTGAGTGTTCCTCTTTGTGATAACCCACACAATGCAATCCAATAAAATGATCTGACGTCTGGAGCACCTGAATTTCCATCTACACCGATGTGGCACTTTGTATGCAGAGTGCAGCACTATAAAGCCTGTGCAACTTTGACCGGGGGTGATAAATACCCAAATGAAATTCCGCTGTGTAGCAGCCCTCAGTACCGTTTCAGCTGGCAAGTGGCCACTCAGAGATATGGAGCCACTGACTAATATTTGCATTTTACATTTTACTGTATCCAAAAAGTCTACAGAACAGACTAAAGCAGACACTTTACAGCACCTCCTACCCAATTCTCTCCTCACCTACACTGTAAAATCTCTCTCAGGGATAATAAAGGCACTTATGCTATATGTGTAGCACGCCATTAAACACTCTCCTTATTCCTCCCTTCCTTTAATAGCTGCATTTATTACACCTGCATTAATAAGCCACTCGCATCGCACTCCGAGGGGAGCAGACAATATGCAAACCCACCAATGGCCACACGGTATTTGACCTGGGTCTTGGGTCAGTGATTAGACTATCAGACTGGCTGCTATGGCTTTGGCCCCACTGATCCATTGGCAGCAGCTCAGGGGGTGAGATGCCGAGGCCTTTTCCTATTGTCATAAAGGCCTGCCTTAGCGCTGGATTACTGTAAGCCCGGCTGGCTGGCGAGCAGTGACATTTTCATACCATCAAATGACACATAACTCAATGTCTGATTGGATCACCGTCTGCAGAACAGACAGGCCAGCGCTCGATCAAGAGATCATTGAACAGACAGAGCATCAAGGACAGAGGTGTTGGCAATGTTTTCCACAAACTCCGACTGCGTTAATACCCTTTAACGAGGGTTTCGTAACAGCTCCACGACATACAGCATTGATGAATATTGATCAGCTCCTAAATGTCGAGTCACATTAGGTGTTTTATGTAATATTTATATAATTTGCGGCAAGGCAAGCTTGTACGAGTGTGCAGCAAGCATGTGTGCTCAGGCAGAGACAGAAAGACCTGAAAATCTGCCAAGAACTAATCTTTTAGTTGACTACAGTCATGTCAAGCGTCTATTTGGCTCAGTGGCGAAGAGATTACACAGCAGATTATCAAACTACATTTCAAATTCCACCCCGATGCAACATCTCCTAGCTGTGTGGGAAGCAGAGTTTAGATGGTCGAACCAACTCTGAAGTTATTTCTATGTCCAGTATGCAAATCCACATAATGCAAGCTTTAATTCAAAACTTCAGATATGCTTCCCGACCGTATCTGCTGTAATTATAGTCCTTCACTAAAGCTTAAGGGCTCAAAGTCTCGTGAAAGTATGTGTTCCCTTAGAATTCTTTCAAACTCACCTCAGGCAGGATTCATATGCAATCCAGGTGCAGTATTAATCGTTTGTTTACAAAAGCGTATCGTAAATTTCACATCAGATAGCTGGCTGCACACGCAGACACCTGCCTGTACTAAAGATGCCAATCAGAGAGATGTAAAGACAGGGATGTGTGTGTGTGTGTGTCTTACCTCTAGTACCTTCCCTGTGATGAACTGATGACACGCCTCACACTGAACTCCGAAATGGATCTGGTAGTCCTTCTCACAGTAGGGGGCGCCATCCCTGAGAGGAGACAGACAAAAATCGGAAAGCCAAGTGATGAAATATCATATTGCGTGTGAGCCTTGTGCTAGCCCGAATTTGCCCAAGTGGCCTGTAATTACAGCGGTTATGAGCTGCTTACTTGCTGATGTATTCCCCGGTCAGCACTTTGCTGCAGGCCTTACACTTAAAGCAGCCCAGATGCCACTGTCTGTCCAACGCTAGGAGAGCCTGTCCGTTCTTTATGTCTCGACCACATCCTGCACAATCTGCAAAAAGCAAAAGTGGTGCATACAGTTTAAAGAGAGCAAGTAAAATATCTGCAGTTCAAAATGATGCCTGCTTTAAGGTTTGGTTTAGGTAAAACCATAGCCTTCAAACCAGGAGGGATTATTGCATGCAGAGTGAGACATCTTGTCAGTAATGACCCAAGACACTAGATGGTGATAGAGGGTAACCAACAATGTTCTGACAGCTGCCTCTTTCTATCAACTGCATCCCTCTTGCAATGGCTCTGAAAGCTCCATCCATATCCAAGTAGGATCCTGAGGCGCTAAAAGTGTGAGAGGTTGGATTCTAAAAGAACAATCATCTTGTCATCTCGTCTTTAATGAATGGAGGATGAAAGCAACACAGAGCCCACTGCAACCGCAAGGGACGATAACTACGCAAGGCATAACGAGGTTGCGATGATAACGTGAGGAGAATCAGCATGCCTTATTTATGGGTGACCTTGTCTAAAAGCTCTTCAAACGCCAAAGGAAAGACCAGTGGGGTTGAGGGAGAAGAAGAGAAAGAGCGAGAGAGAGAGAGAGAGAGAAGAAGAGGAAGGGGAGAGGAAGGACGGAGAGAGAGGGAGGATGAGAGGAGATGGGAGAGGAGGGGTTTTGAGGGCTGCACATCCCCTGTTCCAGAGCAAAGGAAATGCATGGCCATGCATTATTTAGCAAGGCCTGTCTTGGTGTTATTCATAAAGGAACATGGCCGGTCGAACACTGCTGCATTTACGGAGAAGATGAGAGAGAGCTGGAGGAACTCCCTGAATGATACTTCTACATCATTCAGTCTTCAAGCATAACTGAGTTGCAGGGAGCTCCTTGCAGAGTATCCTCTGCTGCACTAAAGTGGTATTTGGAACCGTTGAGTAGCACTACCTACAAACTGTTTTACATAGAATTCCCCTTAAGATTTTGCTCTTTTATGTGCCCTTAAACGACTGTTAGTTGACATTTTCAGAAATACGGTAAATTGCTCTGTCTTGCTCAGAGTTAGAGGAGAAGAATGACACCACATGATTTCACATCTGTCCGTTCAGCATGAAGCTTCAGCCAGAAGTCTCTTGGCGTAGCTTAGCGGCTAATGGAAAGAGGAGGAAACAGTGTGGTTTTGCTTTAGATTACCAAATTCTGCCTACCACTACATCTACTACCTACTACCTACTACCTACTACATCTCAAGTGTACATACTGTATCATGTAGGTACGGTAGCTGAGCTAATCGCATCTGGCTTGAGCTTAATATGTACTATAAAGACGTGAGAATGGTATCGATCTTCTCAGTTAAGTCAGACAGAAAGTAACACATATTTCCCAAAATGACATCATGCATCAAGGTGGGGAGCTCAAATGTTGTACAGTTGTGTTCTGCATTGAAAGTCATATAAATAAATAATAAGGAAGAGTAAATAAAGTCATATAAATAAATGTAAGGAATATGACTAAATGTTTCAATTTGTTTTTTTTCCCAATTGCTCACCAACTGAAAATACAATAGATAGAAAAATCTGAAGTGGTAACTTTTAATTACTGCTACTACTATTACTACTTTTTGGTCATTGGTGATCTTATATACACATACTTTCTTTTCCCGTTTATATGGTACAGTACAGTCCTGACAATTCCCAATCTTTATTCTTGACCATAATTTTCCTTTTTTGTTTAGTTATTTTTTCCTAGCTATATGGATTTTTCTGCAAAAGTTTATGACAGCAATTTCAAACTGGAGTCAAATACATGGCATGTGTGTACTTGTACATCTGCGGACAATAAAGCCGATTCTGATTCTGTAATATTCTAGATGTATCATGCTTCATTACACACAAATTTCCCCACAATTCAGCCTGACATTCTGGTTTGTAAACCCATCTACTCTTATTTTGTCAATGTCTGGCTGTAACAGCACAACTTTGTAATCTAAGCCACCAATCGGTTGCTGCTTGTGGAGGGGTTAATGTTAACGATGCCACTTTTATAAATGTCTTGAATTGTTGAACATTGAACATGTTGTATGGCGTTCAATTAAACTTATGCTAATAACATGTGGGCAAGATGACTGAAAAATATTTTTCACAGGACAAATATCGCAGCTACAATGACAGCAGCTACACTAAATGTCATGCATGAATCATACCTAAGAGCTGAGAGCCAAGTTTGTTTTTTTTTCCAACTATTCCACTATCACTCTTAATCCTACCGCAATTTATAGACAATCCTGCGCGGACACCAAAATAGCATCATGTGATGTGCTTTCTTGTTTGCATGTGTTTAATCGACAATAGCTACTTACTGCTGGAGCCCAGGATGTCCTTTGGTCCCGGTGACATGGGCTCGACACAGTACTGACACAGACAGTCCTTCCCGTTAAAAGTCACCCTGTCCCCGGCAGGGAACGGTCGTCTGGAAGGGGGGGGGGGTGACATCAACAATCGGTCAGAAAGACATGAGCTGTGGCCCCGTGGTAAGTGCAAGAGTTTATTAGCTGTGGCTTCCAGGCTGTCTGACGGGGCCAAAGATGACAGGACCTGATGATGTGGATGTGTGTCAACACTGTGGCCCTGAGGAGGCCGTTTAGTCAGATGACGCTGATGTGACACACAGCATGGTACTGTACACTGTCAACTGGAATATCTGCCATCTCGGTGACTTTGTTTGTCCATCATGATTAGTAATAGTATTATTCAAGTGATTCTGAGCAGAACTGAATTATTACTGCATTGACAGGCGGCACACAAACGCAGGACAGTAAGATCTGTGTGTCTCCACAGATAGCATTTGCGGAGATTTTGATCAGAATCTGTAGTTGTAATGAAAACCAATGAGAAGAGTGTTTGCTGGTTTAAGCCTAAATTCAATCAGGAAGACTGAGATACTTTCATGTCCTGTTTACTATTGAATTATCATAGACCTCTGGCACTTTCCTGACCTCTTTAAAAGCATATGTCCATGTTTTCTCTCTTTCAAGACAGGGAACTCCTCTGTATTTTGCAATGTAACTGTAGTATTTCCAATTTTTTATTCAGCTGATGTGAGAAGAGTCTGCATGTCTTACTTGCAGATGGTGCAGACGAAGCAGGCTGGGTGGTAAGTCTTGCCCAGAGCAGTGACCACTTCCCCCTCCACAAAGTCCCCACAGCCATTGCAGCGGGTGCCGTGCATGCGTTGGTAGTCCAGTGTGCACAGATACTCTCCATTCTTCATGAAGAAGCCCCCCTGGGCGAGGTCACAGCCGCAAACTATATGGGACACACACACACACACACACACACATTGGCACTCTGAAAGTCAGGTCATTTAGTGCTCTGCCCGCATGACACATAAAGCATCCAGCCATCACGCTGCCCAACTCCTCCACGCATCAATGGCTTTGTTAAGAGTTGCTAGTCTGTGTAATCCTGACAGGCTCACTGACTGCATGAAATGTATGCTGACTCCAAAATCAGTGAAAAATACATTTCAAAAGCTCTGAGTAGTACAATGTGAGGCATAACGTAAAAAACCTTTCATCAGCGGTGCTCAAAGTCACAAGAAGAAAACCCTGAACCTCCTCTCTTTGGAAGAACATGGAGGGCTCACGTGGATTAATCAGCACTGCAAGGTCTTTTCATTGTCAGCGTGGAGGTAGACTTCAACGCAACAACAATTCCGCAATTGTCTAGCTCAGGAAATGACCTTGATGTGTTTCTGAAGATAACTGGCTCTAAATACTTCACTCTACAGCATCAGCCTCCAACAAGCTTCCTTCCATTCAAGTATAACCTTGTCATCTCCACAAACATGAAAGACTGGCAAAGGAAGACGTACTAAGCGGAATGCTACAATGGCTTTAATCTCTGCGATATCAAACATTCGGGGTGAATTAAGGTTTGTGGCTTTTCAGTTTTTGGCTGGTCCATCGTGAACCCACCAGAGCCATGCTGGTAGCCAATAGTTTCATCACGCTCCCTCTAATAGCATCAAGCCATTTCAATCAGAAACAAAAAAAAATCAACCTCATGGTGACCCTACAGAAACATTAAAGTCATTAAGATTCATCTTAAAAAAAAACAAACATCTTTTTCTCTACAAACATCTGATGGACCGATTTTGAACCTTAGGACGGACCAGCTTTCAATTTGGGCAGCCCTGTTCGAGGCACCACGAGTAACAAATAGCTTTCTTAACCAAGGTGGAGATGTGACACTGTCATTGGTGATGCCAGGAACCCAAAAATGTTGACATGCTCCACTGAGGGGTGTGTCTTTTCCTCCTTTTAATAAGTTAAACGATCAGCTCCTACAGTGGATTGTTCTCTGTGGAGCCCTCTAAGATTGTAAATTTCCTAACAATATGAACCTCATCATTTTTTGTAATCCGGCGTGCACACTTCAGCAGCGTTTTCTCCTTGCCAGTTGTTGCAGTAATGAGTAAACAGAGATTACATGGAACGTTGAGCTGAAATCAACAAACAACACTCTGATGAATGGGGTATGAAGTAATGAAGTTGAAGTATTTCTCTAAAAGCCCAAAAACCACAATGTCGTGGCAGCACTGCAAGAAAAGCCAGGGGGTCATTAAAGACCAGTAATCATCACCTAGGGAACATGAATATCTGTATAGGATCCCACAGTAATCCATCTAGATCCATCTAATCCAATGTCTGAAGTGTCTGGTGTAGGTTGTGGAAACTCTGCACATGCTTAGACCATGATTCAGATCTCAGGCACGACTGGATGCGCAGTATTTCAGCCAGATAACGATCACACGAGCCATGCAGTCCACCACTCCAGAGTGAGTCTGGGAATCCAATAGCCTTTTGGAAAATGCCACAGCTAAAGGGGGAAAATATTTTGATGTTTGAGATGACTGCACCTAATCATTCTTATGCAATGAGCCACACTAAATCCAGGGGATGAATGGGAGCGAGTGATAGAGAGAATCAGATTTAATTGCATTAGGGCTCAGGGGTGATGAGATTAGCTTGTAAGCTAACTGAGTCAAGAGAGAAAACCCAGCAGTGGAGGTCTGGTGGCCTTTGGCTCTGATTCCCACCCACCTCCGATCTGCAACAGATGCATGCCATTACATAAAACGCCCTTCTGGAGACTTAGGGTCAATTTATGAAATTGAAATGAAAGTAAATTCAGGGACACTGAAAGTTTTTTGCTTTTGTGCATTTGATGTAATGAGATAAGCGCATGCAAACCGTGGCTGTTTGGGGTTTGTCTGCCAAAACAGTAGTATCTGTTATTAATCTTTGAGTGTCAATAAAATCAGCCCAGCCTGGCCTGACTGTTTTTTTTATTTTATTATTAGTCCTCCTACGGGTTGGAGACTGGCAACAGCACACATAAATTTAGAGGAAGGACTGGGACAGTGTGTCTTTTGGCTTTCCGTGCTATCCTCGTGTTGTCTCTGACAACCGCTAACTTGTGTGCACACACACACACACACAACCAGACACTTTTAGTGCTACTGACTCTCTAAAGGCATGTGTATCCACTTGTAAAGGACAGAATTAGGTACTAATCTCAGTGTTTGCTTGTGTTATTCTGGGCCTTTGGTAAACTAAGCTAACTCTGTAACAGCGATTCAGTCACAGATTAACTACAAGGGCTTCAGTGGCCTAGGGTCAACCTGAAAGGGTGAGACAACTCAATCATTTGTAGGCGTCTATATCACAATCATGCCAGAATACCAGAAATCCATCAGTATTAAGGCTAAATGCAGGAGGATTTGCATCGTCGCTTATCATAGCAGCCTGGATGGAACTTTCATTGAAGTTTATAGGTCTGATGAGTCATGCCACCATAGATCCCCCTTGTTAGTGGAGGATGAAAAGGAGGCTGTGGCCTTTAGGGACTTCTGCTCCTTTCCAACTTGATTGCGTGATTGGGATATTTTGGGGACAATCAGAAAAAGAACAGATCGATTTACCTAAAGCGCCATCAGGCATATCAGTCCTCTATTACCTGTGAGCGATTAGCATAGTTTACAAACCCAACGGTCGTCAACACAGGCAACATTAAGCAGCATGCACTGAATGAAAGAAAGCAAATGTCTTACTATTGTGACAGCATCAAATTAGCTCGGAATCTTAAAACTTCACACCTTGGCTGCCAGTTTTCACACAACCCCCACAGTCTTCTTCTCTTATTCTGAAAACAAAATCCTTGTCTGAGCTGTCTGGGGGCTCATTTTTGAATTGTAAATAAATCATTAATTTACCAAAGACTGGCCTATTTGATGATAATATTAGTGTTGTCTGGCACGAAGCAACGCTGAGCCAAAACACAAGCAGTAAATACTAGTGAAACCCATTCATCACCTGATATTTAACTCAATAAGCCTCCCAATCACCAATTTGCAATTAAAGGAGACCTATTATGTGCTTTTGTTTTTTCCTCCTTCAGTGTTTTTATATGCTATTGTGCATGAAAAGTCTGCACCAACAGAAGATCATCTCTCCCACAGAAAACACTGCTCCTGAATCACCTCGTCAGTACTCCCACCTTTAATTACGTGACTTTTGTACATCACTCCATGTCACCATGGAATATATTTGCTTAATTTATGCCTCACAGCTAGTTTGGCATGTGAGAGTTGATTTATTGAGTTCTTAGCTGTGCTGGGTCAGGCATGTGTGAGCTGACCAATCAGAGGAGACTGGGTATTTGGGAGAAAGGACCTTCAAGAGACAAGCGCTAAAACAGAGCAGAGTATGAGGAAATTGATGTGTCTTTTGAGCATTAATTCTATTCTAGTAATAACCCAAAATTCATGAACCTGACCCTGAAAATGAACATCACTGTCTGCACTAAAATTTGCGAAAGGTTTACCTTTACAGGTGAAGCACTTGAGGTGGAAGTGCTTGTTCTGCACCCGCAGCACCTCGCCCTTACATGGCTCCCCACACTTGTAGCACTGAATCAGGGGCTTGTCTGTGGAGTGGTGGTGTGTGTCCTGCGCATGAGCCACTGCAAGAGACAAGACATCAATGTTACAATTGAACTTTAGTGTTGATGAGTCATCACGGTCACTGTATGTGGCAGTCGGCACAGGTTTTTAACACTGCTTTGAGAGGTGTTTTTTTTTTGTCAGCTGCGTTCATCCGAGGACACGCTCCACACAAGGATCTGAATCTGCAGCATCACACAAACACCAGAGATAAAGACCAACTGCTGAGTGCCTGTCAGGGTAAAAACGGAACAACATTGAGCAGGACAGCGCAACTTGGGGTTCACGGCCCAGACAGTCTCTCTAGAGAGCATCAAGCTAAATATAGTCCGTCTTGATCAGTGGAGACGTGACAGTCAAAATGCTGAGAGGAGCAGGGCTTGGTAAATAGCAGACTAAAAGGGTATTGATAAAGTCTGTTTCACTATTAGGTTTCAACCTCAAAAAGGAAATATCTTGAGCAATTGCTGTCTATGTCTGGCTTATGCTCCCTGTAGTCCTTTAGAAGTGCGTGCTATTTATGTTAGGGCTGCGTGATAAGGTAAAAAAAAAGTCATAGTGGGGATTCATCTACTTTCATTTTCATGAAAAAACAGTTAAGATCATGATGATGTGACATTTGTTGTGGCCTGTACCAACATCTGGAGAACAATATCACTGCATCACTACAGTACTTCATTATAACGCTGTCTTCTACAATTTTGACCTCGCACTTTCTGCCATGCAGTGATTTCATTAATATTTCTATTAACGCAGCCCTAACATCTTTGGCTTCCTTTTGCCACACTTGAAAGTTCGTGGTGAACTCCTGAACCAACAAGAAAGTGATAAATATGATTTTAAGCTACATATTTTTGGGCAAGCCAAGGGGATACAATAAAACAGAGCAGCCTTAATGTTTGCTTTGATTGATCGTCTCACTCTGCGTGTGAAAAAAAACTAGCAGTTGTCGAATATCTTCCCATAAGCACACACACACACACACACACACACACACATACACACAAATATTTCCCGCTGTACTGCCAGATTGCAGAGAACAAAACTGAGGTAGGTAGAAGAAAGTAGAAGAGCACCTGTGACAGGGACTAAGTCACAGCCACGCTAGCAGCTTTGTGAGGCTGTACGTAGGCACAGCTGTGATTTGAGCTTAATCAGCATGCTAACATGCTCGCTATGACACGGCTAGCACGTGGATGTTTAGCAGGTGTAATCAGGGTTGGGAGGGTTACTGTATTCCGATACAGTCACTAGTTACCTGCCAAGGTAACTAGTGACTGTATCGGATTTGCTGAGGTTAAGACTACCTATCCAAGTATCACAATATGAAAGTAATGTAACTTGAGCACTTTTTGATTGGTAGATTTTGACCTAATGAATGAGTGTATGAAAAGAACTGATGGGAAATATCTGAGCCAAATTTCGGGACAATCCATCCATTAGTTGTCAAGACAAAGCCACGAATGTAAACCTCGTGGTGATGCTGGAAAACAAGTGAACGGGTCCGCCAAAGTCTCGAGGATCCATCGCATGTGAGCCACGAATGTCGGTACTAAGTCTTGTGCCAATCCATAAGCCAGATGTTGACATGTTTCACTGAACACATGAAAAACCTTTACCTTGTTGGAGGCACTTGATGAGAAGTCAGAGGATAAAAACGCAGGCCTGTGAAAAAGTTTTTTCATGGTTTGAGGTGTTTTTGTCTGAACCAAAGTAGTGGTACATAAAGCCACTATGGTGCCGCAAACATGACTACAAATGGTACTGAAATATGCTATTTTTGATGACAAAATATCCTGGATGCACTGGATCTTAATCTGGGTAAAGAGTTAGACATCACTCTCCTAATGGGATGTATCGTGACAGCCATCATAATCATATAAGACAAAGAAGCTATTATCAACTTGCTTCATCCCTACGAGCCGTATCCAGCATTATCTTTAAATCCACGACACGTCAGCCTGTGGCCCTCCCTCGGTAAAAAGTTTTGGCGTCACTGAGATAGACGGACATTAATCCAGCACTTCTGTACGGGACGTAAATACTGCTGCAGTGCCGCACTGCACACAGCTTATCAGCTATTCTGACACCGGCAGATTATTTCACATTCAGGAGCCTTAACTAGCAAGGCAGCCTCTTTCTTTCATCCCGTCATTTCTCTCTCTTTTTCAAACAAAGATACGCACACACACACACACACACACAAAAACACGCGCACACACCAGGAATACACATGAAAGGATCTTTGCTCTTTCTGCTCTGCAATGAATCATTAGTCTGCAAGGCTAAAAAAAGACACCACCAAAGGCACAGAAATAGCGTCATGTCCAATCGATGGTCGACCAAAGAGAGACATTACTCTGGATTATTGATGACTTGGTCTACCTTGCATCCCACTTTTACAGCTGGAGTGGCCGTCTGATATTGAAAGACAGTTTAACCGCAGTGGAATCAAATCACGGAGAGAGAGAGTCCAGTGTTCAGAAAAATATTGTCTTAATGAGACGCTTCAACAGTCTTTGATTCATCTTCTTGGGGCAGTCTGAAATGCCCAGTGGTTATTCTGATGGGAGCCATTCACAGGACATCAGTCTATTGGTAATTTCGATCGAAAAGGGAACTGAGTCGAGCTGTGGAAGAAGAAGAAGAAGGGATAATTGGAGGGAGGGTGGAAGGAATGCGGGTGCGAGGGGTTAGGAGGGAGGAGGATCTGTCTGCCCGGTGTCTCTGATGTGATTACAGTCAGCAGGACAATGAGTCATCTCTGGGTGAGCCAGACTACTGTGACAGAGGCTCTCCGCAGCTCTGTGTGTGACATCACACCTCCATAGAAAAACACAGGCCATCTGGGTAATTGCACTCTGCAAAATACTGCATATACAATCTAACAAGTCATTTTGAGACTTGTATTCAGCATGGAAATAACTTTAAGGAAAAGCTGCAGTTTATCACAAGTTGTTTTGTTTAAAAGTGATTTGCCACACGACACAGCTACAACTATGAATGGAAGGTCAAAGGTGAACCAGGACCTTGGCCTATAACATGTACTCGATGTTTAAGATGGACAGTTTTGGGTGTAATTTTACTATTCCACTTGGGGTTCTCTTTTAAATAAATTTGGCAAGCTGGAGTTTATAATAACCTGCCTGAAGGTCTGACTGCTTGTGTTTCTTGCCCAGTCCGTTCAGCATGTCTCGGCATTCCCAGATCTCTGTAACTAATCTGGTGAGCACAATATTATTATTACTGATGAGAAAATATGGCCCAGACTAAACAGATCAGTGATAGCAAGTATATCCAAAGTATATCAAAAATGAGGAGGGACTTGTGTCAAGTATAGTTTCACGCTTTCCAATGAACAAAAAAGTGCAGGATCAGGAATATAAAATGAGAAGATGTCACAACATTTGAAACCTGCATTAATTGATTTTTGGGGGGAGAGGAACAACGTACACTGTTTATTTTGAAACTTAAATGCAAAAAAAAACTTCAGGAAAAAAATTACCTCAGAATAACCAAGTAAAGACTACTTAATTGAAGTTGTACAAGCTGATAAGTTTAAACAATTAGTCTACTTAACTTGGCTAATTTGAAGTAACCGGTTTCCTCAATTGTTTTTGTGTAAATTCCCTTTGTCAGACTTTACAGTGCACTGTACACAGTTTGTTTTTGGTTTTCTATCGTTACTTGGCCTCGCTCACCAAAGGGTGCCTTCAAATCCTCCTTCGCAACCCTTTGCATATTTTGCACTGAGCAAGTGTAGGAATACTAAATGACAAATGATTGTTTAACAAGCAGGCAGCCCCACAATTTGAAGAGATGTTACTGACCATCCAGCAGCCAGCTTAGCCTCAGTGATTGTAGACAGTTTTCCACAAGTTTTTCCAACCTCAGCTAAGTGCGTCACATGTCCTCTGACTCTGCATATTCCTGAACGTCAGCATGGCTAAAAAACATTACATTTTAGTAGCAACTTTTACTCCTCTTTTAAAGATTTCACCTTCCATCAACTCAACTGCACCAGTCTCACCACTGAACACAGAGACACTGAACTGATATCGGCTCTTCCTCAAACTCTTGATAAAACAGGGTAGCTTAAAAGTACATATTTTCAAATTATGTATTTTTTTTTACGCCAACAATTCCTCTTTGAGCTTGCCTGTGTTGCCATCTTACTATATTTAACATTTCATTGAGTGTTGTGCTGTCAGCAGGGACGGCACATCATGGAAAAGTCAACACTGCTCACGTCACAACGGGCTGACAAAAATCCAAGACAGATGTTTGACTCCCGTGCACCGGGGCTCTAAAAAAAAAGAGTTTTGGATGAGAATCCATGTGCGCTGTGTGTTTTTCCAGCTCAACTCCGCCTCTTCCACTGTGAGGCACTGTATGTTTGCCTCGGCAGGGGCTGCACAGAGGGAGTGAGGCTGTGGAGAAATCGAACCGCGCTGGGCGTTTACATGGTGTTTCATAAAGATTAAAGAAGCCAACATATAACAGGGTTGTTACATTTTACTGAAAGGATCAGATTAAACCATTTATAAGATTTAATTGGCCATTAAATCCATTATTGAGACCTCTCTTAAATGTTTAGCAGGGCGCCACACTTGTGACTTTGTGTCTACAAAAGTAAGACTTGAAGCAATTTTGCTTCAATAACATTGATTTGAAATGAACCCATTACTGAGTCTTTAGAGGTTCTTGTGATGGCAGCAGAATGATGCCTGATTTGCTAGAATGTATATTACATAATGCTATAAATAAGTCAGCACGCAGGACATGAAGCGACCTCAGCACAGAGCAACTTACTGTGAAATATACAGTAGTACAATTTTTCCGACTGCTGCTCACATTCCTCATTCTGGGCTGGATGTGTTGGCTGTGCTGACAGAGTGATCTGTCCTGCCTCATCACCAGGGGATGAAGTGACTGATATGAGCCTAAACACACAATGAACACACACACACACACACACACACACACACACAACCATGGTGCTGAGGGAACAATAACCAGCAGAGCATCCCAAAGCCAGGCGCAAAGGAAGGGGGCTGCTCTCTCCACCCCTACGTCCCACCCCAACCCCCCACCCATTTAAGCAGAGCCTGGCTGCGTTGGCAATAATAAAGGCTGCAGATGATACTCTGGAGGGAAGTGAAGAAGGCCATCTTGAATCCCCTGAGGACAGATTTTACCGTAACACGTGGCCCAGCCTTGCTGGTAAATAACAATAGAGTGGGGTTATTGACAGAGGGTGCGGGATTTGCTGAGGTTAAGACTTTGTTGGCTTCATTTCCCACCATGAGCCCCGAGGAAAAGCGCAGCCAAAGTTGGAGGTTGGAGCTGCACGGGGAAGAGGGGAATTCAATTAAACAATAGATGAGAGATGAAAAGAACCAATAAAATATTCAGATGCTTACTGCCTTTGTTACTGTAAGAGTCACAGACAGAAGAGT
This sequence comes from Sparus aurata, assembly GCF_900880675.1. Taxonomy (NCBI): domain Eukaryota; kingdom Metazoa; phylum Chordata; class Actinopteri; order Spariformes; family Sparidae; genus Sparus; species Sparus aurata. Next base: position 14,358,265 of record NC_044201.1, on the reverse strand, counting down.
TTCCAGTACAGACAGATAGCAGCCCCCAAAGGAGAGTGTGTGTATAGTATGTGTGCATGTGCCTTAGTGTGTATGACTGTGTTTGTGTTGCATAGAGAGGCAGAGGGACAGATGAAGACAGTGGCACAAGCAACCATCTCCAAGCTTGGCATCCATGCCAATACTTTTTGGACTCCAGTTTGTCTACTTCATAGACAACAGACTCACACACACACACACTCACACACACACACACACACACACACGTCCTATCACGCTTTGGGATTTCATGGTGGGCATATCTGGTCCTGTTTGATATTCATTATGGGTCGGACCCCATTGGAATATTTCATCCCAAACTGGTAGGATTGGTTGGATGTTGGAGTAGAAAGTGTGTGTGTGTGTATGTGCGTGTTTGGGGGAGGGTGTGTGGAGCTCTTTATCACCCAGACATAACAAGAAGCCCTTAACCCTCCCCTCCATGAATATGTATGGGTGTATTCACCACCTCCCCACCCCTCTGCCCCGCCACCAGCGTCCCAGACAAAGCACTTCAAAAGCGGGCACAAATTGCAGGGGGGAACCCTATCAGCCTCCAACAGGCCCCCCAACCTTGAAACACTAACCCCTCAGGGACTCGGGTTTGGAATAATGATCCGGTCTGAATGGCTGAACGCCACAGTGTGGAGCGTTTGTTGTCGGGTGGGTACATCATAATAACGGCACGCTGATAAACAGAGAGACTTCCAGTCCAGCCACTTATCTGACAGGAGACAATGGTGGCTTTATGAACTGCAGAAGCCATTGTGTTTGTAGGGCTGATGGAGGCCTTGGCTTTTTGCCTCGGAATGATGATCCATTATGAACCCCACACTCCTCCTGCGTCGCATTTCCTGTGATAATCAAACCGACTGATGGCAGACGGGGAGGATGTTTGTTGACGGGCACAATGTATGGCTGCAGTCTGTGTTTCTCTCGTGTGATTCTCGTGTCACTCTTGTTGTTTTAGCCTGTACATTTTAGTTTGGTGGCCGTCTCTCCCCCCCCCCCCCCGGCCGAACACTTATCTCATCTGTATATTCTGGTCCTGTGCGCCAGCTGTACAAACAGTGCGCGTCTATGAGAGTGTGTGTTGCATTGATGTCTGCGAAAGGGTTTAGCTCCTCTTTCAGGGGATAGACACTGGCAAGCTTCAAAGATGAGGCACCACTGCAGTTGTCTGCAGCAGCACTCTGCGAAATCACAGCAGGCAGCTACAGGGAGAGGCACATGACATTAGACTCCCATGTCAGAAGAAATGTGACCGGATTGTGAATGCGGAGAGTTGTGGGAGTTTGCACGAGGCAGGTGACGTATACGTGACGACGATCACCTCATCTCACAGAGTCAGCGTGTTTTCTTGTCTTGCAGTTTAACGCAGAGAGGGAGCATAAATGAAGTTGGACAAATGTGCACAAGTCACAGAGGCACGCATAGACCTAGGCAGAAAAGATGAGACTGTCGTGGGTACACATGGCCCCAATAAGTTACAAACTATTTAAAGGTTATTCTTGGCTTTGAAAATAGGACAGCCGCCTGCACCCGACAAAACGCTAACACTGCAATCCCTTTATTATGATTCATCACTCCGAGCATACAGTGTGATTCAGTATTTGGTCAGCTGTGCAACCATCTGTTACAGAGCCCACCTGGCTTCTGACAGGTTGCATGATGAGATCCCCAGAGGACGCACGATGAAGTCCTAGGTCGCAAAAAGCGTTCCCACGAAACGAAAAACTCTAAATGTGGATGCGCGAGGCCAGACGTGCCTCCCGCCACAGACAAATCCCAAGAGCCAGCGAGTCAAGAGGCGAGGTAGCCGGTTAAGTCGACGGAAAAACTTTCAGAGGGAGTTTGTGGGGGATGGAACATGTGGCAGCCAGAGGTTACGGGTGCTCTGCCAGCACGAGGGACTTGATGGCAAAGGCCTTTTTTCTTTGCGGCGAGTGGAATCCACATGAAGAGAACCGCCCCAGAGTCGGACGCCGCCTCCGGCCACCAGTGTGCTGTCAGATACACAAACAAACCTACACACTCCTATCTGTCAAAGAAAATCTGTAAACATGTTGGGTTCTTTTTTTTTTCCGGTGATAGAGATATTTTCAGACAAAGCGTAAAAATATCACAGCGCCCACATGCTGAACACAAACTCCACTGAAACACAGAAGTATTACATCAAGCCGAGACTCTATTAAGGGAGCTGGAGTGGAATGATGACGTATGATGACCTATTACTGTGATTAATTGCTTTCATATTCAGCTCCAATGTGGAAAAAGGTGATGTAATAGTTTGCTTTCGGTTACATTCATAGATTCAGTTACACGCCTGTCCATTAAATATTTGTCCTTCATTTTTTCAAAGTGGTCAAGAGAGTCAAAAGGCAGACATTTGTTGCCATTGCTTTCTCTTGAGAACTGAATGTAAAGGAGGCCTTTTTAATATTGAAAATTGAGCCTATGTAGCTGGTTGCTATGAGTCATAATGACAAACAATGGTCAACCTCACAACCGCATGCCGCTGTAAATTGCCGGGAATGTGTTAATATCTGTGAACCCCCCCCCCCCCCCCCCCCCCCAACACCACCAGACTTCACCTAATTCGGCCCACAGAACAGGGGCGACCTCGGCTATAGGTGGAAACAATCATCCTTCTCTCTTTTTTAACAGGGCGCTATGAATGAGGCCACAGCTGACAACAATGGAGTGTACCTTTTAGATGGTCGCCATGGCAACGGCTGCAGACAGAGCGAGGGAGAGAGAGAGAGAGAGGGAGAGGGAGAGGGAGAGAGGGAGTGCAGGTCCATAGCTCTGCGCAGTGTGGATCCCTACACTGGTGCTCCACTTTCCCTCTCTACATGTTACCTTTCCCCATCACCCTGCATTGAAAGACGGATCGTTTTCACCCACAACTATCTGCACATGATCGCCCTGAACGTTCTAGATTCGGTGTCAAGCTCCAACAAAGCCAGATGCCCGGCTCCAACATACATTTACACAAAGACTGACGCTGCCAAATGAAGCAGATTCCGAGCCCAAGCATCAGCTGCTGGAGAGTACTGAGAAGGGCGTAGCGCGTTCAAAAATCAGAGAAAATGTGTCTATATGTTGGAGATGCACATTGATACACTGTCATTAGTCATGCTTCTTGCAAGCAACACACACCCACATAAAGAAAAATCACGTCCATATCATCGTGACTGTATCACACATCCACACCTTCTGAAAATGATCCGAAAATTCAGTCAAACTGAGTCTAATTCAGCCAGACACGGCGGTGCAAAATACAACTGGACATGCTGCACATCTACACACACTGCAGACAGTCACAGCACGACAAGCAAGACAAATCCCCCCCCCCCTAAAAACACACTCATCACACACACATGCACACACACCCTCTCAGACCATGACCGCTGGAATACCTTTTTCTTTGACCATGACCATTGGAATCCAGGTAAATCAGCACCAGAAAAGGCTCCGGCTATCGATCAGCAGTAACACAGCAGCAGCTGTTAGTTTCCTTTTTTTTTTGTCAAGACTGAGGAGCAAAAAAAAAGAGAGCTGAGACACCACAGAGAGAGAGAGAGAGAGAGACAGACAGAGACAGAGAGAGAGAGAGAGAGAGAGGTGTAGGCGCTGCTCAGCTCTCCTCCCGAAAACACCGCTACGGCGCGGGGTTTGCCTCCCCGACTGCCTGTTTTGCTCCCATCCTCTCCTCCTCCTCCTCCCCTGCCCACTCCTCCTCCTCCACCTCCACCCCCTCCTCCCTCTCCCGTCCCCTCCTGCTCCCTCACTCAGCCCCTCTGTTGTGTCAGCCGCCTCCTCATTGCAGCAACCAGGTGGCTGCCGCTGCTGCTTCTGTCAAAAACAGTTACAGATCCCCCCAAAACGCAGCCCTTTAGGCAAATACAGTGAAGTCATGATTGGGGGCCACATATGTCCCAGGCTACTGAAGACACACATGTAGAAATAAACTGTGCTACTGACTGGTAAGGCATAAAGAGCACCCTATATACTGTATATATAAATACATCTGTTACATCAGACTCTCCTCTTCTCTCTGCTTTTCAGTTGTAACATCTTATCCTTGCAGCACATCACTCTGGACTTTCCACTGTAAACTGTGTGCTACGATGTGAGAACTCAATTCCAATGAATAAAACGCTCGACACACTGATTTTTGACAGGAACAACCCTTTAGCAGATCGCTGCGCTGCACAACACACACCTCAACAAAGGCTTTGTATCAGTACAACGGGGCAGCGGGCGGGGATGTAATTAGCCCGCTGCGCAGAAAAACTGATTCAGTTTCACAAAAATTAGCGTATGTGATAGACATAGAAAACAAACATGGACTTAAAAGCCTTGAAATCGTGAAATGCAAAGCTACGGAGTCATAGGCTGAATTATTTTGTGAAGTTCATGACAGAAACTGGAGGTGGTTACAGCACCGAGCACCAAAATGAATAATTAAAACTTAATAAAAGATGTATTAAACACACACCGTTAAAAAAAAAATGATGCCTCAATGAAAAGCAGTTATTTTATCAAGGACGACGGGAGGATAATAGGGGTTATCTAATCAGATCCAATTAACACTGTCGACCTGATCATACACAGCAAAGCCAGCCTAAGTTGTTAATAATCGCACCCTTTCCAGCAGGCCGTGTTCTGTTTGAGGACTGCGTGTGAGATCAAGTCGGGCCATTTGAGGTCGCAGGTTAGACTTACCTTGATCTCTAGCATGAGCTTTGTATTAATATCTTTAGTGGATCCCCTGGAATCCAATTACAGAGAGCACGGGAGAGCACATCCCTGGCTGGGACTGGTGGTCACACACCAGCTCTTATATCATCTGCTGCTGAAATGACCAGTGACATCTACTGCCATCTTTACTTTAGAGACTTTGCTCACACTTGTGACGTAAAAAATCTTGCAAAATAAGAACGGATTGCGTGTTTAAATGAGTGTACTCTTTAAGTGATAGACGACGACCTTTGTTCACCACGACAGGACGCGTATCACTACTTAATGCCCAACCTTGTCCAACAAATAAAATCCACTTAGATCCAGCCAGACATAGCAGATGACCAATCCAATGTGAGTAGACACTACATGACTGCAGGAGTAACTTAGCCACTTCACACCAGCACCCAGTGGGGACCACACAGTCCACGATCCATCTGTCCCACGCCAGAGAAGCCTCACTCTACCTCTCCATGGCTGAAGGGAAGGAATACTTTTTGCATCAGCACCACCTCTGTAATTGCTGATGCAGGCAGCCCATTACGCATTCAGAGTGCATTCATACACTGCAGCGTCAACTGTGCCACCTGCTGGATACCCAACAGCGTGCATCGCTCTGCACATGGGGCGTTTTCTTCTCATCGGGCGATGGAAGCATGCCAGTGAGGCTAAAATAGTTTGCGGACATTTCTCCAGCACTCCACCCTTTTTTATTATGAAGGCAGAGACACACGTAACAAGTTTGTGATGACCGAAGATTGGAGTGGGTGTTTAATAAGACCTGTTTTCCAAATGTTGGTCATCCCGCTTAGGAAATGAGAGGTTTACAGTGTGGCCTCCGAGTGTTTAATGCAACACAAAGATAATAACAGTAATAATTTGAGCCTTCATAGCACCTTCCAAGGGAACCGAGGATGCTTTACACATGAGGAGGTCTTATTGTTCCTGTTGCTGTGTCTTCTCATAATACTGTAATGGACCTCATCTTCCCTCTTTTAACAATCTCAGTTGGAGCTGCTGGACATTCATGCTACACAAGGCTCGCCAAGAGCAATTCCTGAGCACCAAAGCCTAGTATCTATGGATAAGGGGTTCTGAATGCTCACCTATGGATGATCCATGTCTGACTGGCCATTAATAACCCGGCTGGGTAACTACACCCTGCACAGCCCTCATGTCTGTGCAGATTAAGCACAGCCACTAGATAGCATGTCATTGACAGTAATAAGTGCCTTTTCTTTTAAGTTCAGAAGCTAGATCGACATGATACTGTAATGCAAGAGGTCACATTTACTGTAAACAACAGTGGATATACTGCACAGTTATCCCTGGGATTAAGGACTGTGGGATGAACTACACACACACACATACACACACACACACACACAGAGCAAACATGTTAACACTCAGGATTTGCAGACTTTCATTCAACAAATCCAGCAGACACGTAGCATGACAGATTTTAGCAGCTGAAATCATGTGGAATGTTAATAGGTTGTTATAAGGCTGTTTGCATTTTAGTATGTTAACTTGCTTGTTTACTGGTTGTTTACATGTTAGCTTGTTAGCAAGTTCCTAATATGTAAGATTGTTATCACTTTTGAAAAACAGCAGCTACTATGCTGAGACGAGGGCTTGAAAATTGTTTCTATTCTTTCTTTCTTACTCGATGGTGATATGTTGTGGTTTCTTGTGACAAATGCCCTAAACGTAAATGTGAAAGTGCTTGTTAAGAAGCTGTGAGCATGTGAGCTTGTTATGTCATTGTTAACATGATTAAATACTAATAACCAGCATGTCTGCTGGAGCACAGACAGACCTGACTTTCTGGATGATGACAAGAACTTCACCTGCTTGTTTCTATTTTAAAATGTGTTACAAAACACACGAGAACCTTTTGAACAGCATTCCTGTTCAACCAGGTTCATTTCTTCAAAGTGTGTTTTCACCTCGGCCACATTAACATTCCTGTGTTGTAGCACCGCTGAATACACAGAAACATATTTTCGCTCCAACAATCATTCAACATTTCGACATTTTCCAAACATAAAAACCACATTTCTTCATCTACAATCCAGGGAATTTTGGGTTGCGGATTTATTTTTCATTCTTCTTTGAGGTATGTATGATCAATCACGGGGTGACCTCTGGATAACATCACCCGGGGAGAAGAATCAGTGCCACTCATATTCAAAAGCACTCACGGGTTGAAATAATGCGGCATCAGCACAATGTTTCGGCTTTGTTGGGCTAGACGCTCGACACTACAGAGGTTTCAGAAAAAGGTTAGAGGGGAATAAAATGATGACAGTTGCAATTTTACAACAAAGTTTTTTACAGATATTGGGTCTGAGAGAAGCTGTCCCAAAAAGAGAAAGGAAAAATCCACTATTGACTGTCACTGTCTGATTGATTTTAGCTCTCTCTGAAGAAATGAAACGGCTAACATAAGCGCTGACCTCTGTGATCTTTGATCCGGGGTCATTTTGCAGAGACAAACCTTCTTTACTTCAACCCCAAAATAGAAGCTGCTGTCTGCGGCAAACAACCAAAGTACCAAGCAATGATGATTTTACTACTGTGCCTGGCATGCAGTCAGAGAATACATAAGGTCTGGAAATCTCGATTTTGTCCCCATGCCCATGTGGTAATCCTGATGTAAGCCGCCATGTCGTTTCCCCATGTACTGTTGCTTGGCAAAAACTGCAGCAGGTCTGCCCTTGCATATGGGTTTTGCATTATATAACTACGGAGTGGACGGTGATTAATTTTCCTGACTTTTTCAACATTTGACGCTTTCTGGCGTCGGGGAGTTACGGTTGCGTAACCAGCGCAGCGCAGTTCTCGCACATACGCACAGGTCAGATGTGAAAAAACAGCTCGAGATAGAGGTGTAATTACTCGCCGCCATCCAATTAAAACGGAGTAATCTCTGAGCAGCAACTAATCAATTTACTGTCTGACATCCACTCGCAAATGGAACAGAAAGAAGAGCAGCCAAATTACAGTAAACATCAGCAACTTGTGGCACTGACTAACAACTGTTGAAGAGTGAGAGCAGAGAAGGAAATAATAACATTCGATGCAACTTCACTTTAACAACACCTTGCATTAAATCGACGCCAATGGTTGTTATTTTTTCATTAAAGCTCGTCTTACCTGTTGCCACATCATTCAGCCTCTCACTTAGATAATAGTCACTGGGGTTGAGGTTGGGCACCTGCTCCATATATTGTTTAGGAATGAGGTACAGCACCTCAGCCACATGCCCATCCTCGATGATGGACATGCGCTTCACTGAGCTCTTGCGCTTCACCCGGACGCGGTCGACGCTCTGGCTGCGGCTGGAGCTGCACAGCTTCCCCAGGCTGTTGAGATTGGGCAGGTTGGGCATGATGGCGCCCTGGTCCCCTTCGACTCTCCCACAGAGAAGAGTGAAACACTGCAGGTAGACGCCGGCCAGGGTCGGGCTCACTCCGGCTCTAAAATCCAGTCGCCTCCGGACATCAAGAGCGCGGGGTGTTCGCAGAGGCACGAAACAGGAACAAGGGAGCCAGAAGAGCTTGATGGGCGACCCCACGGCAGCTCATCATAAATACATCCAGTGAGGAAGCTCCTCTTGTTAGGTTCCCTCCACCTGCCACTTCAGACCTGCGCTGGATGGAAGATTCAGAGCGAGGTCACCCCACCCCGTGGTGGAGACGCCTGACAGGAGGCGACAGGTATGACAAAGCAGTCTGCTGCAGGTAGAGCCGAGTGAGAAACAGTGAAAGAAGCTTACACTATGAGTGTCTTCAGCCCAAACCAGCCTGGTGCCTTAAGCAGCTTAGGGCTGACGTCGAGCCTATGATTATCTTCTGGGTGGGGTTAGGTAGCTCTACATCAGGTTGGCCCAGCGTATGCTGGGAGTCTCTTTGCACCTGATGGGACCCATATGCATCCAAATAATTCCTCTGCTTCTGTCCAATGAAGAGCTGAGACTCTGTGAAACATGTTGTTTGGGTTCAAACATGTTTTGATCTGGATTATAGGTCAAAGTGAGTGATTAAATATTAAGCATTTCAGATGCATCGAGACTCCCTTATGCTTAAAAAGTGTTGTTGTCTGACTGTACTCTGCATTAAGTTGATGTACAGTAAGACCAAATGGATGCATAGGAGTAAGTAGCATCCGAGTGATCCAACACATACTTTCAGGGTAGATTGCCTTGGGAGTCTGCCAGCCCTTTGCAAGGTCAACAACCAGCAATGTCGATCCCGCAGCCAACAATGCACAAACCCACTGTTAATCATCAGCAGGATCCTTCACAACACTCATCTAAAATCGGGGGCGAAGTGGAAACGCCAGCACTGGCTCTCGGTTATCCGGTGACATCGTCTAGTGAAGGATTTTGGAAGATTTAACTTTGTAAGGAGGAATGTTCTGAGTTTATAATCTTCAAACCATCTAATGACGGGATGAATGTGCTCCAAAAAAGATTTCTCGACAAATCGACATCTAACTATTGAGAAATTACAGGCAGATGTGTTCACCGTCCTCAGAATTATGCGTTGAGTATGAGGTAAATTTTGAGTCACTGACACGTCCTGGTGGGAGGGAATGATGATGAAGAGTGTGACTGTGAGCAAACCCCCACAAAAAAAATATAAAAATAACACCACGATGATGACATGTTTTAACAGAAACCATGTCTCTTGCATACACACATAAAAACGGAGTAACCTTCCGTGACATCTAACATTCATCAAACAGATAAGGCTAATCACAGCTATTTACTTTTTCTCCCACTAAAAGGAAATTCATCACTGAGCTATGTAGCGATGATGAAAAGCACAGCAGACAATGACAAAGCACAAAATATCCCTTTAGTCTGGAGACATCGGGCTCGGCCTGCACTTCAAATTTAATGATTTCCCTCTTTGTCTGCGAGGGTGCACAGGGACGGGACGTCTGGCTGAGTTACCTACTATTTACATCAATACAGCATTTAACTTATTCTGACTTCGCTCAGCTTCCGCTCACAAGCACACCTCCATTCTCCAACTAGGAAAGCCGGAGTTTCATTGCAGAGAAAGGGGTAAACGCACGAGACATGCACTCTTACACCCACACACGAAGACACATGGCCCTGAGAATAACTGAGGACATGCTATTCTGCTGCAGCGAGGCACTGCCCTGCCGACTGTCATCCGCTGTGTGGTAGCTTTTGACACAACTGCCCGCACACTTGCAAATCAACACATACATGCTCAGGCAGCAAAGGCTGCCGTCCCTGCGCGGAGAGGAAATCAGCACAGCGCGCAGAATTACATTCCAGATCACAGCTTCTTCCATTACTGCATCCCGCTCCACAGTACAAGAAACACACACACACACACACACCCACCTCCTCCTCCTCCTCCTCCACTCCATCTCTTTTCTTACCATCCAGTCCGAAGCAGGAGGTGATTTTTTGGGCGTAGTTGCAGATCCCGTCGTAGCCGGGCTTCTGCCACGCTGCATCCCTCTCCCCCATCGCTACACACTCCCACACACACCGTCCCGTCCGGCAGCGCCTTTACTCCTTCCCCTTGCTCATCAATTATTCAGGCTTTTGCCAGGACACATGCATGCGCACGCACACCAACCCCCCACATTCGCACATACAGTATAGACAGACACACACACACACATACAGAGGAGGGAGGAAAGTGCTGATGCAGAGGGTCGTGCTGTTGGAGCACGAGCAGCCCTCTCCAGTGGTCGGATAAGGAGGCAGCATCAGATTAGGTTACTGCAGTATGGAGCTGTGCCTCCTTTTTTTTTCCCTCCACCATTGATCATCCAGATTACACCGCAGTGTAACAGGTACGCTGTGCAGGATGTGCTTACCCTCCTCCAGGAATGGGAGGAGCAGGGAAGGAGTTCAGAGCAGGACAAAACTGGAAGATGCATCAGGTATCCGGGGAAGAATTTCTTTGCTGCCAGTCACCTGAAGTTATCCAGACGTGGAATTACTTTCAGAAGTGATTACTGAAAAAAAAAAAAATACTGTCTAGTCTGTTGAGGATGTGGATAAAACAGGCCCACAAAATTGAGTTTGCTTTAGGTTGGCATTAGGGCCGGGCAAAATATCAATATTATATCATTATCGTGATAATAGTCGTCTTTTACTGGTATAAAAGGCTGCATTACAGTAAAGTGATGTCATTTTTACAGATGATTCTACTTGTCTACTTCTACTTAGTTATTATAATCATTATTATTATTATCATTATCATCATCATCATCATCATCATCATTATTATTATTATTATTATTATTATCATTATTATCATTATATCCACATTACTGATAATTACTTATAAAATTTTTCATTGTGTTAATATTTTGTGAAAGTACCGATAGTCATCCCTATGATATTATCGCAAAATATTGACATCAAGTTATTGGTAAAGTCCTAATGTTTATGAAGTGCTTTTAGGGAGCTTTCAAAATATAGAGATATATATTGTGCAATGCAGTAAAGCTTATAAATATTGTATTATCATATTAAGGCACTATAGCCCAGCCCCAGCTGACATAACTCTTAATGACTTGTATCCATGCTACAACTGTCAAAAAATACATTAGAATTTAATAGAACTAGTGCAGTGCCCGTGAGAAAAGTGTATTCCTATAAAAAAGTAGGAGGTTAAGCAGCTTTTTCATGGATGGCCAAATGAGGCTGTGTTTGAAGGTGGGACATCAGGGATATTTAGGTTTGTTGTGAAATCCGATATTCCAGGGTATAATTGGCCGGTTTTGACTATTTTTGATTTTGCCATTATATTTCACCTTAAAAGCTATTTACTTGGTGTCATTATTTTCAGCACAACCTCACATGTGTGACTGTACAGTTCTTTTTTCATTTTGACATACTGTATTAACACACTGGACCTAAAATCACAAAAAAAACATGAAATCCGAGTAGAAAAAGTTAGATTTTTTTACTGTGAAAACCACAAATATGTTTAACAAACCTTTTTTTTTTTTTTTACTTATAATGCAAATATAAATTGTTGTTTGCTAAATTTGTGCATACATTTAAAAAATGTACAAAGTTATATGTAACTATTTACATTTAAATGCAGGCAATGCTCAGGTCTGCCTGAGCTCCTTCCAGCTGAATAAATAGCTGGACTGCCTGCTCCACATTCAGCTTCTCCTCATTATTCTGACTCATTAAACAAAAAAACGACTCCACTACACACTAAACACACTACACCAAACACTACATAACACACTAACTACACACTCCAAACACGCTAAATGTCACAAATCTCTCAACTCTCAATATCTCTGTCTACACATCGACCGTCGTTGCCTGTCAATCATCCGCCTAGGTCCCTCCCACAACTTCCTGTTCCTCAACAACCAAACTTGCTGCTTGGACACTTTCGTGACAAAAGCCCGTTTTTACTGTTTCTTCCTGCACCAGACACAAAGCAAACGTGACGGCAATGTTCGCGAAAAAGTGTGGCGGACATTATTTACCCTAGGTCCGGTTTTGGACATGCCGATGCGTCCGGTCCGTCGCCTCGGGAGGTGGGCCGTGTAGCTAGCTGCTAGCGGCTAGCGGCTAGCTACACATGAACATCCACAGATTCCGATTCCACTTTGTTGTCCGCGCGTCTCCGGATCTCCTCAGACCCGAACAGACTCGGTCCGGACTCGTTTAATCTCATTAATCCACAACAGTCAGTTTAGATGCACAGAACAGAACAGAACAGAACGGGACCCAACCGCCGGCAAAATCCCGGTCCAGCTCGCTCCGCTGCAGGTATCAATCCGCTTGTTTCTTCAGGTATGTCGTGGGCTTGAGCTCTGCAGTGATTGGCTCTGGTGCGCACGTGGCCACGGTGTGCAGTGATTGGCTCTGGTGCGCACGTGGCCACGGTGTGCAGTGATTGGCTCTGGTGCGCACGTGACTGTGGTGGCTCTGGTGGACAATGCTCGGCGGAATTTGTAAAGCATTTATGAAATAATTTATTCACGGTATCATTGCAGTCCAAACAAATGCTTAGATGCACACCACTGAACCACGCAGCAGCCATGTTGAACGTCTCGGGTCAGTGTTATCCTTATCTGCAGAGATATTTGACCAACAGACACATACACACACACACACACACACACACACACACACACACACACAGACAGAGATTCCTTGTATTTATAGATAGATAATGTTCTTTGAAAGTGTTCTTCATTGACTGTGGTCAAAGGGTTAAACATCAAAATTTGGTAACACCTAATTTCACAGTTCCGGTAAGAAGGTGTTCATTGCGAGGGAAGTACCAAGTAAGTAATTAGCTCAGACAGAAATTTAAAGCAACATGTAGATATTGGTATTTTGTGTAATTTTGTGCCCCTCACAGTTTCTGAATACAAATCCCAGGTCTGTAACAGTTTGTCTGATGTAATGTAGGAGCTAACTAATAACAAAACTCATTACATCATCACAGTGTTAAGTGTTGAAAACTTGTATGTTGAAGTAAACATGTATGTAACGCTGTGATCCGACCCTCTCACTGAAGTTACATAGAGCAGAAACAACTGACGGGGCGGAGACATTCACCCTATTACAAGACACTGTAGCCAGCTGCTATTTTAAGGTTAAAAAAGTTCCATAATGTTGCTCTAATAATAATATTCTGCTATTTTGCCAATATGCAGTTAATAAATAACCGGTCTTCAATACATTTCCAGGAAACTTTCAACTGGATTCTGCCTGACATCTGCTGATCATTCCATTGTAATCTCCATCTGGTTTCGGCCCAGCTTCTGCAGGACTGTGGACTGTAGTACTTTTCTTACCATTTACCTTCTCACAAATTTCTCTAATTTCAGAAGATTAGTCAAACTGCAACAACTCACTTTGATTTAGTGGCCTGCCGAGGGGAAGTAAGACGGATAGGTGGAGATTACAATGACGTGAGCAGTGATGTAAAGAAGAAACAAGTTGGAAGACCCCTGGAACTCCTCAATGACGTTTAAATCTCTGATAATGTTGTGTCTAATAATGTTTCCTTTTATGCCGTGTTTATGTAAAGTGTTTCGAGTATGATGATAAGCACTATATATAAATAAAATGTATTGTAAATACATTTCTAATAAATGTATGAAAGAAAATACCCACCTTTTTTCAACTGCATATTAATATTAAATAATGTTGTGGTAATTTTCAATACATTTTGGAGGTAATTATTGTGGTAATTGGGAGGAATTTTCAAATATGTTGCTTGGTAATTGACCACCTAGTGACCATGACATTTGTGGACCTGTAAAGTGAAGTGCTACTTTAAATTTTAACACTGAAATTTTGTAAACTGATTCATGCTGCTGAGTTTTAGCTGAAAACCTCAAATAAATAAGCACACTTTACCTCTTTACTACGTTTTCAAATGGTCCATAAAATCAGATAAAATAATATGACCTCAACGCCAGCCCAGAAGGAGCAGAGAACTGAAAACTGAATGAACACTGGCCCACACACGTGAGAGCGCTGCTGTCCAACGCGTTGTTTTTAAGACTCTGCGGTGGAGCTGAGATAAACGGCACAAATGGACCAAGATGAACAATAAATTCTCCTACACATGAGCGGCCAACCTACGCGGCGAAGGACCAATGGTAGCAGAACAGCTAAAACTCTAAAAATAAATGGAGGGATTAGCTAAATGGCATGACCGTGACAGCTTTCAGGTGATTTCCCAGACCACGAGGGAGAATGTGCTGCAGATGGAGGAATCTAATAAGAAACGCCTCGCCCTTGCTCGAATGCCACAACAGAGGTGACCTTGAACAATGCACTTAACCCCCTGTTGCTCTGGGTGAACTACTCGATTGCCGCCAATGGGAGACTAGCTGTGACTAGCTCACAGGTAGGACTGATGTGAGAGCACTGCCTGAAATAATATCCAGTATGTGCTCTGTCAACACCCCCAGGATAATGGATTTATGAGGAAAAAATACATAAAGGTTTTATTTAAAAAAACAAAAAAAAAAACAAAGGATACAGCAGAGGAAATATGATGACACGGAAAGGTCCAAGTAGAGCGGTCTGCCTGCAAGGGTGTAGTACAAGGTGGGGTGACTAATGGAAGGGCATCACTACAAAGGTAAAGAGCCGATGGCCTTGTGCTGATAGCAGGTGTGCAAGACTGAGAGCGCAGTAATGGCTGATGCTCGCTGGACAGCCGAGGGAGGGGCTGTCATCATAAATGCACACTGGAGGGAAAAGTGGAGTCATTTTCTAACTTCCTGTTTCTGTGGAAAGGAAAACGTTCGGCTGACATGTCTTAGATCCTGCCTATAGATTTCTGGATGCTGTGACATCTGGAATAATACAACCAGATGTCCACAAAGTAGGCTGAGCCTGCAACTACACAGCGACACTTTCTTTCATTTCTTATTTCAGTTTTATAAAATGTCAGCAAATTATGAATTTGAATTTATGAACTCTTCGTATCATTATCATCAACAAACAGTCTAAAACCCACAGAAATTATGACTGACAAAGAGAAGCACCAGCTCCACACCCAAACGCTCTTTTATCATAACAACAGATTGTAAATATGTAGTTCCTGTTCTGAATGACAAATGCAGACCACTGCCATCCTGTGGTATGGAAAGTTTTTGCCTGTCATGCAGGCGCAGAAGCTAACTGACCATCGGCTGTAGCCGTTGTGGTGTGTTCAAGTGCAGTGTTTTGGCCGAAACACACAACAGTCATCAGTGCACTGGAACCATAAACCTCATCGGGAATTTAACATATAATTTAACCAAAGCATTTTTTCCCCGCATTTTGATCTCATCTATCAGTCAACATACACCATGATTCCAGGATATCTATGATCGGATAGTATCCGGGTCTAATATCTGCCAGACATCATATATCAGTCATTCTGTAACCGTGGCAAAATTAATTAAAAATACATTGTCACTGGCTGTAGTCAACTGGGACGTCCATACAGATTTTCTACATAGTATAGAAAAAAACAACATAACTACACAATCCTAAAAATACTCTTCCTCTTCAAATCTAAAGTCTAAATCAAGTTATCAAGTATCACAGTCTGTGCAACTGTCAAGGCATCGACTCAGCCTGACAAATCTGTGTCTGCTTTGACATATGGTCACAGAGACTGATGTTTGTGCCTGATTTATCGGTGATAATGAATTAATAACCTCACATCCGTGTAACAAACACAGAGGTAATTGGCCCTTCCCCATCATGCCACTGTAGGGGTGCAGAGAGTAGTTACTCCTCATGAATAATGATTGGCTGTTTGCTGGGGCTTAAGTGTGCTAATCAGATCTATGTACCTCAGGGGGGCTGTCAGGTGGTGGGCTCTGAGCTCCCATCGATCTCCAGCAGCACCAGCAGCAGTAGTGATGAGTTACCTTAACAACAGGATCAGAGCCGACCCATGGGTGAATCCAGCTGCAGACTTAACACGATAACCTTGAGGTCACGCTCGGGTTGCAACTTCTCTGTTTCCACCCAACTCTAAAAATCAGCAAGTGAGACCACATCTGATCCAGGAACAGCTGGAGGCTGCAGGAGTCAGACCCAGGCATTCACAAAGGACCACCTGACGGGAGCAAAACTGGCTCCACCTGCACTGTCCGGAGGTGTCCCCTGAAACTGAAACATCCTCTCAGCTTGCAGCGAGATGTGGCGGTTTCCAAAATAAAGAGGGACGCCTCAATCATCTGTCAGATTTCAGTCAATTAGCAACAACCTCCATATGCCACCAGCCCTCCATCCACAGCTCTCAGCCAGGCAACGATAAGGGTGTGTGCATCCTTTCAGTGTTGACATGCACCACCCCTGAGTAAAGACGCCAAGAGGGGGGGAAAAAAGGCAATCAGAGGAGTGTCATTATAACAGCTGGATGGGATCTGTTTCTAGGTGTGAACAGAGTGAGTTGCGAGCCTGTCAGTGTGTGGCGGGCTGCAGCAGAGGAGGCTGTGGTTCCAGCCATGCACCGGTCTAACCTACTTACAACAACAGTGTCATTATCACAGCCCGATCCTCCCGACGGACGACGCCGATGGACTCTCTCCTCTCATGCATCCCTCCTTCAACCAGCACCCTCCTCCTCCTCCTCCTCCTCCTCGCCTCACAAGATTAAGCGACTTTTCCACTCTGTATGTATTGTTATGAAGGCTTCTGCGGCAAAAGACACTCACCTCTAGCAGACATGCCCGGTAGGTAGAGCCTCTCTCTTTCTTTTTCTTGACGAGACTCACCAGAGGAGATGCCCCGGTGCAGCTGTGGAGTAGGAGTGAAAGGGTGGTGGTGGTGGCGGCGGAGGGGGAGGAGGTGAAAAAGAAAGCCTGATACGATCTGAACTTGAAGTTTTTTTTTGAAAAACAGGGATTAAACGCAGGGAAAAACATACAGCCCGCGATTTGGTAGACCGGACCAGACTGCGCGATGGAGAGAGCACTTTCCAGCGACAGGGCGTGTCCTGGAACACACAGCATCCTTCTGGGCTTCCCAACAAGTTTCATATCCATATATGATCATAACACCGCAGGATTATTTGATTTATGCAATTAAAATCATCTTCTCTTCCTGCTAACGGATCACCTCCACGTTGCACCGGCGAGCCTACTTTTTTTTTTTTTTTTAGTAGTCTGGGATGACTGTGCTGTTCTGGACGCGGCTTTGCGAGGATAAATCATAAAGTTGACAGGCAATCAGTGCTCTTTTTTTTATGAATCCCGCCACTTTTTAGGGGAATTTTTGTCGATCGCTTCATCACGTGGACTCCACAAGTTCAACCTTAAAGATGTGACAGTGCTAGCAAGCTAAAATCGGGCTGAGGGGGGGAATACTGCAATTTGAGGGAAGCAGCCCACACCAGTGCATTATGTGGCACCATAATCATTTGATTGTCATAGCTTTTCCACATAACCTAAATCGATGCTTATCGGGATCCAATAATTTCCTTATGTGCTCCAAGTGGGCTTACTGAATGTTGTTTCAAAGCTGTAGATACTGATCCTCGCCTGTCATTCAGTACTGGTGACTGCCTTCATCTGTATGCATCGATCGTCCTCAGTAATTATACGCGCGCGTGTGTCTTGTGTTCCCGCGCCCCCTGCTGGCCGACAGGAGGAGCTCGTGTTTGGCGAGGGAAGTGCCACCGTGTCCAAAGTGAGCAGCAGCGGCGGCATTCGAGTCTGTAGACGTCTTGTTTACAGTGGTTGTGCCAGGGCCTGTGAGGTTCGGTGGCCAGCAACGTGTTACGTTTTTTTTTTATTGCTTACATTTTTTTCCTTTCGTTACAAGGGTCATTATATGAAACCTCCAATCTGGATCGCGGCGGCAACAACAGGAAGAAGAAGATAGAGGAATTCTCTAGGTCTTCTCGGGAGAAACTAGTCCAGTCGAAGAACAAAATGTTCTCCAAATTTACGTCCATACTCCAGCACGCTGTGGAAGCGGTGAGTTTATTTAATGCCAAACATACTTTGCTGTATTTGCCCGTTTCCTTGCCTTTGTGTGTCGTCTATTTTGGTCGAAAGCGGCCCTTGGTCGCTAAGACACCACATATCATAACGTCAGCGTTAGAGATAGGTTGCTAGCTAGCGCGCTAACTAATTAGCCTAAGCTAATGTTAGCGTTTTGTGTTTGCGCTGTCAATTTGTTTGTTCTTGGACGCGATAGTAAGACATACCAATGGGTGTGCTTATTTTTCCGTTCGTTAATGTTGCTAACTAACTAACATATTTCATCACTGCCATTATATTTATTACAGCGAGACGTCTGTGTCAAGGGTAGTTTGTGATGCTGGGCTAGTTAGCCGCTAATGCTAGCCGATAATAGCGTCAATAAGCTAATGCCGTAGCTGGCTGGAGATCTCGCTTCAAGTCTGATCATGAGGAGTGATGTCGAAATGTAAGGACAGCCTTGTTTGAAGTTGCGCAAACGCCTTACCGTTACTATTAACGGTGTAAGTTAGTCTGCGGTTTATCTCATGCGACTTTTTCGGAAAGGCTTCATGTAAGCACGCCAGCTAACTAGCGTTTACTAGCTAGAAAGCAGTAGTATCCTGCCTGAATCCCTTTTACTCAAGCTCCTTTATGTCAAAGATTTTTTCAAACAATCGGTGCTTGGCAGGTGACCTATAGTACAGTTCTGAGTTCAAGTGTAGATGTTATATAATAATGAAACGTCTATTATTAGCATGTTGACTTCTTATTCTGTCACACAGCTTCTTGTTATGTATGAGGATAATAGCCATGATTAGTGGAAACCCCTCATGCCACACGAAAGTGAAAGTTTCACCCTATTACTAAACATTTAGAAAGCAGCTGAGATCGCCTTTGATCACAACAACACATTGATCATCTTGTAGTGGGCCATTAAACACTGAGAAGATAGTGTTTATAAGAAGAACAGAACAAACCAATTTTATCAGTCTCCGTTTGAAAGTGACAAACATGTAACCATCATAATTACTGATGTCTCTGTGCGCCACTGTAACATTAATCATACAACGTGCTAATGTTTACAGTTTCTGTTTTTCAGCTTGCCCCATCGCTGCCCTTGCAGGAGGACTTTGTCTACCACTGGAAGGCCATTACACATTATTACATTGAGACTTCTGGTAAGAAAAGTCTGAAAGAATAAGTGAACACGCTGGACACAATGTCCACAGAGATGGACTGATTGTTGTGTAGGTTACTGGCCAAAGATGTTGATGGAAGTTTGAGTAGAATGGCAGGAAACTAGGCATGTTTATAAGTTGTTCATATTTGTGTTGACATTCACATTTCACTTTTGATTCATCCATTTTTTATCAATATTTAGTATTTTTGAATAGAATTGTGCACACACAAAAAAACCCAAGGAGTTGGCTAAAATTTGCAATTTTTAAAACCCAGCAAATGACAGCATTGTGAAGTTTCAATCTGTATTTCCAGTTGTTTTAATACTGGAAATTGTGTTGATGAAATATGTAAATACCTATTTTTGTTTAAACCACTGTATACTTAACTCAGGCATTGCAGAGGAGATGGTCATGAGGAGATTCCAAAGTGTGAAGTATGCTGGGAATGTCATGCTGGTAGAGTTTGCATTAGACTTCTGCAAATCTGTTTTGACAAAAGCAGCTCCAGAATACCAGAGCAGAGAGCACTTCCTTCGTGTTTGCCTGCAGGATCAGTGCAAATGGAACTAAAACGTTCTGCGATTGTGTCAGGTTTCATCTAAGATTTATTTGGTGTAACCTAGTCATGTAATATTTTGACAACCTCTGCTCAAACCTACTGTTCTGTCTTGTGTATATTCTGGAAAGTGTCTGTCTCCTATTCTTTCACATTCTTTGCAGCAGTTCTCCCAGTTAGGCCAGTTTTAGAAAATTGCATCTGAACAACTGATGGGAGATCAACTGTACTGCTAGTATTATGAAGCTGAGTATGTTTTTGGGGACAATTAATCATTGATGACAAAGCTAAAATTATTTGATCATGTTGACGACACTGGTCATTGTCATTTATCTCTCCGCAGACTGTTGTTACGGACCATGTTTTTTTGGCATTGTTTGCTTTGTTACACTCAGCATGACTTACATGTGTGTATCCTTCCTTGTTATGAAATGAATTGAACCACTCCTGTTAACTAGTGCATAATTGCTTTATCACTATATTATTTCACTCTTTGACATGGGCTTTAGGGTTGAAATTGCATTGAATAATAATTTGATTGAAATATTTAACTGCTGTGAAGCCACCTCAGAAGGTGTGTATGCCAGTAACTGGATTTAAGCAAACACTACACAAGAGCTCTGTAGTTCTAACATTTTGCGGTGGTTTGATGATGGCTGCTGAAACTTTTTACACCTTCAGTTAACCTGAGCCCATAAATGATGAGCAAGACTGCCTCCTATCTAATTGGATCTTGTGGACAAACAGAGGTTCTGACATATTCTTGTATTTTCCCCTGTTAGATGACAAAGCTCCAGTTACAGACACCAATATCCCATCCCACCTGGAACAGATGCTGGACATCCTGACCCAGGAGGAGGGGGAGAGGGAGTCTGGAGAGACAGGACCCTGCATGGAGTATCTCCTACACCATAAGATCCTGGAGACTCTCTACACCTTAGGCAAAGCAGATGTAAGACAGTCATAGTTTGGTAACTTCAATTGACCTGCACTGTGGGCTGCATTCTCAAGCAGGGTGGGAACATGTCTATTTGTGTGGACCACCCAAAAAAATTCTCACATGTTTTGTTTGTATTATTTCCCCTCAGTGTCCTCCAGGGATGAAGCAGCAGGTTCTTACGTTCTACACAAAGCTGCTAGCACACATTCGTCAGCCTCTCCTGCCACACATCAATGTCCACAGACCTGTACAGGTGAGCAGTGTTGCAGTCTGGATTTCGGTGCATATTGTATAGTCCTTTTTCTCTAAATGGCTCGCTATATGACAGGTTATGTAACTTCTTCTAACCTCCTTTCTTCTGTGGCTGTGACGTTCCTCTGTTAGAAACTAGTCCGTCTGTGCGGGGAGGTGCTGGCTGCTCCTACAGAAAATGAAGAGATTCAGTTCCTGTGCATAGTCTGTGCCAAGCTGAAGCAGGACCCGTACCTTGTCAACTTCTTCCTCGAGGTGAGTTGCTGCAATGCAAAGAAGGAAAATAAGTTCATTCATAAATATTCATCTGTATATATTACTCGCAAAAATAAGCGCCTTAGCTGATTTTTAAACAGCACACAGCTCTGAAAATATCTCTTGTTTGTGATGCTATTTGCAGAACAAGGCAAAGAAACCTGAGACAAAGAGTCCTGCAGGGAAAGAGGTGGTGAAGGAGAATGTGTTTGCCCCAGACACTGGTCAGTCTCCAGCAGAGGGACAGGCTAACCGCCCAGAGGAGCCCCAAGCTGCAGCGGCTGCCTCCAACTCCAGTCCAACCACCAACAACAACCACAGCAACAACTACAATCTCGTTAGCTCCCTGCTCAACCTCACAAAGAGCCCTGTAAGTAATCCCTGTGGAATGAATTTTAGGGATAGTACTGCAACTTTTGTCCTTTTTTCCCTTTATTGAAAGTTAATATTCACGAGTTGTATCAATTTGTCCTCTTGTCAGGATGGCAGGATAGTGGTGAAGGCATGTGAAGGCCTGATGCTGCTGGTCAGCCTACCAGAGCCTGCAGCTGCCAAGTGTTTAACTGAGAACACAGAGCTCTGTGAGCTTTTGACTGACAGGCTGGTCTCCTTCTATAAAGCGCTGCCACAGTCCATCGACCCCTTGGACATTGAAACTGTTGAGTCAGTCAACTGGGGGTAAATTTCTTTCCATAACCACATATTTAATGAAGTCAGAAGTGTAATGACTTGAAACAGCACTTTAATACACTTGAATGGTGTCATCATCTGAAGTTTTGAATTAACTGGACCCTTTTTAACTGGGTACCTTAAATAGACTTCTTTGTAAAATGTTATTTTGAAGAGTTGCATAAATCATTCTCCTTTTCTTCCCCCCTCTCTCTCTCTTTCAGTCTGGATGTATATAACCTGAAGGAGGATGCTGCTGTCTTCACAGGGAAGAGGGCTCTCATCTCATTCCTGTCCTGGCTAGATTACTGTGACCAGCTCATCAAGGAGGCTCAGAAGGTCCATAACTTCATGCTGACTCACTGTGTTTTCATGCGTCACGTTGCAGTCATAATCCTCACAATAAAAGAAGTTGTTTTTGTGTTTAAAAGCGTCAGAAGGCTGAACTAGATTTTTGTTTTTCTTCGCTGTCTTCCAGTCAGCAGCTGCTGTGATGGCAAAAGCAGTGAGAGAAAGGTTCTTTGTTTCTGTTATGGAGCCGCAGCTGATGCAGACGTAAGATTTGCATTGAATCATCAATCAATCATGCTTCAATTGAAATTTTTTGTCTTGCCTTGGTGTGCTATTTGTCGTGACTGCTCATTAACACATGTGCATTTGTGGGCACACACAGGTCCGAGGTGGGCATTCTGACCTCCACGGCCCTCCTGAACCGGATCATCAGGCAGGTGACATCAGAGGCTCTGACACAGGAGATGGTTTACTTCCTGCTGGGAGAGGAAAGAGAGCCTGAGACTTCAGCTACTATTGCCCAGAATCCACTCAGACACAGGCTCATCGAGCACTGCGACCACCTGTCAGACGAGGTTCTTATCACATAATTGTCATTATTCAAGATAGGGATGGTCATCAACTACTAAGCCCAGAACTACCGTGACATTGTGATTTCAAAAGATGCCTATTAAGGAGCACATAAAAGTGTCTCCTCAGAGTTGTCATAAGGCAGGAGCAGTTGTTGTTTATGACATGGTGGCGAGAAAATGAAAAGTTTGTTGCTGCTCAATGCCCTCATGTTACGTCACAATGTCCTGTTAATTGTTTTCTTGATAAACCTGCCCAGTTTTCGTCCTCTCTGCTACGGGACCTTTTGAACCACAATGTCACAATGTACCTTTAACATCATTTATGTCTGGTTGATCATATTCACCTGGCCTTTGTGTTGCATCGTTTCGTGATCATATTAATGCACCTTTAATAATGAAAATCATCAATCTTTTCTTCCCTTGTTCAATATTCAAAAGCACAAATGGCCATCTGCCCTCGAAGGACTCTGAGTTCTAGTGCATCATATGATTAACTGAAAGCACATGAATTTTAATTAATATCTGACAGAGCTATTGCACACGTTTTCATCACACAAAGAAAGATGAATCATCTCTTTGATGTTCAGCGCAGCCACTGCCTACTTTCTTCGTCAGTGAGCAGATACTTGGCTTGTTAAACAGGGTTTATAGAGGAAGCTCAGCCTTACTCCTTGCTCTGTGTCCCCAGATCAGCATCATGACGTTGCGGCTATTCGAGCAGTTGATCCAGAAGCCCAACCAGCACATCCTCCACAGCTTGGTGCTGCGCAGCCTGGAAGAGAGGAACTACCTGGAGAACAAACCGCAGGAGGAGCGGGAACCCCTGGAGAATGGGCAGCCTCACGATGCCGTGTAAGGACCTGCCTCAAGTTTTTGTCCTCAACAAGCTGCCTTTAAATCCTGCCTGGAAAATCACCTGCACAAACACCTTTGGAAATAAAATGAATGCATGCTAGCTGTGTTTGTTCAAATGTGCCACAAATTCAGCTAAAATGTTCCTTAATGTGTGTAATAACTGTTTGTTTCTTGGTGTTATTGTTTGATATGACTCATTTGTTTTCATGCAAATTAAGTTACCTAAAGGCAGCACTGTAACACTGGCGATACGTGATATTACATCATCATATTGGTTAATATCAGTGACATTTGTTTTCCCCATTGACACACACTAAACATACTTCCAGATACAGTAAATGCTTATATTATATAATATAACATAAAATGGTCCAGATGCAGATAAATAATCTGTTATTGTTATAAAGACATTTTCACTTTCCATCATAAAACAAAACTCTGAAGTACACTGCAAGCCCAAATAAACTAAGAAAAAACACCTATTTCCCTCTTTAACTACATATAGGAATACTGACCATGTGAATTTATAATTTTCATATCTGAAATCAAAAAAGCCTGTACTGTTAGACCAATTGGGTTGTTTCCTTATTTTGTTGAAAGATGCATTGATCCTCGGGCAACAACTAAATGGAAAGTGAACATCTTTTGTTACCACAATATGTTTTTTGATCAACACTTGTTCTTTCTACAGAGATCTTGAGGAGGATCCATTGTTTGGCGATGACGTCTCTCCAGAAAGTAGGCTGTCGGGTTCTGATTGGCTCAGCTCCTCTTCTCCACCACAGAGTCCTGACCACTCAAAGTCTGATGGGAAGACAGAGGTCCACAAGATTGTCAACAGGTAAACAGTCTACTTGTAATACAACATCCAGTATGATGAGTTCCTCAGTCTTCTTTAAAACAAAGTTTAACAGTTCAATTCTGTTTCAGTTTCCTGTGTTTGGTGCCCGATGAGGCAAAGTCGTCATATCAAGTTGAAGGGACGGGCTACGACACCTACCTCAGAGACGCACACAGACAGGTGAGGCTCGTTCTAAAGTTTGTTTAGAGCTTTACATGCACTGGACAAAGAGCTGTTGCTTAACTGGCTGTTGGTCATCATGTTTGTTAAATGTCACTAGTAGAACAGATACCAAGCGTCTATGAATTGTTCTCCTCAGTTCAGGGACTATTGCGGGGTCTGCCAGCGGTGGGACTGGAGGGGAAGTCCAAAGCCTTTTGAGAAGTGTAACCTGGACATGCCTTTCTTTGAGGGCCACTTCCTCAAGGTTCTCTTCGATAGGATGGGTCGCATCTTAGATCAGGTCAGTTTAATCCTCCATACAATAAATATCTGTAGAAATGCTGACATCTGTTGCATTGTTACAGCTCCACTAGCCCACAAGTCTGAATAGCATGACGATAAAATGCCCTTTGGAAACCATAAATGCAGTTTTGGTTGTAATCAAATCCATGGAGCAAGTGGAGCAGCTCATGAATTACAAAATATTCTCAAATTTAGCTCTAGTGGCTCAGTTGGTGGAGCAGGTACAGAGCCTGTTGTCGAAGCCTGGGTTCAGTTCCAGCCTGTGGCCCTCTGATGCATGTCATCCCCTCACTCTCTTCCTATTTCCTGTCATTTTCTGTCCCTCAAATAAAAATCAAATTCTGTTAATAAATCAAGTTTTCTGCATGCAAATCAGCACAAACTTTGAAATTAAATTAAATAAGCCATCATTTCTTTGCTGTTATTGGTAATTTTATAGGGTCAGATTTCACTTGGACGACAAGTTCACACACACTCAAAAGTTGGTGTTTTTTGCTGCAAGAGAACATTGTTTTCTACAGATTAGCATAAACTAGGTCCACTAATGGAAAGTCAAAGGAATAATGGGGAGAAAATGCAAATACGCTGCTGATTATGCAGAGGCCTTGGAAAATAAAGAACAAAAATAAAGAACTCTGGACATAAACTCACTTTACAAATGAACCGTAAATGCACTTTTTGGCAGCTCAGAGGTCTCTTGTAGCATTTAGAAATCAAATCTAAAAGGAGAGCACTCTTATGTATTACTGCATCTGTCATTAGAAGCTTCTGAATACTGTGACACTTTGTGTTACTGATGCTACACACACACACAGACACATGGTTCACTCTAATCTCCATTTAATTTCCTGGATAGTTTCATATCTGATGCCCTCTTTGTCCTCCAGCCCTACGATGTCAACCTGCAGGTAACTGCTGTGCTGTCCAAGCTGTCTTTGTTACCACACCCCCACCTGCACGAGTACCTGCTGGACCCATATATCAACCTGGCCCCTGGCTGCAGGTCTCTGTTCTCTGTCATCGTCAGGGTAAGGCTCATGTTCATACAGATAGCATTAGTGTTTCCCACAGATTGATTGTGTTTACTCACAAACTACTTAAATCTGCTATTTTGCTTTTCTCGTCTCGTCTCTTGACCTCTGGTCTCTATATTGCATACACACCGGCCTACCTTACCCACCATGAGTCTTTCTGTCTCCAAGTGTGTGTCTGCTTTGTGGACTAATATAGTGTTCACTACCGTGCCCAAAGCCTACAGTCACTGTTATCTGGGCACTTTGGGATGTTTTGCATGTCTAGACAGACAGTGTTTGAGATTGTATTTCCAAGTGTTTGGTGCAACAAATAATAATTTCCAAGACAATTGTTGGCCTTTATCTCATGCCAGTTGGTATTGATTGTGCAAGTGTTTCTGAGAATCCGCTTGCTCTGAATCTTTAGAACATGCTCCTACTCGACCCACTTGTTTCTAGAAGAACTGGGCGTCTGCATCTATTTTGTTCTGTGATTCAGTCCAACTTGTTTTCTTTGAAATGTGTCCCAGTAGCACACAGTGTAATAGGCAGCTTAGAGGCTGGAGGAAGCGGCTAATTTTCTTGTTGATGGTCTTGTTTGTTTATGATAATTACAGTAATGATTAACTAGTGTTGCACCTTTGCTCAGGGATGGAAGCAGCGCTGCTGTGTTTTGGTAATTGCACTGTGTTCTTGTGTGTGTGATAGGTGGTGGGAGATCTCATGTTGAGGATTCAGCGCATCCCAGACTTCACACCCAAACTGCTGCTCGTGAGGAAGAGGTTATTGGGTCTGGAACCGGAGGGCATCACGTACGTACTTGCACGGATTTCTCTGCTCTAATCTTTTAAGTTAACTTACAGAATGCACCTCTCACCTTCCTGTCGGTTTCTTCCTGTAGGATCGACCACATGACTCTACTGGAGGGCGTCATCGTGCTGGAGGAGTTCTGCAAAGAGCTGGCAGCCATCGCCTTCGTCAAATACCACGCGGCTTCCTCCTCCTCGCCATAATCTTCCTGCTGTTTAACCATCTGCCACGCAGACAGGTCAAGATTAAACAGGGCCTTTTGGGGTGTGGCAGTAACGGTGGCACAGGGTCGGCAAAACTTTACCACTAGCTGCTCATCCCTGCAAGACTGTTAAAGCCCAACACGGACAGGTTTCATCGCCTCTCGGGCTCCACCATGAATTAAAAAAAAAGTCTTTGGTCTTGTTCTTGAGCAGGTCAGAGCACAGACACTGCCCAGCAAGCAGAGGAATGAGAGGAGGGAAGGATATAGGTTGAGGTGCAGAGAGATGGTCACTGGACTCCTTTCACTCCCCCTCCCCACCATCTTCTTCCTCACCAGCCAAAAGATGAAAGCCCTGCAATTATCCTATCCAGGAGAAAAGATGTTTGTGTATTTATTTCCTGTCCCATTGTCGCCCATTTGTAAACGTCATTGCCTTAGTGTGGGATCACACCTTTCAGTTACAGAAGATTGTTTCCTTTTGAAACATTTTTATCTTGACTCCTCACGTGTTGTCTGTTTGAAGACAAGAGGCTGTAGAGAGAAAAACGCCCACCACCTTCAACCCCTCTATTGTAGTTACATACTTATCGAACTGCAGTATTAACGATACTGCGCTCATATTTTATATGCCAAGTCCTCTTATTTATTTGCTTTCAGGTTGCCTTTTAAACTAATGTCATATTAAGATAATGCATTTAAAACAGTCCAGGTAAGGACCGACTAAGCAGATGCTTCTTACTTTAATTGTTTATCTCGTCTTTCCTCAGTTTGTCTGTAAGGGCTCTCAAAGCTCTTCTGTATTCACCCAAAGACGTCACCATCCATCACATGCAGTTTTGCAAATTATGTGAATTTGCACATAGATCTCATTGCGTTGCACTCGTTACATTTTGCTTTGTTTGGCTGGCCTTTAGGAAACGTCAAGATAGTTGTGTGGGAGGAGACGTCTTGAGTTTTGATTCCCTCTTTAGTTCCGAAATGTTGTTCTCCAGACCCAGTGTTGCATTTCTCACGCACCAGTGTTTATTTTATCCAAGGGATACTGTGTTATCGTTTTTACACCATTTATATCTCAATCATTTGTTTGTTCTCTGGATGGAGGGATGCAGAGGAGATGTTTATATTGAGCAGTGTCTTTAAAACCACCATTCACTTAAGACATACTGTGGCATCTAACATTTATCTAACATTTACAACTTGATAAGCTTTTGATCACTCACATACTACAAGGAACTTTGAACTGGTGACGAAACAGTTTCAATTCCATCCTAATCTAACCATGCCTCTTTATGACTTAGATAAGCAAACAAGACAGTTGGCAAGAATATCAGCTATTTCTGTTTAGTTCTTAATGACTGTCATTTGATTATCCAGGTTGTGTAAGTAAAAAAAAAAATCCCCTCACTCCCTTTTTTTGTGAAGGAGTGCTGAAGATGATGAGGAAGTTTATAATTTTCCCAACCTCCACAGGTCTGCCAGAATCAACCAAACATGAAAGTTCCTTCTAGCTGCTTTGAAGCTTTGTGTTCAACCAGTTTGTGATATTAAAATCTCACTTTGTTATTTCTATTTGAAATGTTCAAATCTGAAAAAGGCAAAAATACATCATGTCCACAACTCTTTAAACGTATAAGAGTATCTCAGTTTGGATGTGTGGAAACCACCGGCTCACAGTATCCTCTGGGTTCCTCCTCCATTGGTTATCATGACTTCGTATGAGGTGTTGCATTTACTAGCAGTGTTACCTTTTCAGTCTGACTTTGAATGATGAGGAAACACACTCGCAGTGTTGTGTTTTGTTGGAACAGGATACAGGATGCTTGGCTTTATGTTGGATGGATATCTTGAGTGGGGGATTGATTACCTAAGATTTGAATGAGTATAATCAAGATGCTACTTAATGTAACTTTGACTCTGGTGTTGTTTTCACTGTGTGAATGTGTCCATGATTGGTGAGCATGTTTGTGTGTGAGTGTAATGATTTATTGTTACTGTGGAGAGTGGTCAGTTATTCATTGAAAGCCACGAGTCCCTGGTCTTCAGCTTTGTTTTGTTCTGTTTTCCTCGTCTTTCAGACCCATCACTCAAGCACCTAAACCACATTATGCAACTGCTTGCATGGAATCAGATTTGCACATCGTCTTTCCTCATCCTTGTTCATAATGTAAATACACTCAACAAAAAGCTTTTTTTTGTTTTGTTTTCCAAAAATGTTTTGTTTCATAAACCAAAAAAAAAAAAAAAAAAAAAAAACTAGGATGTACTGGGAGTAACATTTCTATTTTACTGGGAAAACTGTTTTTAAATTATCAATCATGCACATTTTTTAATCAACTATCTTTCCAACTCGTTCTGTACATTTGTATATTGTATGTGTACAATAGCAATAGAGATATACTACCTGGCGTAAATGCATGCTTATACATTTTTTTTCATAGTGGAAAGAAAGAAAGAGGAGAAAAAAAGGCAGTCCAGCCATCTGTGATGATTTCTTAGCTGTCAGCACTTTGTTGTTTGAAGTCACTGACAGGGAGATATGATGCCTTACTTCACACTGTGGATCTCTGAGGACTCCTGGAATCGATGTGTAAAAGGGGTTCTGCTTCACTGCAGTTTGTTGTGATCTTATTATGCCTATCTCTTGTGTTACATAGACTTTGTTTGGTTTGTGAAGATGTACAGGACTCTCAGTATAGTCGAAAATGTCTGATGCCAACTGATTTTTCTCGTTTCAGCTTAGACCAATCACTGTACGATGTTGCTTCGTTTCCTTCATGCTCATCGCTGCTTTCCTCTGGTGTAAAATGGGACGAGTCTCATTATGCTTCTATCTCATGGCCAGTTTGATTTTGTGATTGTGCAATGCATAATTAAAACCATTACGGTAAAGTGCATGCTCACGCCCACGCCCCTTCCCGCCTCCCAGAGCCTGACAGAGTAACTGTAAGATCACCGTGGTCTCTGAGGCGTCATTTATTCCCCATCAGCTGTCTTCATCTCAACACTGTTTCATTCAGGACGATATGGTTTTGTTTAACATTCGCCGTCCCGATTAAAAAAAACAAAGAAAGCTTTCCCGAGCAGATGTGGTCATTCTTTGAACAGTTGATTGTGTTTCATCTTGTTTTTATTACAAAATGTCTGTACAACAAAAGAAAAATTCACAAAATAACCATTTCTATCAACGACGAGGTGAAAACCACAAATTCTGTTCAAATATCCCCTTTTAAAATAATATCAACCAGATAACATGGGGGAAGTAAGTTGTGTGTAAATGTCTCTTCTGCAGGATGACATGACATCATGTACATCGAGCTTGAAAACGACCTCCCTCACCAGTGAATAACTGAACAGCAGTCGAGTACTCTAGCTTCTGTCAAACTTTTTCTACGGCTTCCAGCCAGCCACACTTGGTCATCCGGCTAATTCTGTAGAAACGAGTCAAATCTCACTCTGGGCACAGCGGAGGATTTCAATGACGAGGTCCAGAGTCATGCGAAGTGGTCTCGAAATAAAAAAAAGAAAAATCCTACATTTCCCTTGCCTTGCAGTGAATGAGAAATCAGGCACTGTGGTGCAGAAAGAAGGCTCTCAGTCTAATAACTCTCATTCTTAATGATTGCTGAGGTACACACTGAGATTGCAGTCAGCTAGGGTCTTACAGTTCTCATTACAAGGAGTATATTAATATTTCAAAGCACCTGAAGTCACTTCTCAAAATTAAGAAACCCTTGTTCTTACAAAAATATTCATACTCATTACTGTCTTATTACTACAGCACTGAAGCAGCGCTGAATAACATCAAGTGCTTTCATACAAGGAAACACTAAAGCTTTGATTGCAGTATTGAAGTGGAATTACCAAGTCTGTACAGTGTCTGTTAAACAGGAGATTTGTGTCAATGCCCTTAGCATCACTTCAAGTTCTGCAGTGTATTGGAGGCAAATCAGAGTGACAGGATTACAGGTCACTTTTATAAAAAAACTAATTGGATGACATGAAGTTAATTTAATTATCTGATGTCATGAAAACTGTTTGTTTCCCACAGAATTCAAGTCAAATATTGTGCCATTAAAAAAAAAAAAAAGAATTCAACTATTTTAAGGATATTAAATGTGTATGAGCTGCATTGTAATGCATCAGAATTGAACTCAGTTCTGTGTGCGACTGTATGAAAATATAGGCAGCATTATGCTAAAAATCTGAGATAAATGACGATAATTTCCATCAGATTGTCATAGTTTCGACAACTACACTCATGAAAGTGCCAGTTCAGGGCTTCATGAGGAAACCTCACATAATAAACTGAAGATGAAACCTAATGATCAGAACATCAGCTGTTTCACTGACGTAAGAATATGTGATCAGTAAAACATAAATATCGTCTGTTTTACATGTTGTGACCCAGCTGCTCGATCCATGTCACAATCAAGAAAAATGTAGAAAAACATCCAGCGTTCTTTCTCCATCTTGTAGTGAAAACTCCCAACAGCATGACAGTATATCAACAGATGATGGTATATTAAATTAATTTACATAGACATGTAAATCCTTTATGCAAATCATTTTCATGTACATACAAAACCACTACGTAAAAAACAACTACATGCCGTTGCACAAACTAAACCAGGCTAAAAATACAAGTTGTCAATTTAGAAAAAAAAAAAAAATCTATGTACACTTTCAAATGTCTCCTTTTTTTCCTTTTTCTTTTTTTTTAAGTCAATAAGTGTCTCCCCGCCCATTTCCAAACCCCAGATATGCACGCGCACACACGCTTGTGCACAAGTTGCTCACACTGGAACATTCAGACAAACAAATGTCTCTTTGGCTGGTGTGAAGCTGTGGCACCTTGCAGTGTGTGTGTGTGTGTGTGTGAGAAGGTAATTACACATTTTCCAAAAAAAAAAACAACACACACAAAAAAAAATAACACCATCTAACAGCATAGAAAATAGCTTCCCATGATGGATGTAGTGATATATTTCCTATGCATCTGCGAATATATATATATATATATATATATATATATATATATATATATATATATATATATATATATATATAATATATAATATATATATATATATATATATATATATATATATATATATATATATATATATATATATATATATATATATATATATATATATATATATATATATATATATCGAAACATACTGTATAAGGGTCAGCCACACTTATGCCCTTGATTGTGTGTGTATATATATGTACTTTAAAGTCACATTCAGAAGTGTGATGTGAAACTCTGTAGGAAGGCATCAATAAATAGAGATGTCGGTCAGTCTTGTCTGTCCGTCCGTGTCCCTGGGTCTGCCGCGTTACACAGCTCCAGCCGTCTGTCAGTCATTCTTCGAGTTCTGTGCTGCGTCCAGGTTCACCACCTGGAGCTCCGTCAGGTTACTGCTGCTGCCGCTCGACTGCTGGCCAATCACCATCTGGAGCACAACACAGCTACGTCAGGAGGCGTCACAGACAGCCAATCACATGTCATCACATCACACAACACCTGGCACAGATGGAAATCCTGCTACGCTACATGCTGTTTATCTTGGAGTAGTG
This sequence comes from Sparus aurata, assembly GCF_900880675.1. Taxonomy (NCBI): domain Eukaryota; kingdom Metazoa; phylum Chordata; class Actinopteri; order Spariformes; family Sparidae; genus Sparus; species Sparus aurata. The sequence continues at coordinate 14,325,543 of NC_044201.1, read as the reverse complement.
TGAAGCTGCAACAGAAGCTGGTGTTTTCTACAATATCTAAACGAATGGTTCACCCAAAAATGAAAATTCTGCCATAATCTATACTGCTAATGGAAAGTCCAGGGAAGGTTTGTAGGCTACAAACATTTCTGGAGCTAGACAGTAAAAATACTAAGTATATGGGACATCTTAAATCATAAAAAAACTGGGATTCACTGGGGCTCCGAAGCTAGAAGCGTTATGTGGTTATGTCTATTGCGAATTGAGACTTGGATTATGCCTTTCATTCTTCTTTTTTTTTTTTTTTTTTTACATTTTAAGTGCCCATCTACTTCAGTTTGTAAGGAGAATGTTGCCACAATCTTTTGCTGTAAAGCTCCAGAAATGTTTTGTGCATACGAAAATTCACCCGACTTTCCATCCGCATGAGGGTGAGGAGAAAGTGACACAATATTTGGGTGAACTTATCCTACAAGTTATTAACTATGAAATCATATTCTTCAAAGAAACTAAGCCTGTTATAAGACAAAAATAACCTGAAGTTTTAAGGATTTTTCCGGTTTTGAAATCTAAATATCTACATATTTATATTAAATTCCCCACAAGTTTCATCATGGATCTGGTCTTTTATAATGTAAATAAAACACATTCAAGTTTTTCTTTTCCATGCGATTCTACAGCCGTGTTTTGTTATATCTACTGGGTGTGTATTTTGGTGCAAATCACAGGTAAAACAAACTGCCAGCCGATTGTCTTCATTCATACAAAGAGGTGCGGGGAGACAACCCCGTGGCCTGTGTGTGCCAGTGCTCTGTTAGGATGCATTAGTGCAGCGGTCACGTGGCATGCTGGTTGCATAGGGAATATGAGAGTTTCACTTGTAAAATGCAGATCTTGCCGTACTGGGTGTAGCTGCACCGCTGAGACAGGGATCTGCACCGTGCCTGGAGGTGCTGTGAGGAACACCTGAGGGACAGCACCTGAGGGTGGGGAAAACACATGATGGTCCATCTGCATATTCTCAAGAGTTATGTTAATTTGACAGCCAGTAACTAGTCTGTGTGTCTCACCTGTGTCTTGGCCCTGTGCGTGGGACACCTGCATGGCCGAGGTGCCCTGGGAGAAGGCGTTGAGCACAGCTAGCCCCCCGTCCAGGGACGGCGTGGAGGCGTACATCACTGTGTGGGGGCTGGGGTACATCATGTGACCTGCCACAGATGTTGGCACCGACGAGGTGACAATGGTTGCTGGGAGACTCACCGTTGCTGGAAGGAGAGCAAGGGAGGAGGGGGGGTGTAGGGATGGAAAAAGCACATGTCATGCTGAGGGCAAGAGGTGTGTATGTTTGTTGGCCAGCAGGTGGCGCTTACTGCCCATCTTAAAATTCAACTTGTGCCGTATGCAGTGGCACAAAAACACAACTCATTTGAAACTAGAGCAGATTGGAACAGGGAGAGAAACAAAATGACACAATGTCACTTTAAAGAGGCTTTGGATGCAGTTCATCAAACTTTTAAATGGAACTTCTCTAAGAAAACATACACATTCTCATCCAGAGGGTTAAAATCTGAATAATGAGACGGGACAACAGATTGGTTCTGACTTACCAGTAGAGTTTGTGGAGGTGTGGGAGATCTCTGGGCTGCTGTCACTGTTGGAGGTGGACTGAGTGTTGGGGTGGACCTGGATAGCCTGGAGCTGCTGGGGAACCCCTGCTCCTAGAGACACACAAAGGGCAAACAGCCACTCCAGTAAGTCATCTAACACCCCACACAAGGAGCAGCGGGAGCTGCAGTAGGAGTACGGGGAGAGCAGCAGTGGGGGTGGCATATGGCAGCACTGGCAGTAGAAGCATTGGCAGTAATATTAGTTGAGGGAGAAGTCGTCGCCAAAGTAGCATTAGTAATCCCAGCATTAGGTGCATGATTATTAGTCATAGCAGGAGACGTAGCATTAGCAGAGCTATCAGCGGCAGCTCCGTGCTGATATGAGTATGATTAGTAGAAGCAGGCGGAGTGGTGGCAGCATGCAGAGCAGGTCACCTGTGAGAGAGACAGCAGCAGGGAAGCGGAAGACAGCCTGCTGTCCCTGCTGAGGCTGCGGGGCGGCGGCCAGGGCCTGACCATGCTGCCCCTGGAGGGCCAGGGAGTGCTGCTGCAGCTGGCTCAGAGGAATGGTGGGGGTGCCGGGAGGGAGAGGAGTGCCTGCTGGAGGGGCACAGAGACACACAGAGGGGGATAAGACTGAATGCAGAAGGATAGTACAGTTTGAAAAGGTGCGACTAACTTCAATGTATACGATGCAAAATATGATCTCTCTCCATAATCACTTCTGACCCACTGGAAGTGTGTGGCAGTGTCAGGATCTGCAGAGACCCTGTCCTCTGCCTGGATTTTTCTATGCTTGGGAAGATTCTGGATGTTGACAATTCCGGGAAAAAGTGGCGGCTCACCAACCCCAAGTGTCAGTATTTGACGGTTTATTTCACTCTTGAATTCACTACCAACAGCAACGACAAATCCTGCATGGTGTGCCTTTAATGTCAGCCTGAGTACAGTTCTACAAAAGATCCACTAGGGGTGGGCGATCTGATGATTTTAGATCTGGATTGATCTTGAATGAGTCCATAGTGTACTTTTCAGGTGAATCATAGAGATCGGAATATTTGATGTCTTCTTACCTTTGTTTGCAAACAAACCAAGAATTGTGCCAACTACATGGCAAGATTGCAACATCACACTGCTTCAAATTACTTACACATTACTTTAGGCAAAATCGTAGAAAATGATAGGCTATTTCAAGTCTAGCTAGATCTCAATTAATATTGTGGATTTTGATTGCCATTTCATAATTAATCAATCTAGTTCTTGATGATTGCAACAATGACTGATTCCAATGTTCGAGTCATAGATAACAAAAGTTCAATGTGGTGTTCCGTACTGTACCCTGTGTTTCTCATAGCTACACATTGTCTGTAATAGAAATGGACAGATAAAAGGTTTTTCTTTTGCAGATAATGATTAAAAACATTCCATAAGTTGATCGAGGTGAACTCTCATCGGGATAATTGTGAATTGAGATAATCAAGAGTATCCTCACATAAATGACTGTAAAGAGTGCAATTAAATTAGAGTACTAAGAGAAAAGTTTTTAAAACATTTTGATCCTTTAAAACTGATAAATAATAATAATAATAATAATAATAATAATAATAATAATAATAATAATAATAATTGAATTATATCATGGTGGACATGGTACTAGTGAAATGAAATTTTCATATTGTCCCATGTCTAATGTGCAACACTGAGGTCTGTAGAGTTTGTCTTCCTAAAAAAGAAAATCGATTATTGAAAAATGTTTAATTTGCGAATTGTTTATTTCCACATTCATCCACGTGTTCTTCCTCTGCATGTGAAAACGCTGCTTCATCGCACTTTTAGTTGTTAAACTAACAATGCCACTCCAGCTTAAGCTACCCTGTCAGGTTTTTAAGTTTAATTCTTAATAAAAAGCCAGTAAAATTGAAGCAAATGTTAAATAACACTTCAGCAATCATGTAGGCATAAAAACTCATTCAAGTGACGCATACTGTGTGATATTAAATAGTGATTAAGTGGTTGGATAGCACGTTGACATTTTAGTCGATTCAAACCTGAGTGCAAGAAATGCTAAGAGAGGTAAAAATTAATCAGTGAATGTGTTATGTGACATGTAATGGTGCTAATTCTAACCATGTAGATGGGTGTCATTTTGGTTCATTGTGTATGTGGCATGAGTTTTAAATTTAAAAAAAAAAAAAAACTCTTCTTCGAGAAATAGCTAGAACGTCTAGAATATAGAACGTGACTGTGGAGTCACACCCTCACATTTGGTCATATGCTCCATAGACAGTTGCTGCAGGAGGGTGGGCAGGCCCTGTCAAGCTGTCAACTGAGGAGGTTTTCGTGTGGGAGGGTGTGTTATTCCACCTGGCACTGCTGCTATGTGCCAGACAGGTGGTGAAGAGGAGAGCGGGAGTGAGCGGGTAGAAGAGAGGGAGGGAGGGGGTGGGGAGAGAGAGAAGGTTGTAGAAGGAAGTAGAAGGATGAGGAAGATAGAGAAAGAGAAAAACAGGGTGGCTGGACAGAGAGACTGCCTGGCTGTCCTTCAGCTGTCAGTCAAAATGACATACAGGACCCATTAGTGGACATTGTGTGTCTGTCTGTTCAGCTGCTGCAGACAAACACTGCAACAGTGAGCTAAGTACAACACTGACGAGCGCTGAGGCCCTCACAGGTGCAACACAGACTCTTGTCTTGATGATAACAGCATACGCTGTAGAAAAGATTGCACCGGTCAGCATTTAAGTGTCGAGCCGCCTTTCAAATTGTCCATGTCATCACAGTCCAAATAGATGTTCCAGAGCAATGGGAAACCTTATACAGATGAGTAGGGCCTGGTTACATGGCCTTAAAACAATAATGCGATATTTTACAGCTTACTGAGATGCAAAATATATACCTTGATATTAAGAAATCTCCTCAAAGCACTTAATACATTCTAGGACTGGGTGACAAAATCAAATATAACAATATTTTTGATGAAATAGCCCAACAGATGAGAATGAAAAATGAAAAATTCAAATATTCTGCACGTCTTTGGGGGAGTTGTGACCTCTTAGCGTCCCCCAGGCCCCACTCGGAGACCCACAGACCCACAGACCCAGAGTACTTTCCATCACATCCACCATGAAACAGAAGAGTAATGAATAATTACTGGGGAAGGCCAATTTGGAAACTCTTCAGGGATCCTCAAATCAGAACCTGCTGCCCCAAAGTCCTCCCTGAGTTGGCGCAGTAGAGTTCCCTTGTGTTTCAGAGTGTGTCTGTGAAGTCCCCCCTTAATGAAGGGTCATGTCTAGTTCAGGACCACTCTGTCACTAAGCCCAGTCCGCTTCAATTATAATTTTAGCACAAGCCACCGATCCTTCATTGAATATTCATGACTAATTATGGGCCGTGTTCGTCAGCCCTCATTGCCAGGTCTATTGTGTCCCTCTCACCTAATTATTCCTGTCCCTGAGTGACAATCAAAGGCAGGGCCGCTTGCCAGTAGACGTGGCTTCCCTGCATGCTGGGGGCTTTGTAGCACCCGAGGGCGCTGAGTGTTGTTGACCAGCTATAAGGGGCTGTTGTGTGATGTAAACAGCTCGAAGACAGAGAGGCACGACCACTCTGAGAAGACACGGCGATCACGCCGAGGCGCCATTCAAATTCTAATCAGCTAATAAGCTCGACACACGGTGACATTAACAAAACATGAAGGCCATTTTCATTCTAAAGGGTGAGGTTGGGACAAACAAACCATGAAGAAAAGAATGAAGAGGCGCACCAGAGCTGCTCTCCTACATACCGGGCATGAAGGTGAAGCCGCTGGGCAGCTGCATGACCCCTGTGGAGGCGCCGGCGGTCTTGAGGACGGTACCGTTGGCGCTGATGTTGCCGCCGGCCGAGACGGGCGCCAGGTAGTTGGTGATGGGAAACGAAGGTCCGCTGCTCACCTGCATGGTGGTGGAGGTGGTGGGCACCGTGGACTGGGCGCTGCTGGTAGTGCCTGGTAGGCCGGCTACCGTGAACGTCGGCTTCAGTGTATCCTGTGGGAGGAAGCAAAGACGTTGAGCAGGAGGAAGACGACCACTGAGCTGAAGAATTCTCAAGGGATCTTAATATTGGACTTAAGAGAAGTAACAATACTATTTTGTCCTTCCCGGTAACATTTCTGGTACCTGAACGTTTTTTTTTGGGCGATACAAAAAAAAAAAATAATAATAATTTCTTCATTTTACAACCTCAAGTGTTTAAAAAGTTCTGATTTTAAAAGTGCTTAACAAACACAAATAATATTTTAAATCTAAAATATTGTGGTATCATAAAAACAATTATAGAATAAAAGTTTACAAAATGATTGTTACTAGGCTGACATTTGTTGGAAGGCAACAGTCCACACAGCCAGTTCTGTTTGTTAAAAAAATATGACAGATCTTTGGCAGCAGTCACAGTCGCACCCCGGAGCCGTGATTCATAAACTAAAAAAGGAACTCACAAGAGACGGTTTTAAAAGAGAAAAGTGAAGCAACAGCAGACGCCTTCAATTCCCACAATGCAACTCAAAACGCTTAATAAATGATGTCAGTGTGTCCATGATATCCACATCTACAATGTGTAACTCAGGCTTTCTGTTAGATTTGTTAAGTTTCACCAAAACGACACAGAGCCGCTTTAAGTGATATTGGTTATCACCGTTTATTTATTTTATTGTATTCATTCGCTCCATTTTATGTAATGTGTGTTGCTGTTGCACGGGGGATAGGCAGGGTGGATGGGGACAGAAAATACAATAAATGGTGACCTGTCAATCCGATGTTGTGCATTTGCTCATGCCTTTCACTGATATATGTTTTGTTTTGTTTTTTTTCCAAAGCATTTTTTAAGTCTGAGACCAAAATCAACATCTTAACTTGTAAACTGATCTTGATTTGTAAAATATGCGGAGTGCCCTTTTAAGATATATTTTTTTTGACTACTTTGAAGTTGTTGGCACTTCAAACTGATGCACTAGTCTTTACTCTGCTCTGCTGCGACCCATTTATTCCAGCTGCAAAACCAACATCAGGAGGGTTTCACATGAGGACACCTAAAACAACACCATTAATGGGGCTTTTCCTCTTTGAGCAGCTGAAAGCAGGGTGGGCAGGAGGAGGGGGCTCTAACACTTGCAGTATTTTCACGGATCAATGGCTGGGTGACAGAAAGCAGAGAGGGTTTTAATAGACTCAGGATTAATGGCATAAACAAGGTAAGGGAAACGGGCCGGGACCTCTCTAACTGCATCCATATGTAAAATTATTATCAGCGCTGGTAACATTTCACTAAGCAATGCCATTTTTAAAAGTCTCCGAAGAGAAATAAGTTGCATTAATTGACATCATTTCACTGCGCTCGTCTTTTTGTTGAGTTACTATGACAACCAACTGACCGCAACTAACGTGGCATCCCGGTGAACGGCGTGGAAATGGGGCACACGAGATGCTCACATAAACTTAAGATGAAAAGGAGGGGAGACACAGCGTTGCACCATACACTAATGTGAGCATCCATTGAACAGCAGAGCAGGATGTGTTGGTGAGTGGGCTGCAGGATGAGAGCTGGGTGGGCGTTCAACTGGGACGATAAAGCACATCTAAAACCCACCGTGCCCGTTTCTACGCACTTACACAAACACTTAGCACTTGATAGTAACGATCTGTTGCAGCAGAACGGGAATGAGCCTGAGCATTAGAAGGCATGTAAGAGTGTATATTTTCCTGTGGGTTCAATGTTCTTTGAGGGTTTGATTAAGCACAGAGATGCTGTTGAGACCTATTAATACAGGCTGAATGTTCCTTTACTGAGTTACAGTATGTTAGTGCAAGGCAAAGAGAAGTTGCATGCTGTATGTCACGCCTCTTAGCTCTTTTCCTGTCAGTTATACAGACCGATAAAAAGGCATTGCATTATGTATCTATTGGAAGCCTGTTTGTTCGTATCTTATTTATAGATTTACAGTTAAATTGCCGTGGGGGGTACCACTCAGTCTGTGAAGAAATAAGCTAAAGGGGCACCTCGGTAAATAAATGGTTACTGCGCATGCCACATGGCTACATGTTTTTTTTGCAATATTGTAGGTATGATTAGCCTTTCAAGACATCAGCAGAAGGTATTGTTTCTGCTATGCTCCCCTACTCATACTGTATGATATATAATGTTAAGTAATTGTTGGTTTTTTTCCTTGGTTGATCTGGCTTTCCTCGTTTATTCTAATGCTAATGAGCGGCTGGGGTTGTTTTTACCAGATCTGTTTGTATATTTGCTTTGTGTGTGTGTGTTGTTGTTTTTTGGTATGGTTTAAAAAAAATAATAAAATATTTTATTGAATTATTTTCAAAAAAATTACGGAGTAAGGAAACAAACTCTCTTCATTTTCATGACTCAATAAACTGAATGAACAAACTGACCTTAGAGGTCAACACAGGCTCATACTGTTGACTTTGTTTATATGTGGCGGACCATGCCACCTTTCTAGCTTCAAACAATGTTCTGGGGACTTTATTTTCCTCTGAGAGCAGCTTGTTTATTTAGTTATGGAAATGTTTGTATTATCACCTGATTAATGCTGTAAATATTAAATTTCTGAGTTTGAATTTCTTCTCCAAAACAACAAAGTGCCCCTTTAAAGACACTGTATTTAAAACACTTGTGTCCCTTTCATCTATTATGGTTATCATTAACTTGGTACACCATTTGTTAGCTGTCCATAATGTATTGAAGTGAAATATTACAATTCACATATAAACTATGGTACCATCCTAAGTGTGAACCCAGTTTCCCAGTGCTATTTACATTTTGTTGGCCATTTTTGGGCAACTTCCTGGTGACAAACTTGCAAATATTTGTGCTAAACTGGCTCAACTGTATCATTGAGCGAGAAATTGCAGGCTCAGCTTAGACTTCAGCTCCCTTCTCCTCGCACACACCTTCGCAGACCTTGTCCTTTGGATGATCCTGCCTCAGAATTGGGACAAAGCTATTGTGTCATAGATGTAAAGCACTCCACACAGTGCAGCAGTATAACACATGAGGTGAGTGAATGATACAACTGGGGTGTCTGGAAACGGCATACATTGAAGGAGAGAGTGAAGGAGGATTGTGGCTTGTAAAAAGTCATTATTGATAACAGAAAGGTAGCAGAGAAGCAGGCTAGGCCAACCTGTCTTAGCAAAGCATTGTTGGTTTTTATATGTGACTGATTACATGGGTGAGAGGTGGAGGATCCGGCATGGACTCCACTGATAAGGCCTTCCAACCACACACTACCATGCAAACATGCACATGGAGCTACTGTACGGACTGGCCACCAGTCTAGAGCAACATTAATGCCTGCTCACATCTCAGTGTTACAGATAGTCTGCTAGCATGGCTCACTACAATGACAAAACATTTTGTTTTTATTCGATGAGATAAAACACTCAGATGATTAACACATAGCCAAGGGTGTTGCAGTAAACTCTACTGGGACTCAGATGGCTCAGCAGGTGGTGTCTTATACAAGCTGCTCTGAATCCACAAGAGTTTACAAAACCAAAACCACACAGTGCTGAGCAGTGAATTAGCTGGTCTACAGCTCAGATCCTGGCCCTGCTGAGGGGCTCTGACAGTCCAAGGTCCTTTACCTCTTTAGTTAAACAGCAGCTGGAAAGTCAAAGGGGGAGGGGCACACAGAGGACTCACAGTTGTTCTGCCCTCTTAACTTGAGAGTAAAACTGAGTAAATTCACACCGTCATTCGTCTGCAGTCCAACAATTAGGCCTATCGTTTAGCACAGAGTGATTACTGACAGCTGTCACCACCACTTCATTCTCCCAGGAAACGTAACAATTTGGTTTAAGTCACAGCTGTTTTGTTAATGTTCACTAAAACTAGGGGTGGGTGATCTGGCCAAAATATCATGATCTCACTTTTGAAATGCCCTGTAAACTATAGCCAGACCTGAAATAGCCTATGGAGCTAGCTACAACTCAATTTGCAGTGATCACAACTCGTCACAAAAGGACGAGCCAGGTGAAGTGATTGGACCAGTCAGCATAATCATCTAGTTGGCTACATCACTCTAATGGTTTCACGTGGCAACGATCTGGTTATTAATTAGGGTACTGAAGTTTGGACAAGTTACAACTTCAAGATCACTCACCATCTAAAATCATCATAACAGCCACCCTTAACTAAAAGTTAAAGGCGACTTAGTTTGCTTTAGCATGTTTTTTCCACTCACTTCAGTGTGTTATATATGTTTTTGTGCGTGTAAAAGATCTTGAGTTAAAGAGGTCAAAGCCCACACCAACAGAAGCTCCTTTCTCCCACAGAAAACACTGCTCCTGAAACACCTCGTTAGTAGTTCCGCCTTTAATTCTGTGACTTTGTGAAATCACACTATGGTACCATGTTATGCATTTCCATAATGTGAGCTTAGCAGATAGTTTGGCGCGTGAGAATTGATTTAGCACAGCTGCTCTGCTGCTGATAGCGGCGCTGGGTCAGGTGTGTGAGAGCTGACCAATCAGAGCAGACTGGGTATTTAGGAGGGAGGGCCTTAAAGAGACAGGAGCTAAAACAGAGCGTGTCAGACAGAGGGGGAACACAGTACTGCACCACTGGACAGTATGAGAACACTGATGTTTATTACAGCATTAACACATGTAAACCTATGAATATGTCTTTAATATAGACAAATAAGAAAAACTTGCTCTAGATCAGCATATCAATTAAATGTTTTACTAAACATCATCACAACAGGATAAAATAATTCATCTTTAATATGGTTACAGTAGAAGAGCAAAAAAGAGCAAAAATCAACTGGTCTACTTAACGCTGACGACAAGGTAGCTGTAGAAAGCTAACAGCGGTGTGCTCACAAGTAGCTCTTCTTAGCCAAAGTAAGCAGGGGATAGTGTGTGTCTGAGTGTGGCAGGCGAAGCAGAGAAAGACCTGTGTGAGGTTAGGGACAGGGGACAGGATAGGGGAGTGACAGAGAGTACAAACAGCTGAGGGCACGGACAGCTGGCGGGAAACCCGAGCACCTCTGAGGGGGAATTAACCCTTTGCGGGCCAGCTGAAGCAGCACGAGGGCACGTGTGACGGCAGACGCCATCTGACTTTTCGCACTTCTCACCACTGGGGCCCTGCAAGAACAACTGAATTCCTGTAATGGATTGAGAGAAAGGCTTCATCTTCTCCAACAGCCACCCCTACAACACATCATGTAGGTTCTCTGTGGTAATCCAGGTCTAGTCAAACTGCTTATATCTCTGTGACCTACATAGGAAGCTTCCACTGACCTACTGCTTTGTTTGACCATCTCCATGAGTATCCTTTAAACTGGCCAATCCATAAACAGCCCTGGCTTTTAGTTCAGAGTCAAGGCAGTGCATAGTAAACATGTGCTGCAGTGGTGTAATGCATTCCTTCGGACCAGTAGTGAGAGCAGAGAATCATGTTTGATGAAGCCAAAGGGCTCAGCGCCGTCACTTCCTCCTCAGGTCCTGTACATCTCCTGCTCCTTTACACACCGTCACCATCATACTATCCACATCACTATCAACGGACACCTCACCTGTAATCTTCAAAAAAGTCCAGCAAGTGTGATAGGTAGATATAACAGCTTGGAGCTGAAGCAATTAGTCAATTAAGCGATTTTTCTTACTTGATCTACTTTGATAACTAGTAATTTCCATACTAAAAGAGCCAAATGTTACCTGGCTCTAGTTTCTTAATTCCGAAGATTTGGTGATTTTCACGAAATGTTATATTAAATATAATTTTTTGTCTGTTTTTTTTTTTCTTATTATTTTAATTTTAAAATCAGACAACATTAGCAACTTAAAGATGTCACCTTGCATTAATAAATTCTTCCATACAATCAACTGATTAATCAAGGAAAATGACATGAGCTGGTAGTGAATACCATCGCTCTATAGGGTGCATACCTCTGCCGAGTCCTAATAGTCCCTGTTTGCACTCAATTGTTTAAATTTCTTTAATTTGATCCCAGATCCTCTTTTTACCTCGGTTTTAAATTAACCTTACAATCACTGCTCTTTTCGCTCAATCAGGGACCGACCTGGGAAAACACGCCACCTAGTACAATGATGTACCAGGACCTAACAAATGAAGTCACAATTTATAGTCGTGTGAACGAAGGGGCTGTGTCGTCTGGAATAAGCAATGGATCCTCTGGAGTCAGCATGTCATGGGGAGAGGCAGTCTAAGTAGTAGTCCATTTTACAAGAGAGGGACATTATTTAACTCACGCAACAGATATCTTAAGTGTTAAACATTCTGCCCCTCCTCTATCAACAGCCAACATACAATAAATCACAATATAAAAAGGATCAGGAGACAGACTCTACACAGCCTCCAAAGTTTCTTTTGGTTAAAAGTGGCAAACATTTGATCTTAGCTTTTTCAAAGATTTTTCAATGTGCCGTTTTCCAAAATTTAGTGCGGTTTGAAGGTTTCTATTTATAGTAAAGGGATAAACGCCTCCATTGCCCTCCTTCACAGACAGACGGAAGACCCTGTATTTAAAAAAGACAAGGAAATGAGAGAGTAATTAAAAAGAGAAGGACACAAATGATTCCCTATTCATGAGGGATTAATCATTCCAAATTGAAGGTGACAACTGGCAGGCTGGGGCCAGTGCTGGCTGGGGAGCCCATTGTGCAGTTTACTGGTGCCTGGTCCTCGTCTAATCTCCCATTTGCTGGCTCCCATCTCCCAGTCTGTCACCCTGCCAGCAACATGGAATTTGCAGCTCCATTTGGGACTGCTAAAAAAGGCAAGGCAGCCCAAGTGGAGGAGGTGCAGCCAATGGCGTCTGACCTGTCCAGTTGCTTGCTGTAAAATAAAGGGGAGGAAGGAGGGGGGAGGTGACATAACGCTGCTTCCCCCCCCCTTGAACGCAGCCAACATGCCGCTCTCCCTCTGACACCACCACCACCTTTCTCTTCGTACAACAGCCTGGTGATAAGAGCGCATATCTGAGCAAATTAACTTTCCATTATCTCAGAGATTCTCTCTTGTCACCCACTTCAAACCACGAACAACAGTTAGACGGGAAGACAGAAGAAAAAAGTGTCAAAAGATAAAAACTTCATGTTGTGATAATTAATTATCAAATCTCTTCTCAAGGAGACAAATTCAAATTCATACACATTTATAGGCATACAATGTGTTGAGCACAGACACTGTGGAAGTGGTCACAGGACGTCTAATAGAGCCACAACGCAGGGGGAAAAAAAACACAAAAAAAACACATATGTCAGCTGCTGGTCAGGACAGTGGCCTCAGTCTGGATGCTTTCAGTTGCAAAGACAGAGTGATCTGTGCTAATGAGGAGAACAGCAAATAAACTTCACCAGGATTACAAAACAGCAGTGGCACTGACAGCCAGAGCAGCAGGAAGAGAGAGGGATGGAGGGAAGAGGAGGGGAAAACCAGGAGACTGATATGGAGAAATCTGTCCTAAACTGGATCCTCTAAGCAAACATGAGTTGTGGGATTTGCCAACCCAGTCCAAAAATATCCCAAAAAGCATAAAAACATCTGTACTGTAGGCCTGTCTGATGTCAAGAAGCAGCCACAGAGGCAATAAAAAGGGAGGGGTTTCCAGATAAAGTGAGTCACGCACCTTAAATTTAAGGTCTTATCACCTTAAAACTGAATCTTGCTCGGCTAAAAGACACGATCTTCCACGTGTGACCGCTAAAAGTAGATTCTAAAGAGAAGCACGTGCGCATCAGTCTCACTGCTCGTTTTTGTCAGTTGAGGTCTGGTGACATGACCAACAAATTAAGAGTCATCAGACCAATCAGCAGATGATGAGATGATAAGAGTGTGACTCAGCCTTTTCAAACACTCACACAGAGCTACCGACTACAAATACACGTCGCTGCAGCATTATACGAAGCACGACTCTCAACTGCACGATCCATTACTCGCCTTAAAATCTATTTATCAACTAATTTAGGAAAATAGTTCAGGAGATATTTGATAACATTTCCAGAGAGGCCACCATGTTTTTTATTTTCTTTACAGCCTAGTTGAAAATATTTTTGCCTTGAGCCAATTCAGTCACGTTGTTACATGCTGAACGGCTTCGCCAGGCTTTTATTTTGATTGACTAGAACCAAAGCATGGAGCTTTCTGTTTCAATGTATCATTATGAGGGTAATGTTCATTGCACAGTACATGTATACAGAATAATGAAACCATCAGTGTTTACATTGATTCCCTATAAACCTTGCTGCCATTTCCAAAAGGAAGGTGAACTCATGATCCATTTCTGTCATACGCTAAATGTTTGAATAAACTCATGTTTTGTCCCAGTCGTTGCGATTTATGACTCTGAGGAAAATGGAAATGATTCCAGTTGTCTTTAAAATAATATCATTTAGAAAATGCTAGAGGGAAAGTTGTCTGTTGGCACTTTAAAGATACACAAGCCGATCCAGCTGAACAATGTCAGTGCTGATACCAACATTATTAAGCCGGTCATATATGGCCGACCCACACTAAACTGCAACGGTTATAGTCAACACATTTTAGGTGAAAGAAAACTATCAACTTATTTTAAACAATAAATCTTTTTTTTGGTAATTTTTTACCAAAAATCACCTGTTAGTTCAAGCTTTTTAAACGAGGGGATGTGCTGCTTTACATTTCTGACAGTAAGTAAAGAGTCTTTGGGTTTCGGATGGTTTGTTGGACAAAAGAAGCAATTAGAAGACTTCAGTTTGGGCTCTGGAATTTTGGATGAGCAGATTCTCCATTTTTTTGACAATCTATAGACTGCTTTCATTTACATTCAGTCAGTCATGATGGGCGACTGACTCAATTTTCTTTGCACAATACATGATAATATTACATCACTCTCAGAGAACATGTTTGGTGGATAGCCAATATTAACATTTTAAACAACATCTATAAAACTCCAATATACCACTAGAACACTTATTGGCCTGATCGGAGCCAACATTTAGCATTTTCCTGATTAACGGCATGGGTGTTTTTTGTGTATGATTGCTAACAAAATAAATGAATCCAAAAATGTAAAACCTTGCTCTGATGCAGCATCCTTTCTCTGTTTCTAGTCAGCACTCTTTGGCCTCAGAAAGTCCCAAAACACGATCTGATTGGCTATTACTTGTGGCGTGTAACCAATCCTCACCAAATAATCTGAATCTGAATCTGCAAAGTAACTAGTTACTAAAGTTAGCAAAAAAATAATGTAGTGGAGTGTTAGTATAAAGAGGCATTTTACTGCAAACGTATATCGGTTCCAAATAATGGTCTCCTCGATTACTAATGATTGGTATTGGCCCTGAAAAAAACACATGGGTCAATCCCTATTAGCCATGATACTATTTTTCTTTCCAAATTACACAACTAGATGACAAAATAGATGCAGAGTTCTATCACCAAATGCCATTGATATTTTAAAATCTTGCGTCCCTCTTTTAATCCTCCAAGAGTATTAAAGGATACTAGCACCAGAATTTATGCTGTCACATGATATCATGAGCATCGCTTACAGCATTAAATCATGTCTGCTTCACTTATCTCCCGAGTCTCTCTCTTCTGCTTTTCCAAAATGTCCTCCACTTCCCCCACCAGCCGTCGCAGACCCTGAACTGTTTAGACTAGCTTGGACCGTATGTATGACATACGGCCCTCTTGATGAATCATGTCGAGACGCTGCAGAGGTGCACGCAGCCACAGACCTACTGCATAGAAATGATCATTTGAGGCCTCCGTATACACCTGCTGGGTCCTAACCTTAACAGCGCTGATCCTGACATGGATCATGCAGTGGTGATTTCTACTGTAAGCAGTGTTCACGGGGCCCATGCTGGACTCCCACACTCTGGACTACAGCGGGGAGGGCACAGGTCACAGCGTCCCTGCCAGCCACCTAAATAGACATCACATGAAACGTAAAAGTATCGCTCAAATGTTTCCAGTCGACCTGCTCATATCTACATCCATACCTCTCCTCCATATCACTAAATGAGTTGTGGGGGTGGGTGGGTGGGTGGGGGGGATCACAGGACTCCAAAGACAGCTGCAGCTTATAAGGAATGTGAGGGGCCTCAGCCAAGAGAGCAGGCAGGGAAACCATACCATATATGGCAACAGAGGCAGAATCTAATTTTTATCAATGAGCAGAGGCGGCATGAGAGTGGCTTAACATGCGAAGGTTGAGCTCCCATCCCTGACGGTGTATGGTACGTGTTAGCTAGTGCCTTGTAAAAACAGCACGCAAGCCTAACAGGCGTGGAGGTGTCTTCAAAGGGGCGTATTTAAGCTGTGTAAACAGCAGAGGTGATCTCGGCTTCCCGGCACGTGAACTCACCAAAGTGCGGAGAGTAAAGAGTGTCGGCTGACGAGTTTATCGCATCGCTACTTGCATGTAGTGTGAAAACACAGGAACACTTTTTTTTCTGTTTTAAGAACTTTTAGAAGGTTAACAAATTTGAAGAATGCACCAAATGCGTCATATTCCAATATTTTCAGAAATATATGTGAACTCAGATTTTCATCCACGGGCAAAAGACAGCTCCATCGCAAAAATCTAAGATAAACACAAAGTCCTCTATCCAAAAGACTGCGTGTTTCTCCTGCTAACACAACCCAGACCTGCTGTGATTTATCTCTGAGAGCGTTACGAGGCTTTCCTGGATGAGAGGTCACAAAGGTAAAGTGCAGACAGCTCCCTTCGGTAAGTGGGATAATACTACACATTTGATCTGGCTCTCCCTGCACTGTACAGCCCTTTGAAGGACTGGTCAGACTTTTTGGTTTAATTCAAACGAATGACTTGGTGCTCAGAACCAAACCGCTGAGCCCAAAACCCGAGGCCTCACATCTAACAGGCAAAAGTTCAGAAGGGTGTTTACAATAGGACGAAGATGATTTTCCACAACTGCTCGTGGGTTTGATTTATTTGCTCTCCTCGTGTGCTCGTCTGGCCTTTTTTGGAGAGATTTCCCACTAAACCCCATGAGCGACTCTCTGGTGCTTTATCAGTTCTGTTTTTGTTTTTTGTTTTGTTTAAATTTGCAGTGCAATTCATGCCTCATTGAGATTAACACTTTGTTTTTTGGGGATTGACAGCTCAGATTTTCCCAAAAGAGAAGAAGCTTGCCCTTATTTTTGACTCTCACCTTTGTGTCGCCCATACTCTCCGATTCAGACACCTGGTAGGTGAGGTCCGTCTCCTCGAAGCCCGTGGCACTCATGCGCTGGTCCATGGAGGGATCCGAGCGCGGCGGTGAGTCCGGTGAGTTGAGGCATGTTTGGATCAGGGCTTTGCCTGTTTCGCTTGTGATCATGGGTTGGAGTTTGCGGGTGGCGAAAGTATAGACGTGGCCTGTTTCGCTGGCCACGAGCAGCAGGACCTGGGTTCCCGTCAGGGTGGAGAGTTCGTAGGCCTAGGAGACAGAAAGAAGAAAATGTCAAACATCAGAGGATGGGCTAATAATCAGGCTAGAAATCAAAAGTACTGACACTGATACTTTTACAATGTGTTTAAACGATATGAAATCCATGCATGAAAATATTGAAAGTAGGGCTATCCCTTCTTTTCAATATGGACTAGTCTGGAATTTATTTTCACAATTAATTTTTTTATTTTAGAAAATCTCAGAACATTGCGAAAAAATCATCATCATGATGTCCCAGAGCCCAAAGTGACGTCTTCAAATGGCTCCTTTTGTCCAACCAACAGTCCAAAACCCAAAGACTCTTCATTTACCATCATTACTGACAAAAAGAAGCAGCAAATCCTCACATTTATAGAAGCTGGAATCGGCAAATGTTTAACATGTTGAAAGAATTACTAAAAAAAATAAAATTCTGGAAAATAGTTTAATTGGTAAAAATTGTCTTTCAATTACAGCCCAACAAACAGATGGGTTGGCCGTTAATTATCGGCCGACAGGAAAATGTTGTTTTTTAAGATTACTGTGCAGTAAAAAATGCTTGATGTGACTTATTAATTATTACATTTTGAGTTAAGTTTACTGCGTTAGTTCACTGATTTTGTTGTTAATTGTCCTGCCTCCATTAAGTCTTTGATGACCACATTTGAGGGATCACTGTAAAAAAAAAAAAAAAATAAGTAAAAAATAAAAATAACTGAACGGCTGATACATCGTTACAGGAATTTTTTACTGGCCCCAATACTGCATATTGGTCAAACTCTACTTTCAATTGGCTAATCAAATAAACAACTGATTGGCGCATTAGATTAGAACTGCAACAAAGCTTTAAAAAAATCAGATCTACAATTAGATTTTCAACCAAAAGCTGCACCAACATTAACATTATTACATGTGTTGGTATGTGTTGTGTTCAGAGACTTTATTAAAAACTTATGTCTGTACCAGATGCAGGTTTTTAGTGACTGTGTTCTAGGGTGCCTCTGACTTTTTCACAATGGTATCAGAGAGACATTTAGTGTCGTTTTTTTTATAGCATTGTGATTAACTTAAAATGCTGGCATTGTTATGACCATATATGGTGCTCTAAATTACGGCTTGGATTACTCTTGTATCACAGACAACGTAATCTCCACTGGAAAGGGAATATAAGAGATTTCAAAGGTGAACCTCTGGAAATAAACAACGTAGCCAAGAAAACACTGAAATCTGAAAATACCCATGTAGTGAACTCTGACGTATAGCAGAAATTAAGCTAAAATAACATGAGATAAGACCCCCAGAATAAAGAGAGTGATATAGCTTTCAGACTGATTGCAGTGGGGGCTTGTGTAGTAACCCAGTCTTGACGAAGGAGCGTGCACACACACACACACGCACAAGGTATTGATTTTAGCACGCAAGAGGTGAAACGTGAGTCTACCCTCTCTGCCTTGTCATTCATTATACAGTATGCACATACACACAAACATTCAGAAACCCCGCGGTAAAGGAGATGCACAATGAGATTCATCCAACACACGGACTACGAGGCTGCACTCAGAGTGAACTCCTGAGACAGCCTTTTTATCTAAATGAGTCATAAGTTATGTGGAGGATGCTTCTGGTACAGTGCCATCGCCATCACCTTGGCGAACACAGTTGCAGCCGCAGCTAGCTGATAAATAAGCCACTGAAAGAGGAGATGAATCGCATTCAAATGTAAGGATTTTATTGAGCTGCTATTAAACGATGCATTCATACTGCTGTGCTCCATTATGGCCCAACACTGTGGTCATTATAGGCTGTATCAGACCAATCCTCCATATCTGGGAACACGCTGAACTCATATTTGCCTTTTGTGTTTAACATCATGACGACAGAGCAGAGGAAGGCTAATGACAGCCGGCTACTGCTACAGGAGCTCAATGCTGCATTTGTTTCACCTGAGCAACCATAATCGTGTGTGTATGTGTATGTGTGTGTGTGTGTGTGTGTGTGTGTGTAAGAACAGTGTTTGAAAAGAAACCTCTCTCTTTCTCCTGCCATTCGTACAATTCACCTCACTGACTGTTAATGCAGAATTATAGGGGCAGCTAATGAACTACACAGCTCCAGTCATGCTCTTCCACTGCCATCTCCCTTGATTAGCTCTGCAGCAGCTTCAGAGGGTCTCTAACAACAGGGCCTGATGTTTGGCCAACATCCAAGGCAGAGAAGGACTCATTTGTCAGCTTAAGTGTGCTAGGTGGCAGCACAAACTAGACCTACACAATGCTTTAATAAGTTTCCTCGCTCCGCTGATTTTCTCATAAATATTCATGGCGGCAGGGTCAACCCAGGCCGTAATTGGTTCCTCTGTCACACAAAACATCCGGAGCCTATATATCAAATAAGGCCGGTGTGTAAGATAAACTCATGGATGCCAACATGGAGATAGGCAGCTTTTTATGGCCCCATTCTTCAGCTTATATCTTTTTTTCTGCTTGTAATTGGAACACTAGTTCCAAAGGCAACCTTGAGATGACACAGTTGATAGCAGAGGTGCAATGATTAATCGATTAGTAGTCTAAACAAACGGATCACCATCCGTTTTTTTAACCAATTGGTCCAATCGATGTTTTTTAGCTTCTTAAAAAAGGCACAATGTGTAAGACATGAAAACATTAAACAAAAATGATCAACAGAATGTTACGCAAGAACAGTTTTGGCATTGTGTCACAGACATCTATGCGTTCTGTTGTACTACTACCTACTACATTTAGCATGCTAACAAGCTAGCTCCCAGCCTGAAAAACCTCTTTCTTCCAGCAGTCCAAAGCTCCTGGATCACTACCCAATATATAATGGACTATATAGTGACTTTGCCATTTTAGAGTGCTGTATGAATGTATAGTGAGATTTATTATACCCTAACCCACAATGCACCGAGAAAAGTAGTGTCCAACCAATGGCCAGTAACCAGGCATTATAGATCATCATGCATTGCACTAGTGGGAAAGGGCAAACAGTCAAAGGTAGTTTCTTCAGCTTGTATGTTTTGTCTGACTACTTAAAACTGGAGTTTAACTGATACTTAATTTTGGGGGGTGACGACGATACCGATAAAATAAAGCATTCTGATATGTTGCAATACTCTCGTAAAAGTATTTATCAAACACTTTGGTCTCAGATACGTAATAGAGGACAGATACTATACAGGTCAACAATGACCTTTATTGTCCAAAACACTAACAAACGTTAGTGGACTGAAACAGTAAACTTCACTGGGAGTTAAGAAATTAAAGATTAACCCTCCCGTCTTTTCTTCATTATAATCTCGACAAAAATTCCACATTTGTGCATATTGGACAAAATATATGATTTATCCGAGATGGGCCAATATCAGCTGATGACCTCAGATGACATAAAAACAAATCTTCACATTAAAAAGAGCTGGAGCCAGTGAATGTGTGACGGACAGTTAGCTTAATCAATCATCTACATTTTAGGGATGAAGTTTCCATCAGTTAACTGATCCATTTTGGTCTAATTGCTTCAGCACTAGACATATCAAAGCAGGAAAAGGCCAAGCGTGAACAATAACATTAATAATGGCTGTGTTCCATTTCAGCAAGTCAGGTTCACAGCAAGGCTTATTGAGGCACTTTAATGGAATGGAGGCAGCATTTGTTATTAATAACACCTGTGCTTTCCCTGCTGTGACAAGTCTACCGAGCATAGTGAGAGAAAGAGCACAAATTAACACCTTGTCCTTCTTTGTGCAAATATAGGAACCAAAATAAAAGGGAACCAGAAGTTTTAATTGAGCAATCCTGCACCACAAATGGAACAACTTGTATCGCGCAAGTGTTTACAAGCATGTAATCTTAACGCACATCACGAGAAGAGAACGAGCAGGCCTGTGCTTCACTCACCACATCCTTCAATATGAAACTAGGCACGTCCTGGAAACCAGTTTGAGACCAGTCTACTATGAGTCTTCCCACTCCACCCACTTGTCAATTTCTGTGATGGCTGACATAGTGTAGGCAACGTTTTCAAAAAAAAAATCTCCATCCGAGCAGCGTGTCAAATAGTGTTCATGTTGTGAAGAGCCTACATAAAGACACCTCAGTTTCCACGACAACAGTCTGGGATGCTTAAAAAAAAAAAAAAAAAAAGACTGCAGAGTGCACAGTACAAGCATTTCGAGGAGTAACAGGAGGAAAACTCTTGCACTACAATGAAGTGAGTTGCCTACGGGTGTTCATTTAAAAAGTCATAATGAAAAATGGTCTACAGTCTACAGCGAAAACAATCGCTGTGCTTCTGGTCACCAGTGGACCTCGACTCCAAATAATCAACTTTAGATGTCATGGCAGCAACTGTGCGCTTGATTTGTGGCTTTCCAGAGGAGCATTGCTTTAATCTTAGGAGACAGTAATGGAGGCGACTGTGACTACCGTGGAGCAACTTCTGTCATCTGTAATGTGCCAGACTCAACTAAACAAATCTGAAACCCAAGTCATCGCTGGCTGGATGAGGCTGGACGCTTGCTTTCAAAATGAACACGGCCATAATGCCTGCACAGACAGGCCCAAGCTCCTCTCTTCTGTGTGACTGCTCCTTGACTGTCCTCTGATCTGCTTCCCTGGGGTTCAGTCAGCTGTTGGAACCTACAGGCTGCTGCTGCTCACCGCCGCATGGCTGCAGCCTGCTACACAGTGACAGAGGGGACAGCCTGCGTGCACTGATGGGAAGTCCTTCACACAGGCCTTGCATGTTTGTCTGTCTCTGTATGTAGATGCATGTGTGCACGAATGTGTGTGTCCATCTTTCTGGGAATCGGTGTGTGTGTGTCATGTGTTAGAGTTGGGGTGGGCTTGGTCATAAATAGAATTGTCATTTGCTCAAGTCTATTTAAAGCACATTGCCTGTCATGTAATGCTCTGACTTCCTCACAGCCAGTCAAGTTTGTGTCATAATTGTCTTCCATCTTGACAAAACTTGATTTTTATGCATTCAACAGCTTCACGATTAAATCTAAGCCCACTATCCTTGTCTTTTACTCTGTGTATTAATGTGACCCTGCAGCACTTTGCCTGCTGGTGTTATGATTGTGCAGATTATCTAGGTGTGACCTCAACCTCTTTGCAGATTCCATGAATGGATGAATGAGTGCACAGCACCGTGTATTATACCGCAGCATATCTAGGCCAAACAACACCTGAGTGACACTCAAATCAAACGCAACTAGAGTTGGATGACATCCAGCACACAGTCACCTGACTCACCTTCTTCATGATACCCGTCTTCCTCTTGCTGAAAGTGGTGTAACGTCTCAACTTGTTGTCAATAAATTCCATCTTTATCTTGACGCGCCCACGTGTCTTCTTCCCCGGCTTTGCCCCGGCGACCCCTCCGGGCACCATGCCGTAGCCTCCGGGAGCGACTCCCACCTCCTGCCCCGTCACCGCGGCTTCCATCTCCCTCTCCCGCTTCACCCCTCTCCTGCTGTCCCCGAGTGAACCCACTGGGTCGTCGTCATCTCCCGAGTCCGAGTCGTTATCCGAGCCGCTGCACATGGGAGCGGGCTCTCTGTCCGGGTCGAACCTGGTTCCGTGAGCCAACACGACCTGGGTGTTCAACCCCACCATGTTGCCCTGGACGGCGGTCTGTAGAGTCACGCCGGCCCCGTTCCCCGGTCTCGCCCCTCTCGGACCACCTGGACCGTTAGCCCCCAGCATCCCGACGGCGTCTCTCTCCCCCTGTCGCCCGGCGGCACCGGCGCTCTCGCTGACCCCCGGTAAAGCTTGCCCTGCTCTGATCAAAACGGGACGTATCCCGCCGCCGAGAACCCCCGAACCGTGTCCCGCGGTACCTCTGCCTGTAGCTGACCCGTTTCCAGATGGTGCCGACCCGACCCGGCTCGGTAACATTCTATTTACTGGACCGAGTCTCTGAACACCAGCCAAACGAGCTGGAGTGTCGCCGCGTTGTCTCGTAAGCGACCGATAAACACGCGCACACGGACGGGCCACAAAATGTAAACAAACCGGGCCGCTTGGTGGTTTGGAGAAGCCAGGAAATAACCGAGACAAACTTTGGAAAGTGATGCTGCCCCCGAGACCCTTCAACCCCGGCTCAGTTTGGTGCGCCCTCCTCCTCTATCTCCAAAACTCCGAGCGCTTTCTCAAAAAGGAAAACGCGAAGAGCGCCCCCCATGCCGCTCCGCCACGTCACGTAGTCCGCCTCGTGAGCCGAAAAAAGAGCGAGCATCGGCCTGCTAGCGCTCGTGATTTCAGCTTAACTTCATCTTTAACGCAGTATTTATCTCTCCACGGCTCAGGGTCGCGTTAAAACGTCTAATTCTAAAGCGGCGTTTACGGCAGCGGAGTGATATTACAACCCAAGAACTACTTCCCTCCTTATAAAGAGATACAATGTTTCCTTATATGGTGCTGTCTCTCCTTATTTGGTGAGTCACAGCGTCGCCTATCGATTGGCTGAGGATTATCTGAGTAGCGCCGTGATTGGTCGAGAGGGCAGGCTCATTGGCATAAATACCAAAATGGTTGCGCTACCGACAACGTCACCGACAACAGGCACAGGCACCAAAATAACAAAACATCCAACTTTTTATTCCCCACAGGTTGCCCAGCGCCGCACCACACACATGTTTTCCCACAGTTTGGAAGCCAAGACATGTCTTTGTCGATATGTGTTGGCCGAAGGAGTTTAAGTGATTCTGAATTACTTGGATCTTGCCCAGTATTTTATTTAACTGTTGGTGGACATACAACCTAAATTTAGATACATTAAGACAGATCACATGCATGATTCGTATATATATATGTGTGTGTGTGTGTGTGTGTGTGTGTGCATCCTATACTTATCTGCTTCCCCTAAAAATATAGCAGATCCACCATATTACCTTGCAGACTAGACCTGCATCACACTACCTTTTATAAGAGCTCCAAGACTAATGTTCACTGTGCTGGCAAGTTGAATAAGTATGTGTTATTAATATTCATGCATTCAACATGTAACCCTGTGTCACTTTCACTTCAGATGCAACTTGTCAGGGCATGAAAAACTGGAATAGACGTTTCTAATAACATTTAAGATCTGTTCAAGTGTCCCAGTAGGTCAAGTGAGGCAGCAGGACACTTAAACTGCAGCAGCTAAATGGAATTCAGCCGTCATCAAGGCTCCTTTCTCGCTGCGACAAGTCCAAAAGGGCTATCACAGGAAAATCTACCAGAAGGCACATTAGTGTACTTATCTGACAGCGTTTGCAATGATGCAACAAACCCAACCCACCTAGTGCTACAGACAGGTTAAAACAAATACAAAATATTTTAGTATTTGAACGTGGTTTCTCTCCCAAGATTGTTCTTGCAAGATGCTACGGGATTTTCATTTGAATGTGTGGGCTTTTATGACCATGAGAACTCCTTGGGGTGGAAATGCACATGGGGAAAAAGTTCTCACAATATATTACACGAGTTGAGGCATCATGTTTCACACCAAGTAACAACAGACACTGAATTATACATATATATATTTTAAAAAGATACCGCCAACATTCTAAAAACACTCCCAAGTGTGCATCTGTGTGAAGGGTTTGAAGTTGAGCCTCTTTATCCATGATCGTACAGTACTTGGACAGTGGGCCACCGAGCTCCCATGGGCTACAATCTGAGCTCTCATGGTCAAAGCCTGGAAGAGGAGACCCACAATGCTTCAGGATGAACTCAAACATCTACATTAAGCTGCTGACGTCGCCTTTATGCACCAAACAAAATGTGACATTTCACACAGTGACATATTTATCAGCTCAAATGAGAACACATCGTTACTAATCCAGGGCAACATGGACTCCTACTCATATTGGAATCCTTCTTTTGCAGCTATAAAAGGCCATGTTAGCCTACTAAACTCTAAACATAATTATAAGGAGAAAAAACTACTTGGCATGCTTCAGGGGTCAGGTTTGAAAACACCTACAGAAGATATACACCGCCCTCCAGTGGTTGATGGGAGAACTTTGGGATTAGCAGGCTTGACGTGGAGTGTGTAGGGGCAAAACACAGGTGGCATTACATATTAGAAACCTTTAAACTGTTTTTACTCTCTTTCACTGATCTCATTCTGATTCTATCAGCTTTGAGATTGCGTTTGCAGTTACAAGCAGCTGTTATCTACACACACAGTCTGAGAATCATCTTGTGGGGACTTGCTCAAGGTTGGTAATCCTACTCCGAACATTTTGTCACCTTTGTTTTCACTTAACATTATATTTAGTGGGTTATTAGCTGAAAGCAGGAGCAAGTGCCAACAATTTAAATTATTTTCACAGCATTTTATTTTTGAATGCCCAGCAACACCAATGCAATGTGTTTGCCTAATTAGGAGTTTTCTTGTCAACATGGGCAGAGAAGAGTTTTGAAATTGGTCTCTGCAGACACGTGCAACACCACTCAAACCTGGATAAAAAGGCAGGTCCAGTAGGATCATTAACTGTCATGCAAGTTTAAATCAATCAAAATTATCATCAGCGTGTGACAGAATAACAGTTTTGATGTCATGATGTCTGCGTTCTATGGGTCCAAAGCTCCTGTGCTATCATATAATCAACATTTACCCTGTGCTACGAATCTGTACTGCTAACCACATAACTAACAGAGCAAACTAGTTAACAGCAGCTACAGTTAGCAGCAGTTAGTGGATGCTCTGATGACATGCTGCCCCTTATTTGTTTCGACTACGAACTCAACAGGTGACCAATTCCTATACATTGTCCCTTTAAATTACAGTTCCATATTCAGAAACTGTTGGCGACAGTTCTCAAAGTAGGTTGATCCCTAAAGCATTAATCACAACACATCAGGTAAAAACACTGTGAACCTTTATTGACAGCAGCATGTATACTTTTGTTTATATCTGTGATTATTGTGAACATTTGCTGAAGCAGATTAAAAAAGACGACTAGGTGTGAGTGCCTAGCATTCATAAAAACCAAAACATTACACTAAAAACAATGTATAAAAAACAAGTTCATAAACAAAAGGCCATTGCATTTGATTAGATAATGTAAAAAAAAAAAAAGAGGGAGACAGATAAGATAATCCTTCATTTACCAGGCACTTAAATGAGTAGTGGTGACCAGCAGTCACTCTTTTTTACCTCCTTTGTATGTTGTGTTTGCATCTTCAGCGGCTTACCAGGCTGACAACACGTTGAGATGGACCATGAGAATGAATACATCAGAGAAGTACCTTCCTATTATAAACAGTTTAAAAAAGACAGGACCTTCATCATAAATAAACAGGCCTTGCATGTCCTACTACACAACATGATAGAGACAAAGAGGGATATTCTTTTAAGTGAAGTTAGTGCATGGCTTCTACATTATGTACACATTGCTGCCTGGTCTGATGGTCCACGTCGCAGCATTGCACAAAACAAATGGACCACAAGGGGAACTGTGATTGGACCTCTGGAGAAATTACGTTGCAGGTTACACAAAGTGATAGGCTGCATCCCTGCAACTGAGATAACATGATAATGTTAATGTGGTATAATGGGTATGTTTACCCATAGTTAGAGACCGATAAGCACCTCAAAAGTTAATACAAGAACAAACCACACTCATAAAAAAAAACATACAAAGCCCACACTGGCACAATCTCATCTATTCATAATAATCCTTGGCTATAAAGTTGATCTTTTGTTATGTTCCTGAAGTGTTATCATAACACGGATTACTTTTTTAACAAGTCTCCTCATGTTGCAAAGTGTAACAGACGGCGAACCTTCATGCAAACCTCATTCTGCTTCTTCTTTGAACGTACACTGGAGCATAGGGACAGTTCAGGGGGGCACACACACACACACGCACACACACACACACACTTTGGAGGATGGTGGTGAACAGAGTAGCTCTGTCTCTCCTCCAGGATTAGGGTGGCGGACTTGGGATGCAGCTGATCGGATTCTAACAGACTGAGTTGTTGATAGGTTATTCAAGAAGATTCACTGCTCCACTGATGACACATTATTTCCAATGTTCCTTCAAAATTCTCTCTGGTTTTCTTTCGCTATTGATCTCTGCCAGTGAAAGCACTATATCCAGCATCCCCACAAAGCAGTTGGAAGTCTGGTTGAGTGTGTGTGCGGAGGGGGAGAGGCACTAAGGTTGTGAGGCTCCGTGACACAAAGTGTTTCTTGGACAGAGCGGCCACAGACAGGCAGGCAGGGTCACAGTGGAACCACAGACTGGGGTTCAAAGGAGGAGAGGGGGGTCGTCCATGCTGCGGTTAAGGCAAACGTAAACTGGCACTGCTCACAAGAAGCCATTTACACAGACGTGAGTGCGTTTCCGCTGATAGAGCAAAGAAGTCTGATCCACACACCCTCTGTTTGAAATGCATATTAAAAAAAATGTTTTCTCCCCAGCCCTCTTCCCTGAAATGTGAGAGACTAATAATCCAGCATTCTTGTCTTTATTTTGGGGAAAGGGGTCGGGTAAAGTTCCCCTCTGATGTGTGGTCGTAGCCGTCTCAGACTTTGCTGTCAGAGGGCAGCTCTCCAAGGGCATGCACGATTTCAGTGAAGGAGGGACGCTCTTTGAGGCTTAGTGCCCAGCAGCGGGCCATAAGCTTGTAGATTTTGGAGGGACATCCATCTGGAACGGGCAGCTTCAGCTTCCCTCCCTGCAGAGCTGGAGTGGTGAAGAACCAGCAGAGAGAGGGAGGTTACACCAAAATCAGAAATATGGACACACAGAGTGTGTGTGATTGCAGCAGCTAATGGACATTCTGTGACTAAAAATATGAATCTAAAAAAGGGCATAATATGGGACTTTTAATGATCAACAAGGGCTCCTTTATCCTGAAAGACCTCATTTTATCTGTGCTGAATCATACTAAAGTATCAAACTGACCTTCTAGCGTCTCATCGTCACTGAGTTTGGTATATGGCATTTCCCCATGACTGAACACTTCCCACATCAACACTCCAAAGGCCCACACGTCAGACTTGGTGGAGAAGTCGTCTTCAAACACAGACTCTGATGGGAGCCAGCGCAGTGGGATCCATGCCTGTCTGTAGTGGTAGTACTCACTACGTACAAGAGAGAGATGACAGGGAGACAGAAACAAATCAGCCAGTTGAACAGAGATGTCCCAGAATTTTTATGATGCCAATTAATGCAGCTGATGATTAAAGTGAGTGATAATTATAAAATCATGTAGCTTTTCCAACAAACCTATTGTAGACGTCCTTGCTGAGACTGAGTGACGACACTTTGACACGCCTCTGACTGTTGATCAGGCAGTTTCGGGCAGCGAGGTCTTTGTGAACAAAACGGTGATTGGAAAGATGCTCCATCCCACGAGCCACCTGGGCACAGATAGAAACCTGAAGGGATAAAAGAGAAAAATAAATAATAAATAAAGTCTCAAGGTAAAGCGATTTTGATCATAGTTTAACAATGCCAGCAGAAGTTGTCATGGTTTTCCTTGGTTGCATCAGCAGTATCAGTTTGTCATTTTGTCCTGTGTGGTTTCTTGGCAACCCCAAGGTGAGAAGACACCAGAAGGTCACGGGCCAAGTAATTAATTTTCCTGCGCATTACCCCCAGTACAACCTTGACTTCTAATTTTATACACTTATCTGTATGGATTAAACACAGAGGACATGTTAATCACTGAGCATGGAATGAGCCAATGTTCAACGTCGATTGCAGTTTCATATTTAGCTTACACGTAAGGGATCTTATCTAACTATCAAGACAGCAACTAAGTGTGTTTTCCAGAATGTCTTAGTATTGCATTGAGGGAACTTGATCTCATAAGGAATGAGACAACTTACACTGACTGTAACATCCTTATGCTGACACACATTTCTATCTTGCATAACATTCAACACTTACTTTGGTCTTGGTGCTGATAGGCTGAGACTTGATCTTGTCATCTTTGCTTTTGGAAATTCTGAGGAACTGCTTCAGGTCTCCCTGGTTTGATAAAAGCATAAAAAGTGAGCATTACATCAGGTAATAAATAAATAAATACATAAATAAATACTTCTGTTTGTGTGCGCTTCTATTTTTGTGTGATTACCAGGTCATAGTACTCGAGGATCATGTAGTGGGGCTCTGCCTCCCTGCACAGGCCCAACAGGCGGACAACGTTGGGGTGGCTGAGCTTGGCAAACATTTCAGCTTCGCGGCGGAAGTCGAGTTGGAGCTGTTCGTCTCTGGTCTGCAAGCTCTTCACCAACACCACCGTCTCTTCCTCGCTCTCCTCGATACCCTTAGCTTTGCACAGCAGCACCTCGCCAAACTCCCCTTTACCTGAACATATCGTATAGTGCACATCGTTTTAGTCAGTGAAAACACCAGATCAGACTACGAAGACATTCATTCTCAGTTAAACGATGGAGAGGTGTGTGCATTAATCTACCTAAAGTAGTGATGGTTTGCAGGTTTGCTCGAGGAAAGTGGAGTTTATCATTGTTGACATGGCTGTGGCGTTTCTCAGTTGTTGCCATGGTACCCATGTTGGTGAGTGCCACCTCTTCCTGGATCTCAGCGGTGGTGTGGCCATTTTGTTGAACAGCCCCACCTGATAAGCAAAACACACATCCCATGGGGTCAAAGGTCATATACATAGCTCACATCTCAGTAAGTATTACAGGGCGCTGTACATGTGACATGTGTGTCCAAGTACAGAACAATGTCTTTATCGTTTCCTTATTAAGAAAAATGAAACATACAAATCCAAAAATTGTTGCTCTGCTGAACGAAATGTTAAGTGTTCAAGTCAATGTAGGGCTGCTCAATTATGGCAAAAATCATAATCACGATTATTTTGATTGATATTGTAATCACGATTATTCATTGATTTGAGAACAAGCACTTATTGAACTTTGAACTCTGGTATTTCTTTTAACACGATAAGTTCGACCTGAAAAACAAGAAAAATGCAAATAAGAGAAAAATATATAAATAAAATGAATTGAATAATATGTAAAAATAAAAAATACACACTATCCCGGTGCGACTCGACCATAGGTCTGTTGTGGTGGCAAAATATAATGCTGTTGACACTTCTCTTGCAATTTTTCCGCAACATCGTCATAGAGGGCAGGCAGCGCAATTCTGCTGATATGGTGACGTGATGGTAACACATACCGCTTATCCAATATGTTAATCAGTTTATTGAACCCCAGGTCGCCAACAGTGTCGATAGGGCACATTTCTTTGGCAATCATGTATGTGATGGCATCCGTTATTTCTTTATGCCTGTCGGAGCTGGGTGGATATGGATTTTCAGGCGGGGCGGAGCAGAGTGCACAGGTGGAGATGGAAGGGTTCGCTGCATTTACCACACAAGTCACGGCGTGCGGCAGAATGATCGTTTTATTACGATTATCCTGTTGTCATGATCAAGGGAAGCCAAAATCGAAATTGAAATTCAATTAATCGCCCAGCCCTAAATCAATGTCTCATTTCATTTGAAAAGTATTTAGTTATAGTTATAGCTACAGAACACAAATAGAGTTGAGACTTAGAAATGTCACTATGATCAAACTTCATACAGATGAGGCAAAGGCACAGGTGTCTCAAGAATTGGTTCAGCACTATTCACAATTATGATTAATTCCAGGTTTTTCAAAAACTGTGCTCCTATTTGTTCAAAGCACAACATTCTATTGCCAACATGTCTTATCTGTCTTATTCTCAGTATTCATCTGTTTATTTTCCTCTGTCCTGATGTTTTCATCCTGTTTGGATTTTGTTAATCACTTTGTGACTCCATTCTGAAAAGCCCTGTAAACCTTAAGTTTATTATTATTACCATTTCCTTCTATTTATCAAAAAAAAAAAAAAATCTTCTTAGTTTAGTCCATGAATTGGTAAACAGCCTTTGTGACACATTTGATCTGAGCATGTGCCATTTCACATGTTCTACATGCAATACCCAGGATAACCTCAAGATGGCATCAAAGATCCTAAATATTTCACCAATGCTTTGAGAACCATAAAGTTGAGGGAGTATGAACATAACTTCCCCACCAACCACAAACCATACACATTCTTCTCCATCAAACTTTCTTACCATTGAGACACTCCATCTCAGGCTCCTCTCCATCCTGGCCTTTCTGCAGTCTTTTGGCATTGCGTCTCTTCTTGCAGTAGAACATGAGTCCCAGCACCACGATGATGTAAGCCACAGCCGCTCCCACAGACAGTCCGATGGTTTGAATCATCTTATAAGGAGCCCTGTCCATTTCTTCATCAAAGGCAGGCATTGGTTTGTCTGTTGGGCACAGGCAGCAATTATGGTTAACTTTAACCACTTAACGAACGCCCCCGTTTTAAGGTTCTTTTTCTAAAACGACATACCAAAATTAAAAGCATGACAGCTCCCACATAGTTTGAGACTCAGGGATGTGCTTGGTACCATTGGAAAGGTAACACCCTTTTCTAGAAGTGTAAGTGTGATTCTATGACATACTGACAAAGAGTTACAGAGGTTCAAATGTCAATAAACTGACTAAGATATAAGGGTTCAGGTATGTCAATGGACACAGCAGACCATAGCCACAGGTCTCAGCTTGCTACACTCAAAATTTGAAGTCAAAAGACTAAAAAATTGATTTTTCAGAATTTTTTTTCTAAAGGCATGTCTGTGCGTTTTGCTTGGGTCCTATTTTTCCAAGGCTTATAACTTGAGAACCCCTTTACCTAGAAACATAATGTTGGTCTCAAATGAAAGCTAAGACCCTGGGGTTTCTTGCTGGTTCGACACTTGTAGCTAGTTTTGGGTAAAATGACATGGATATTCCCATTCTATGGACTCTTGGCGAACTATGAAAAAAAAATTGTGGCATGGCGTTGTAGCTGTGGAAAAAGGGAATACTCTGAAGGTATGTAGGCATTCTTGCCTCTTGCGTTAGAGGGCTCTTTCTAATGTTGTGTCATGGTGAGTTTAGAAGGCTATAACATGGTCTGGAAATAACTTTTTTAATTAAAATAATCACGACAGTCTCAGCTTTCCAACAGTGAGTATATACTGTTAAGATCTGATGCTTAAAACTATTAGCAAAAAAACTATTCGTTTTTACGAAGGGTGTTCATTTAGTGAAGGGTGTTCCTATGTTGGAACGGTGTTCCTTAAGTGGTTAATTCAATTCTCCTACTGAGCTAATCTCGAATACCATCCTGAAAATTAGTGGATATGGGACACTAATGAAAGTATGTGACTGCAAATTTCAGCCTCAGACAGCCCACAGGAGCCTCAGAGTTATTAGATCTAACGTCTACCCAATCCAATCACCTCAGTGACAGCCGTGGCGTCAGTGACATGGCTGTGGTTATTAACCTGTCGAGATGGATGACAGGCAGGGGGTGAGGGTTTAATAAAGGCCTTCATCCTCTGCTTGTGATCGCGGTCTACACCCTATGCATGCACCTTTGTTCCTGATAAAGACTGCCTGTGTAAATGCAGTATGTCTGTGTGCCGCTGTACAGTATGTGTGTTTAACTCACCCACTACAAATAGCTGAGCCACACGGTCTTTGATGCTACAGCTGTTTCCGGCCACACACGTGTATTTTCCGGTGTCATCAGTAGTGACATCTTTAATCACTAACGTGCCATTGGGCATCTTCTGGAACCTGGAAGACAGAGGCACAGGACAGATGAAGCTGGAGGTCCAGGTTTCACAACAAACACGAGGGAAACAGAAGGAGGCCAGAAAGAACATACTCCATGTCACAAGAATTACTTTGTAAATCTTCAGCTCGCATTGAACAAAATTGATCAGGTTTAACATATATTATTATAGAGAGCTAGTGGAAATTAGACTGTTAAAAAAATGATTGATAATCATGAGAATACATTAAGTTTTTGCTTTAAAGTTTAAATTTCAGTTTTAGCACATTAATGGTAGTCCAAAAAAATAGTTTACAATTAGGGCGACATTTTCCGACTTCAGACTTTTTATCAATTTACATATTACCCTGATCAATACAACCCATCTTCTTTGTAGCGCCCATGTTGTGTCCATATATAAAGTGTCCTGCATGTTTTAGATGGTAACCTGCTCCAACACACCTGTTTCAAGTGAATGGCTCGTTATCAGGCTTCAGCAGAGCAGCTGAGAAGCTGATCTTTTCCCAGCATCTAAAACATGCAAGGCAGTGGCCCCCATGAATAGGACTGAAAACACTGGCATACACTAATGTACTGAAGATGATTTAAAGCCTATTATATTTATAAACACACAATAGGCCTTGTTTAGGATTGTTTCATATTCTTATCCTAAATCTCTTCATACTTGTTTTCTGTGAGGTTTGCTCGTACGCCTCCTCTTTGTTGAATTCATTAGCACAATCAAGACGCCTGAATCTGTTGCCTGTTTCGTGGGCAAGTTTTCATTTGCAAAAACCATACGAGTGTAACGAGAAGAACTTCACACTGTTGAAAATCACAAGATGAAAGTAGAGCAAACAGTGTGAGTGCTGGTATTAGAGGACACAAATCATTTACAAAACAGTCATCAGAGCTGTGCTGCATGGGGACAGAAATAAAGTGGGAATGGTTTGGCATAGAATCAGATTATGGAATAAGAAGACTTTGACATGAGGGCGTTGAGGGGATATGTTACAACAGAATATTTTACTGTACACATAGACCATGTGATACTATCAGGTTTTATGAGAGAAACTATAATTATAATATATACTGAACACTATGAGTAAAAATAAAATGTTACACAAGAAGGCTGTCGAACCACTGACTATACTGGCAGGCCACAATGATGATATGGTAAAGAAGATGGTATGATAGAGAAGAATAGAAGACAAAGACGTTTCTAATGTACCTCCTATTCAAACTGATGTCCAGCTTCTTGTCTTTGTCCATCCAATGAATGTGCGGCTCGGGGTCGCCGGTGGCCTGACAGTGCAGGACAGCTGTGTGTCCTTGGTACACTGTTGTGTACTCTGGCTCCACCTTAAACTCAATGTACACTATAAGTGCGCGCACACACACACACACACACACACACACACACACACACACACACACACACACACACACACACACACACACACACACACACACACACACACACACACACACACACACACACACACACAGTACAACCCTTATTACACCACAACTGGGCTGTAACATTTCCTTTACAAACCATGGTGACTGTGGTGACTGTGGTTTACATCCTCACGGTTAAACTCACCAACCCAAATGCAATTCATTACTGGGCCGTAAAAAGGCCACACAATAAATGCTGCTGTATTTGCCACTTGATGACAATGATCAATGATTGTGTCATATTAAACCGCCCTCAGATGCACTAAGACCACGAGCACTCTGGATGTGGGACTGATGACTAATGTGGTAGCCTGACCCTTTCTCTAAGAATCCCCCATCTGCAGGATGATGAGCGAGAGGTTTACCGGCCACAGTGAGGGTCACCAGGGCTCTGATCTCCCCCTGCAGGCTGTTGGAGGCGATGCACGTGTAGTTGCCGGCGTCGCTGCGGGTGACTTTGGTGAAGTGGAGCTGGCCGTTCCTCTGCTCGACATGGGGCGGTAGCTCTCCTCCGTCTGCAGGGGGAGACAGAGAGACGTACGGAGGGGTTAGGAGGGCTGAGGCTGGTTAAATGGACTCCTTCATGGCAAATGCAGATGGAGGGGGAAATGATCCATGATGATGAATCTTCCTCACACTGTTTATTGCAGATTCAATGTGTGGTTCCACACATTCTTGTGGAAACAGTATTTATCATCATTAGCATGCTAGGAATGAAGGGAACTGCTGAATTTTGGATGAGATATTTCCTCAAGAGGGTGTTTAACAGTGATTCCTTATCTGCTAGTGTGAGCGAAGGTTAAGCCAGCGGTGTGCACACCTGCTTTGGTCCAGCGGACAGTGGGGCTCTCCCTGCCTTTAGCTGAGCACTGGATGGTGATCTCATTATCCAGCTCCAGGCACTGAACAGGCTGGGGGTTCGGGGTGAACTTCAGCTTCTCTGAAACACAAATCCAAACATCACACATACATTACACACGTGGTAAACACTGATGGAGGTGATCCCATGATCTACAGTATGTGTCAAAGCGTCTTTTGTGCAACTAGCACTGCAAATGAGATGACACACATCATGTTCAGACACATTCAGGGAAATGCAGCGACATGCACATACAGATCTGAGTATAGAAACTGAGGTCTATCAGAGGCTGAGATCATATAAACAAAGATTGGCCAGACAAAACAGGGACATGTCAGCCCATCTATCACAGTAATCCTATAGCAGCAAAGCTACAGTGATAGGAATGTATCACAGAGATAATGTGTGAAAATGGAGGCTAGAACAAAGCTGCTGTGTATGAGTCACATTTTACACATCTGTGGGTGTCCTGCAGGACACAACATAGACATGCTCTTCCTATTTTAGGAAGCACACACATTCACACGCTCAAGCCCAAAGGCGCGACCACATTTGTTTTAGATTTTCTCTCGGTGCTGTTAGTCATTACGCCCTGGATATGATTCAACCATTGCACATTACATTTTCCGTAATTGTGGAGAACAAGTTTAAATACACGCTCATTGAGAATAGTGTAATCTACTGTATGTATTGACCAACTAGGTGATTTTCTTGCAGCTTACCGAGCACAGTAACTTTAGCTTGGCCAGACAGTCGACCGCCTGCGGTCTTGGTTTCACAGCTGTACAGCTGTCCGTCGTACACCTCCACATTGTTGATCCTGAGGGTGCCATTATTGAACAGCTTAAAACGAGAATCCTGCAGGGAAGAAAAAGAGGTTTCCTTTAATGTAGAACTCTCAGAAGCCTCACAAAATTCAGAGAGCTTCCATCTGCTATGTGTAGACAGAATGCATATGTGTGTGTTTGTTAACTGACCTCTGGTGTGATCATGATGCTGTTGCGGTACCAGGTGACCTCAGGTTCGGGGTCGGCCTGAGCGTGACAGTGAAGATAACCTGGTTTACCCTCCTCTAAGTAGCTGTCCTGAGGCTTCGTCACCCACACTGGGGGAGCTGTGGAGACAAAAACAGACAACTCATTAAAGTCTCATAGAATCAGTTCAGACATTTACCACTTACCTATACAGTGAGACATAATAGTTCTTTAGCCGATACCAGCAATTTGAATTGTTAATGTTATTTGAATAATTTCATCAGATTTTCCTCTCTCTGTTTGAAGTGATTTAGAAACAGATTTAAAATAGAATTGGGGATCAAAATTAGGGATCAGTTCCTTCAATTGATAGTTACCTTATCAATCAATTTCCAGTCGATCATTAATAATACATGAAACATGTTCGATGTTTAGAAACTAGAACTCACTCAACTAAAAAAAGGTCTAAACAACTGACATGATCTATGTTTGAGGTGACATCTGTTGCTATTGACAACTGGCCCAAGAAAATTCAACCAGTACCGAGACAACAATATTCGAAAAATGTAATAATCTCACTTCTATTACGTATTTTTTAGATTAAAAATTACATGTACTTTAAATACATTTTTTCATACCAGTATTGTGAATTTTCTATGATGCATCTGATAAGAAAATATTTGTAATTTGTAACGAGACACATTTTGATGCATTTCTGCCCATCTTTGATTGCCAGTTAAAACACTTTTAATTGGTTAAATTCTTAACTGTGATTAATCAATTAATGATTGAATCATTAACACCCCTCGCCAAAATTGAAGCGATATCAGACTTTTTACATCTCTAGTATGGGTAAATTTGAGAAACACTGAAACTAATCAAATGTCCCTTTTAATTAGTCTGAGCATGACTCACTGGCCACAGTGAAGGTGAACTCCTGTGTCCTGCGTCCTGCCTTGTTCTGGGCCACGCAGGTGAAGATGCCTGAATCGCCCCCCTCTGTGGGACTGAAGACCAGATCCCGGTCATCCTGGTACACTCTGCCCTCTGTGGGCACCCGCTCACCTCCTCTCTCCCACCAAACCTCTGGCTCAGGTCTGCCGCGTGGTGGTCGACAGGCCACTCGCTGCAGGGTGTCTGCTGTGAAAACCTTCGACATCTTGGGCACCATGTCCTCGATCTCTGCAGTGGAGAGCATAGACAATTTTCAGCGTGAAGCAGCAATTTGAATGCTGAAATTGATTTCCATTCACACGAGGCTCCTGATAATCATCCATCTGTCTTCAAAGCCACGGAAGCATTACTGACTTTTGAATTTGAGCAGCCAAGAGCATGCTTAATTCCAACACACAGTTCTGCTAACGGATTTCCTGTCTTGTTAGGAAAAGTCCTCTGATTTGTAGCGCAGGCCATAGTAATTACAGAACAAAGCGCACAGTAGGCGAACTGAGCATATAGGTTGTATAGGAATTAACTAGGGAATTTGTGAGGTGGGTCATATCAAAACTGGCAGCCCCTATACAGTAAATGGAATGTGATCTGTGGACTCACAAGACCTCCCACTACCGTGTAGTTTAATTCTGTGTGTGTCCCAAATGGAAGTCATTAATTCTTTATTGGCCGACAACGCTCCGAAATCTGGTCAGTGGCTTCGACCTTCTACTAGTCTAAGATCTAAATCGATTAATGAGAACACAGCAAACACACATTTCTCAGCAGATGAAAGAGAAGTGGAGCTGGGAGGAGGAGGGGGAGGGGAGCAGGGAAATAAATGAGGTGGAGTTAGGATGGAGTGACTGTTTAAACTTGTCCCCTAAATACTGAATTCTACTGTGACACAATCCCCTATAATGCCTGCAGGGATTACCATCAGATTAAGTGAATTAAGGTATTTAAATGGAGCTGCGGATCACTGGGTTAAAACTGCAGATACAGTCGAACGTCGTTAATCCAAAACCCTTGGGGAGAAGGGGCTGCTTGGGAGGAATAAAGTACTTGGGACCCTGAAACGCAGAGAAATTCCAGCCCTAAGCTTATTCAAAAATATTTGACTTGCATGCACTTGCATTTCAAAATGCTGGCTGATTAGTAAGATGAGAAGATACTACAGCTTGTTCCTGCTTTAAGCTCAAGCTCACATTTAAAGAGTAGTGGATTTAGACAAAAAAAAAAGCAGGCGCTGTAATGTGCAATATTAAAAACTTTGATGTGTCTAGACTAGTATATTACATTGTTTTCTCTGTGCATCAGAACCTAATCTTTATGCACAACCACAAAGTTGTATTGTCATATCTCTGATGTTATTTTTTAATTTTATAGTGGTTTACACACCTGTTCACATTTCTCACAAGACAACCTCT
Source organism: Sparus aurata (assembly GCF_900880675.1). Lineage (NCBI taxonomy): Eukaryota > Metazoa > Chordata > Actinopteri > Spariformes > Sparidae > Sparus > Sparus aurata. The sequence goes on along the minus strand of NC_044201.1, from coordinate 14,287,211 downwards.
ATTGAAGTTGGATGACGATCACAGGGCAGGTCTACTTACGTTAAACATTTCACAACCTCATAATTACACTGCTTATTAGCCAGTTTGAGTCATACCAGCATGTTATCTAACACATGTTCAGCCAGGTGCTGCAGCACATTGGAGAAAGTTTGTTGAGCTAAACAAGCTTGGCAAACAGCTGGACTGTTGGAGGAAATAATATGCAGGGGAAGCAAGAAAATGCTCCAGCACGGCGTGTGTAGTGGATACAGCTGGTCCGGATGTCAATGAGGGAATTTTATTATCATCGGAGAAATCTGGCTCTAAGTGAAAGAGCCAGAAGAAGAAGTGGGGGTGGGGGGCAGAATGAGATGGTGGGGAAGGATAAATATGTAATCCAAATGCCCCCTCTCACTCTCAGATTACATACATAGGTGTGTGTGTGTGTGTGTGTGTGCGCGTGCGTGCGCGTGTACCTGCTATGAGTAAGGAGGCTTCCAGCGTAACATGGGATCCTCTGAGGCCACGGCCAACACATTTGTAAGTCCCTGTGTTCCTGGGCTTGACCTGGGTGATCAGCAGTGTGCCGTTTGAGAGCAGGACCACACTGTGGGGAAGAAAACAGTTCAGACAGGTTACACTTCCAGATCACCTTGATCATACTGTCTCACTGTTACCAGTGTTGGGGGTAACAGTTACAAAGTATAGCTGTAATCAGATTACATTTGTCGGTAATGGAGTTGCAATGGTATGAGACATTTTTACGGTATAATTGTCATCACAGTTTCATGTTATGACAGTATATGATATTACACAATTATTTTTATCATCATCAGTTACAGTGAAAGTGTAAGCAGAGGGATTTTCTTTATGATAATTTCACATAAAACCTAAAAATATTACAGTTACTAATGAAGCAGTCATGTTGTGAGTTGGGTTTCATATGCTCTTTAGCTATCATTCAACATGCCTTTTCATGCCCACTTGCACAACAATCGTCTGAACTCAGCTCAATTTAACCCAGTGACACAGTCCAGTATACACGACTTGTGCTGACTCATGAGTTAGAACTTCTGCCGTAGTGGTAAATACGATAGAATGAGCGCCTGAAAGCTTAGGCTATTTTAATATAGGCCTACTTTTTCGTGTTAGGCATATTACCTGAATCTATCTGAATTGCCCTGATTCACTAAAACCCGAGCCATCTGCTGCTCCAAATAGGTTAAAGTAAATACTAAGAGTTGGTTCACAGAACACAAAGAAAGGTGTCCTACATAGTGAGTTCATTTTAAAAAACAGTCTTGTGCTTTTCCTGACGGCTGGCCCATGGGATCTGGCAGGCTGAAGGGAGTATCGTGCCAGTGATGGACGGGATGAGATGTAATTAAAGGCTGACCTTACGCCAGCTCCAGGGATGACAGATAAGGAGCTGTACATCCCAGGCAGCACAGAAATCAGCTCCACAGACCGGACAACTCAACAGCTCATCACGGCTGTATGAAAAAGTAGTTATGAAGCTCATGGGAAAAGAGGATATGTAAAACAGAGTGAAATAAGCAAAAAGCACTGCTGGATGCATTTAGGATGCTGGGGAATTCCCGAGGAGATTTTTCCAAAAGCAGGATTCATCTAGGACTATCTGGTTTTGCACTGTATTCCCTCAGGAGGACTGATATTTCTGTGCCATCTCTTCTCTTCTCTTCTCATCTGTTCAATAGCGGGAGGGAAATGAGCTTTGGGAGCTTGTGGAATATTACTTCACTGCGAGGAAACAGCCTAAAATAACCACAAAAACAAAATGAAAAGAGGGAATCATCTTAATCGCTACATTTTATCCTACTCACACAGAATACAATTCCAGATTTTTGCCTCCACAGTTGGTTTGACCCATGGGGTAATATTTTCTTTTCTGTCTGCAAAAATAGCCTTGAGCTTACACTGGCATGTTTTTTCTTGGTTTCATACTTCATACTAGACAACCTTCATCAAACATTCACACATAATCTAGAGGGGGGGTTGTCTAAACAGTGCAGGTGCAAAACAGACCATAACCCCTGCAGAGCAGATGCATTCCTCTGGCATTATATCAGCACAGATCAATAAACATAAACACACCAGGCCTCCTTGGAATACAGTGTGTGTGTTTTCATATTCACACTCATTACACAGCAATAGCACCAGCAATCCTGCTGCTGAGTCATCACTGCTGAGGTGACCGAACCCGCCCCTGACAAGCTCGTTACACACCGAATAACTATTGATGGAGTCCTTCACATGCCTCCCTCCCTCACTGAACACAATAATCACTTTAAAATCGAAAACAAGGCTCTCCATGTGGAACAAGCTGCCCACAATGTGACTGTGTATACACATGATGTGCCTTGAGCCCCGATGGAGTACTTGGCACTTGGTATAGAAATTGGTTATTATCTCATTGTTATGGTTTTACAGGGGACATTCTGCTAAGCTGATTGTAGGGTTTTTTTCTGCTTACTGGAGAGCTACAAAGTACCTTATGATAGGCTGGAGAGAAAGGCTGTGTTCAGGTGATGTATGGTAGACTGCAGAGAAACTTTACTGTGCTCTGTTCCAGTAATAATATTCCTTAATGTGCAATCCATCTTAAGGACTGAGTAGTAACAGCACACAGAGAGCCGAGAGCCCGATGCAAGAGTTCCACCTCATTGGGTTCAAAGGAATCCCTGAAGCTGGAGCTTATATAATGGTAAAAAAGGAGAAGGAATTAAGTGGGGGCAGGATGTGGGTAGGAGAGGGGGTGTAAGAGATGGATGATGAGAAAGAAAAGAGCGAAGCAGAAGGGAGGATTTAGCCCTCAACATACCGAGTCTTGTTTGCCAGCAGCTCGTTTTCGTGATACCACTCCAGCGTTGGGGCTGGTTCGGCAGTGAACTGGCAGTGGAGCGCGGCCTCCTCGTTCTTCAACACCACCTGGCTCTCCGGAGTCACCACCGGCCTCGGAAAACTCTTATCTGTGAGAGAGGTAGACAAACATCTGCATTATTACGTGTGCAGGCATCCAACCATCAAGTTCCATCTGCATGTATGTCCGTACACCGACCTGCTCAGGGTTTTTTATTAAAAGCTGCCAACAGCAGCGTGAGGCTCGTAAGCAAGTGGCCTTCAGGTGGCGGTGTGTGTCAACACCTCAGGGGGGCCTCAAGGGGAGACTTAATGAGGTCAGTGAACAGACCCTGCAGCTTATCTGCACCATCATCTCCTCTTTTTTACACAGGAGACCATCTCCTTTTTCTCTGCAATTACTTAAATTAACAATATTAGAAGAAAGTGGGGTTAGAAAGACTCAAGTGGGGTCAAATACTCTGGAAACTATAAAAATCTGTCCCTGACTGATCAATTTGATGCGTAACTCAAAGTGCAATGAATAAGTTGTATTGTATTTTTAAGGATGGAGGTTCTGTAGTCATTAAATTTCACCCAAGAATGCGTTAATGGCATTTTTTTTTCCCCCTATCAACATTGTTTTGACCCCTTTGGCCAACACTTGGCTGCTCTGACCTGCCAGAGATTTGGTAGCATACTACCTGGAGGAGTAGTAATTACCACAAATATTTAAGTACATTGTTATACTCCAAATACAAAGCTGAAGGGTGTTGAGATCAATTTAGAAATGGGAACATGAAAACACCCTTAATCCAGGATTTAGTGGTTTTTATTTTTCAATTCTGAACAGCTCATGGAGGTGCAGTGCCATTAGCAGTATTAGGATGTGGTTTGTGTGAAGAAAAAGAAAGTACACCTGGCCCACCCAGGAAGTCTGAGCCAGGGCCTCATCTTAAAGAGCTGTGACCGTTCATTGAAAACATGTCTAAATCTGTCAGCTTTTCCTTACGGTGAAGCCCTATAGAGGAGCAGAGGGTGGCGACGCGGTAACTGGAAACTCAACAATTATCCATTCTTCCTTCAGCCAGGTGCTAACCTAGCGTGTCGGCGAGTGTGTGTGCTGCAGGTGGCAAATTAGAGTGGAACAGGGCATCAGGTTACTCGCACAGATGCTGCTGTATGTACAGTACTAGCTCTGCAGTGTAATAGACAGGAAGGTCACACACACACACACACACACACACACAGAGTAAACAACAAAGGTCCTGTTGTGTTCCTGAAGAAATACAAATAATATCCCTGTACATCAACACTGTTTGTGAGAGCTACAGTAATACAGTCAGATCAACAGAAGGACGCTGCAGTTGCTGAGGGAGCTGATGTTATTGTTCACTCTGTGGATGTTTATGATGTTTCTGTCTGCGTGGGTGGCGGAGGAGGAAGGTGCCAACACACTCTCAGGTAATCACATTAGGAACGCCATCACTGTCTCTTCCTGCTTTCTCTCACCACTAATGGTGTAAAACACCCCCCTCCTCCTCTTCACCGCACTTCCCGGCAGATGAGGGAATATTTCCTGACAGCTGAAAATATCTGACTATTAATTACAGCCTAAAGGATTAGTTAATTAAATCAATTAGTTAATCGTCAGTCACTGATTCCAACATCTCTAATGTGCGGAATTGCTTTTTTTAATTCCCATTTTTAATAGCAAAAGTAAATATATGACTGTAAGATGGATAAAACAAGAAATTTAAAGACATCGCTTTGGGCTCTTCCAAATTCTGTGGATCAATTTCAATATTTTCTAGCATTTATTGGTTAAACTGCTTTTTTGATAATCACTCATTTCTTAAACTTGCTGGTTCGAGCTTCTTAAAGGTACACTACGTAACTTTTTAAAGTAAGAGTTGTGGCTATATAGTCATGTGTTATAACTCAAAATAGATATGTACGAATACGAAAATGTGTCAAGAGATCTGTCTCCTTTTGTTTACAGGGCTGTAAAAAGTTCCATAGTGTATCTTTAACTGTAAGGACTATCTGTTCTTTAACATTAATGAGAGTAAATGACGATTCTCTTGATTTTTGACAGCTGGTTGGACTAAAGAAACAATTTGAAGACGTCACTGTGGGCTCTGGGATGTTGCAATGACCTTTTTTTTCTTTTTTACAAATTTGTGACATTTTACAGACTGAATGATTAAATGCTCGTGAAAATAATCAACAGATTAATCAATAATGAAAAAAAATCATGAGTTGCAGCCACTGAAATAATTCTAAAAAAGAATCGGTACATTTCTACAGGCAATGCTGTAGAGTGAATTCAACATAATGAATAATAATAATTAATGAATAATGGATTATGTCGTGCAGTGGCAGAAGAAACAACTGAGAAACCAAGGACCCTTAACAATGTCGGACTGGATGAAGACACTGTGACAAAAGGCCACACATACACTGACACACACCTATAATGTTGAGTGTGAAATTGCTGTTGCTGCAGACATGCCCGGCTGCATTCTTGGCGCAGCAGTAGTACAGGCCGTTGTCGTCCGGACTGGCACTCTTGAAGGTGAGCGTCCTCTCCTTGTTGTTGATCTGATGGCTCTTCTCTGTCAGCTTCACCCCGTCCTTGAACCACTGGCATGTCGGCCTGAGAAGGAGAGGATTAGAGTGTAAAGGCATGAGAGAGGTTAGGGACAACAGAAGACTCGGGGACGAGTCATGTGATTGATGAAGACAAAAAAGAAGAGGTACAGAGGTGAAAAGAAGAAGAATAGGACAGGCAGAACATAAGGCCATGAGAGAGGCCATCCAGGACAGAAGAACAGTTTTCAGTACAGTCCTCCACATGATCCTTAACCTTGTGAGCTCTGAACTTAAGTGGATGTGGGAGGAAACTCACCGTGGGTGTCCGTCAATATGACAGCGCAACGTGACTGGCGCAGAGCTCTCGATATCCCCTTCTGAGGTGGGCTCCTTCAGAGTCACACCACCACTCTCTAACCCTGAGGAGGAAATACAGAGGATACTGTAAGCGGGAGGAATGAGGAAGCATCTGAGGACGGGAGGAATAATGGAGGAGAAGGACAGGAGTAAAAATTGAGTTAAGTGGTCGTCATGCCGTCTGTCCTTGCGGGACACACGGAGATGCTAATGGGTGCTGCTTGGATGAGGGCAGGGGGTCACATCACTGTGACAGCGCTGTGACTCAGGAACAGAGGCCGGGCGGTGAGAGAGGGTCCTCTCTCCTGAACTCACAGTGCCTTTACAGTGCTTTTTATGGACATTTGATGGACAGCTCACAGACTTATACTGAAAGAAAGACAGACTGTGCTGTCCATAAATTCAGGAAACACGTTTGGACCTCTGACCTTAGCACACCAATTTTAAAAATGCAGGAATATTTCTTCAAAGCAGGTCAGGTGTGTCTACATTACTTCACCATCAGATGAGCAAATGCCACAACAAAGCGATGAGAGGTATCCCTCATACAAGAAACACGAAACCTGATCAATGGTGTCAAGAGTGACGGATGAGCAAGAGGACAAATGAAGAAAACAGATGGCGGGAAATTGATCCATAGTCGTCCCCTGGACGCATCATGGTACAATGAGAAATGAGGGGAACAGAGTGGTTTTACCATTAAGTGTTTGACCCAGTGCTCTGGGATATATATATCCACTATATACAGTATGTCAAGATATCATCACAGTGGCAAATCATTCCTACATTCTCCTCAAAGATCTTTTTTCAAATGTTGAAGGCAGACTAGAAGATTTATCTCATGAGCCATTTCATCCGTTTTTTAATGAGAAAGGCAAGCGGTGGCTCCTGCAAGCCAGAAGTTCAGTGTCAGCCATTACAATTCTGAATTTGATCTGATGGAGACTCTTCTGCTGACAAAATATATCACTCTCTGCTGCTGAGCTAGATACTGGTTAAGTGTACTGATGCATTAAAAAGTATTTCACAGTTAATTAGGGAAAGCTGTCCCCTCTGGTAGAGACACCTTACGTTTGGCTGTAATTAAGATGTCTACAGTTATCCGAGACTTCAATTTAATGCTTTTTTAGACCTTTCAAAAATAGTTTCTTTACTGTATTTAAGACTGACCTTTAATCAAAAAAAATGGTTTTCTTGTTTAAGCATTGCAGGTATAAAGGCACAGAGTGAGTTATGTTTATCTCCAACAGGTATATACAAGTATACATTAAAGAGACAGAAATGAATTCAGTGGTATGTTTAAATATTTTCAACATCAGAAATGTGGACTTTCATGGAGAAGAGCTTAATTTGTGGCAAGTAAGACCTCAAGCATTCACATTTGAGACTACTTGCAATATTCACTGCCCACTCAGTATCCATTCAGTCTTTACACGCCTGGGAAATTAAAAACAGCTACATCAGAATGCTTGTTGTCAGTTTCAGCTCAGCATTAAATACGATCTCACACATTACGCTGATAGGAAAACTTAACACTCTGCTTGAGCAAAACACTCTGCAACTGGATATTGGACTTCCCTCACAAGCAGAGCCCGGACAGTCTGGACTAGGAGTTGCACCTCCTCAACGTTAATGCTATAGCACTTGACTACAGAGCAGCTTCATTCCTCAGGCTGAGACACTTCAATTCATCCTCCACACTCCATTTTATGCAAGCCTAGTTTCATTTTTTTAAACCCTAGAGTTGTAAAAAAAATAATGAATAAATTGACCGTGTACCTTATCATTTTTAAAGCCCAATTTTATAAAATTGAATTTAGAACAAAAACAAAACATATTAAGGAACTGCAGACACTCTGTGTTATTGAGCCTTTGTGTCACCTTGCAGGAATTCCCCTTATCTTGTGGTGTGTGTTGACTACACAAATACTTTGCGTTTACAATGAGTGAGATCAGTGCTAATTGTTATTTATGTGATGATAAATGAGCTGTGGTTATATGACATGCACCAACCCAGTCTTGTTACTGGGTTCATACATCTAATTCTTGGAGAAAGCATGTTTGTTTGGGTTGCCCTGGTTTATGCATGAGCCCATGAGGGTTTTTTGTCTTTGTGTTTGTGTGACTTGTGTGTATTAGTGTAAGACATTCCATCATGGCGGGCTACATTTATTTAGCCTGTGGCTGAATACAGCGGCTGCATGTCTGGATCATCTATGAAATATGCATGGCATGGGCTTCCACCTGAGAGAGTGGTGGAGAGGGAGGGGGGCAGCACCACTGTGAGGTCAGAGGGGGCGCTAGAGGAAGACCCGTCACAATGAATTACACAGGAAGTTGGCTCAGGGGGATCATGGGAAACCTGTCTCCACAGTAACAGGGCCTCCAACCCTCTTGCATATATCCCCATCTGCACTCATTAGCTTCCTCCTGAAACAGATGCCCCAACACCTATATGTGTGTGTAAACCACGCTAGTGTGGAACAACTGTGTGTGTTTTTGTCTGCTCGTGGTGGTGAGGTGTGAAATGAAGTGGATGATGTTGAGCCCCGAAGCAAGACCGAATGCGCATAAATGTTCTCAAACATCTTTTGAGAGTTCTAATTGGTTGCGCATCTCAGTCAAGGACGATGCAGTCAATAGCTCCAGCAGCTTAGTGACGAGGAGGAGGTGATGAAGGCCATGCCAGCAATGGGGACCTGGGGCCAGACGCTCCAGACAGACCTGTTATTAGTGCACTGGAAGTGTATGGGGGCCGACAAAACCAGAAGGGGAAACAGTGAGTCACTGAGGAGGAGGAGAGAGTCAGAAAAAGCGTGATGAAACAACAACTATCATTTGCAGTGTGACATTTGCTAAATGAAATCAAAACATTCGTTTTAACCTGCCCGGAGCAACAGGTGGGTGTCAAACTGTCAACCTCAGGAGACACAGCTGCATTTTAAAGTGATACTTTCATACAGGTCTATGTTTTCTGCTGTCTTTTGCCAATTAGAGAAAAAAAAAAGTGATTCAACAAACCGACTTTAACCTCTCGGTGTCTGGTATGTCAGTCCTGGGAAAAACCCTCTGACACCTTCTTTTTATTTGGAAGAAATATTTCACATTCCAGCAGCATGAGTCTGCAATAAGAGGAAAAACAACGAGACAAATAAAGGACCTACATAATGTAGGTCACAAAAAAAAAAAAAAAAAAGTAATCACAGTACAGGACACACTGCCTGATCTCCATGAACAATGAACACCAAATCAACACACACTGCCTTGTGACTGTCTAAGTTTCTCCTACTCTTGACCAATTCTCTGTATCATTTCATTTTCAAATTGACCTGGATTCTCTGACAGTCACACATTCTAACTTTTGCACTGCTCATAACTCCATTCACAACTCAGGTTTCTCCAGCTGTCCACTCGACAAACAGAAGGCGTTCTTTCATAACCTATTAGTGGCAAATACTTCCCCATAATCCCTCTCAGAATGCATGACTAAGTGTTGGAGCAGGCCTGGCAGCTAACGCCATAATTAGGGGTGTATAATTATTATGTTGGAGGCAGAACAGGAAGCCCTATCAGCACGGGGATGATAACAGATGAATTGTGAGGATATTGTGAAGGCAGATGCTTGGATGGTTCGTCCCTTGCCGTGCCAAAATGCAGCTGTACCAGTGTGTGTTGGTCTGTTTCACTCAATGAGCTGATTTGTTGCCATGGAGAAGGGTTCCTGCGACAGAGAGAGGCAGGAGTAGATTGTGTTATCCAGAGCGGTGCTGTGGATAGGTTTTGACAGACAGCAACATATGGCTATGGAAGTTACTAAAACATGTGGCAGAGCAGCTTTGTATTGTCAAAAAAAAAAAAAAGAAAAGATGAAAAAGTGTCCTTGCACTCTTGGGAAGAGCGTGACAGACTCGGCTTGCTGTCTCAAATGAGGTGTCAGATTTTATCAGCTGTGGCTGACAGAGGTCAGCAGACCAAGCTGCAAACCACAGCAACTCAGAGATGCTACTGCTGTGAGAGGGGGGAAAGAGTCACTGACAGTGGAGCAAAGTCACTCTGCAGGGGAGAAGCTGACGGATGGAGCCTGGGTCATTAAGCATGAGGAAGAGCTGCATCTTGACAGCTCCTAAAAAGTGACAGCAAAAGAAGATGTAGGAACTATGACAGGATGTGCACTGGCAATCAGTAAGGATGCGCCAAGATGCATCTGCTGCACTAAAGTAGGTTAAGGAAGGACACATGCTGTGTGATTAAACTAAGATGGCGTGTGTGTGATTTAAAAGATTAAACAAAATGTGCCTTCTTCCTTGTATTTCCACTCTGTTCTCTCTCTTCGTACAAGCCAACACACTCCTGTACATGACACTGTCAGCCTGCATCCTGTTACCAAGAGTCAAGTGAAGCATCGCCTCCAGGACCAACAAACATGCTGACAATAGTGATGACTGAGCCCAACGCCTACACGGTCTCGCCGTGGAGACCCAGTGACCGGGCGGGACAAAAGGATGAAGGGGGGCTAAAACCTCCATTAGTGAAAACAGAGGGGGGATAATTACTCTGAATAACTCTCAACTGGCAAGATTTGCCCACCCACCATTGAGAGCAAGATAAATTAACTCTCTCTGTGGAGGGCGGGAGGGGGAGGGGGGACAATCTACTCCAGTACAGTCCATGTACAGTATATATGGAATAGCTCACCCCCCACCCCCCCACAACCCACATTTACTAGTATGCACGCAAACTAGCATACACATGAGCGAACGCACATGCAGGATTACTGCCAGAGGGAGTCTTTACTTTAAAGCTGTGTGCGGCTTTATCGCCCGTTAAATGTATGTTGGGGAAATATGAGAACATCTGTCAAAACATGGTCTGATCCGGCTAAAGTGATCCAGAGAAGGACAGCTAAATATGTTGATATACAGATGGATGTAACATGCAAAGTAAATAGGATGATTTATTACTGTATTCTACTTGTGGGTTTGATTCAGAAAAGTATGTGCGTTCCATTAAAAGAGAGACATTTTTCTGTGAGTGGCTTCTTGTCTCGTGTCATGCTTGATGAGTCCACTCATATTGCTGCTTTCTTATTAAACTGATACAAAGCTATCGATCTTACTATTTCCAACAGAGTATTAATGTGAGCTGCACTGATAACACCGCATCCATTAATATCTGCCTCGCAGCTATGTATCTGCTGCTGTTCATATCTGCTTCATGTCTGTAGCACTGCCGTCTCTGAAAAAGGAGGAACATGTAGCTGGCATCATAACTCTGCTCGGTCCCCATAGTGATTTTGCTAAAAGGCTTTGCACATAGCCAATTTCAGATTTGAAAGGCTACTTGATATGATGGCTACCCAGCTTTCTCAGACTGCATGCAAACATGTATGCTGATTACCACCAGCTATTAGGACATGTCACATACATTTGTTATTTTAAATCCTGGTACATAGTAAGTGCGTTGATGACTACTTTGTAGATAAACTGGTCACCGCAGTGAGGCGTTTCAGAGGGTCAAATTCAAAATCCAAGATTTATTACTCAAACTTGCATTGATTTAAGGTTAACATTGACTTATAAAGTTACTTATACACTTATAAAGTTGATATGGCAAACCTGTCAGTAAACAGTTGCTTATTTCAGGGGCACCAGACAGGTCATATGGACTCTCTGCACAGGTACCTAAAAGGTGTGTTTCTGCAATTGTTTTGTGTCTGAAGACAGACATATTCATGGGAGAGTTATCTAGTCTGTGGACTGTTTTTGTATTCTTCACTTTTGCTGCGGTTTAACTTGTTTGGATGTTTGCTTTTTGCAACTACTGTTTCTATACTACAATCTTTATAGGCTCACAGACAACAATCCAAAGAGAAAGCAGCTTGAATGGGTGGATACTTCTCAGGTTTACTGCAGTGTTACAGCTTTTTTTGTTGTTTAAACTTTCATGGCCTTGATTTTTCCCTTTACATTCTCATACTTTCAAGGGTTTCACAAACCCTTTGCAAGCTTGTTATCTGCAAACCAAATAGATATCGGGCGACATTAGCTTTAATTTGCTATCCACTAAATATCTGACTCATTAGCCACCAAATGCTCCATCTAAAGTCTAAGCTGGGAAGATGAGTACACTAGTTTTCTGGAGCTTATTACTGAAAACAGCTGCCTGCAGTTTTAGAAATAACACCAAGGTAAGACAGTAAAACTGAAACAGTAAAATTGTGAGCAGAAAAAACTAATATATGAGCTTAAGTAGCTCCATACAGCTGAGGGGCAACTGAAGAGTTGATGATAATTGTCACTATGAGCTACACTGCTCACATTTCACAATAATTCCATCCACTGTTGATAGAAGATATAGTAGCTTTAGCACAAAACTTTTTAAACTATCTCTCTTAAATGAATGTGTGTGATCTGACCCGCCTGAAGACATGGTAGGTAATGAAGTCGCACCTTATTTTTTATTTACACCAACATTTGACTCTTCTCTGAATGTCCTATTGTGTGAGAAGAACACAAATCTGCACTAACATGTATTACCACTTATATATAAACAAGTGCCCATATACATTTCCAGGATAAAGGGAGTTCAGCAGGAAAAAAAAAAGTTTTTCTTTTAAATTATTACACCACCTTCCTTCCAATAAAAATATGCCTGTCTGTTCCAATGCGTGGGAATATTAATGACCTGGCAGATAACACAGTGTATTCTGGGTCACGATGCAGCTCTTACGAACTGGAGCTTCATGTCTAACTTGTTTTCTCTTCTTTCTAATCTGTGGGAGTATGTCAGTTGAGCTTTATTGACATACTACATCATGTTAAATTGCAACACATAAAAGCAGCTCCCTTCAGATCAGACATGGTTTGGAAAACTGATGTGCTCCTTTGGTCTGTGAGGCTAAAACTTTTAATCGGTTAGAGTCGGCGCGCAACATCACAGACCACAAATATCCACTGGTGGAGACACATCATACAGTGGGGGTTAAGCCTCGGCTCTATCCCTCTGTCTGTCCCTCTCAGTCGGTCTCTCAGTTTCGCTTCTTGGAGGTCTGGACACTCATCTCATCTCGTAATAAGCCTTTGAACAATTAACATCACCGCAAAGAAAAACCCCCCGGCTGAATCCTGCTACAGAGGACAACATATTCCAGATGGAGACATTTTTCACTCTGCTTTGCTTTTTGTTTTCTTCTGCCATCAGTACAAACTTTGTTTGTAAGACACAAAGGCTTTTCAGAAACAACTGGTACCTGAGGGCCCTCCACAATACATGAACAAGGTTGTTATTTATCCGAAAAAGCATTGTGCAGAATTTCCATGGTTTCCTCTGAAACCTAAGAAGGTCATTGAGGTTAGGTTATAGGGCTAAACAACAATATTAAGACACTAGTGCGTCACCCCCTTAATGGAACAGAAAAGGTTAGGAAATGCCTGACATGAATTAAAGCTGGAGTGAGGAGGGCCTAGTTAATCTAAACCTAAATCATTATAGAGCTCAAAAGTAAATTACACTGCTCAGAACTTCCTGACAAAGGCCTTTTGATGCTATATGGGAAAAGAGAATGTTACACAACGGAGAAGCAACAAGTAACACATGCTTGGTGGTACACATATCCAGTTTCCTTTGGACAGAGCGAGAGGAAGCCACAAAGAACAAGGCAACAAGGTGGAAACATTCCTTAGGCTCATACTACCTGTCACTTTATACGCTGACTTTTGTTTTGCTTTTTTGATCCAGACACTGGATGCACACCCTCGTTGCCATTATGAAACCCTGTCAGCTGGCAATTTTCACTCAGGAAGATTTGTTTTCCTAGAATGAAGGGTGAGAACAGCTTGAAATCGAACACTCACACTTGATATTGAAGGAGGCGTTCGTGGAGTAGAGTATCTCCCCCGTGACGGTTTTCTCTGCGACGCACTCAAAGCTCCCCGCGTCCAGCTGCCGATCCACGGCAGTAAACTTGAGGTTGCTGCTCTCCTGGAAGCGCCTGTCGTCGTTTTCCAGGCGCTGGCCTTCGTGGAGCCAGCGGTAAGTGATGTCAGTTGGATCGCTGACCTCGCAGCGTAGCATGGCACTGCGGCCGTGCAAGGCATCCTGGGACTTGGGCTCCTTGGTGAAGTGGAAGGATACAGCCTGGATGGACAGAACTGGAAAAGGAGAAAGAGAGAGAAGGGGGAAAGTAAATGACAGGATTAGAATGGAGCTGCTGTTAACATTTTACTGCTTTTTCCGTTCATTAAGTGTATGCCATGGCGACCACTTAGCCTTGCGCAAGAATGCAATGTTTAGACAATACTGGCGAGCTGTGAATTATTTTGTCGTAAAATTATCAGACCCAACACGGAGAAAATACTTCTTTCCTGTTAGTGAGGCTGAGTGGGTGATGCATCTAATAGTCATGTGCCATCAGCTCAGCCAGACACGTCTCTCAAACAAGACATGATGTGTTGCACACACATCCTCACGCACACTTAAATCTTTCATTCCCCTCATGATGCTGTGTACAGGCTTTGTGTGAGAGACATGTTTTCTGCTCTATTTACTCGCGTCTCAGTGGAGCAAATGACAAGAGTGTGACTTGGACTGAGAGTGAGATAGCACTTCCAGGTCACAGTTGATACACTACAGTCATGAGGTGAGAGATCGCACTAAACAAGGAAGTAAATCAGGGGGAAGAGAATGAAAACAGAGGAATAGTCAAAATGTTATTAGATAGGTTTTTTTTAACTAATTGTTAGCTGTATAAGATATATGCAATTTTATGTCAGTTCACTGTTGCGTCTTCCATGCCAATCTGTATTCATTATTGTTGCTAATTTTAAAACTTTTCCTGAAACAAGGGACTCTGTCGCCTTGTGTGAACATGCAGGAGGGAATTCTCATACCAGCTTTATAGTGTGTCAAGCAAGGCCCTCATGTGTCATGCGTGAAACAATGTTATCATACCTGATGTCAAGGTTTGTTATCACAAGGAACAGTCCGCAACTAGAGTTGATTTAGCGTACCTACACCTGCGTAACAGTGTGAGTGCTTGTGTGTGTGTGTGTGTGTGTGGAGGTCTTCATAGCCTCTTGAAGGAATAGAGCCAAGTAAATAGGGGATCTTTCAATAATGTTAAATCAAAGAGCCTGTTGAAGATGAGCCAAGGTAATTCCGCCATCTCTGACCCTCCTCATCCCATCGCTCCTGCCTGTCCATCTCCTCATCAGGCTCACCTTTGTCTGAGCTGCAGGTGGCTCGAGCCGACCGGCAGAAAAAGACGCAGAAAGGCTGATCAAACATGACAGGTAGAGAGGGCGTGACAGGGCTGGGTATGACAAGAACAAATAAGTTTGCCTTAAATGCCCCGGACATTTTAGACAGGAGGAAATTTTCAAAGCAAAAATCGGAAGTACAGGGCCAAAACGAGTATCAAAAAGTTAGCTTAGATGTTAAGAATAAATGTAGAAATAACATTTCTGTCACATGCAATTTAAAGTGGATCAGACCAAGGCTTATATCTCCAGAATGTGTTGGTGATATGCATTATGAATTCACATACTGTGCAAAGATGAATGCCTGATGTGTTCTTGCACATTAAAACCTACAGCTAAAGTAGACATCTGTTAACTAAACACCTCCCACACAGATAAAACCATCACTAATCTTGTGTTCAAGCAGAAAGCCACTGATGAATGCATCCTTATTCAGTGCTGAAGAGCTATCCTGATAAGAAAATAGCTTAAACATTAGCGACTAAGGACAGAAGACAGCTATCACCATTAGAATACTTTCCTACAACCAGAAACATCCAGACATCTCCAGTGACGCACAGTTGAAGATTAGCATAAGAGGTATGGCCCTTCAAAACACAGACTTGCTCAGTCTGACAAGGTCAGTGTATTAAAAAAATCATACATTTGGAACTTGGAGGGAGAGAGCAGAGGCCCATATCAATGTGAGCACATTTTATAAAGAAAATAAAGCCCTGGTCACACTTTCTGAGAGTTCTGAGAAAATGACACTATACTCCAGTGTGTGTTTTAGTCCATCATAGCTCTGTTTTTATTTCAGCAGCACTGGCAGCCATGTGAATCGATGACACTGTATTAGAGGTCACAGCCTAGTGGCCTTTATTTCAGCTGTAAATACAATGTGGTGGAGAAAATTACAGGCCCCTGGAGATACACCTGCTGCCACATGATCAGCTTTTAGTTCACTGTAACAGGCACAATTTCTGTCTCACTTGGGATGAAACTTCACCTCCTCACCTCAATTTGTGCCACCAAGACTGAAGTGCCAGCCATCTTGCTTGATTTCCATACACAGATTTATATCTAGCTGTGCCTTATTTTGTTCTCATTTTCTTTAATGCTCCGTCCCAACATGAGACTGAAGCTGCAGCCTGCAGTGATAAAGAGTAGTTTTCCTGCAAAAACTTGTGAGTTATTTTTCACGCAAAAACACACCAAAATGAGCTTGTTTCTGCAAGGCCTGTCAAGATCAATAAGTTATTGACTCATCCCACATATCTTCCAGACTTAACTTGATATGATTGGTACATGAACTCAATATGGCCCAAAATCTTTACATCCATTTTTTTAACAGAGAGTGCCCAGAGTGCCTTATATTTATTGTGTTGGTTGTGTGGTTGTCCTTTATCAACATTTAATTTCTTCAGGACATTTAAAAAAAATTGTGTCACACTAGAATTCTTAAGATTTAAATGTTCAATGCTCTATGAAAGAGTTTACTTGCATTATTAAGCTATCATTATAAAATAGAAACATAACATGGTCTCAAAATGACAATAATATTGGTGACTGCAATTACTTCTGGGACAAAACTAGTTATGGTGACAGGCTTTGTTTCAGTTACAGTAAGTTAAATTTAGCTTCAATAGTTATACCAAACAACTCAACATGTCAAGTTGGGTTCTAAAAATCTTTGATGGACAATTTTCACCATCATCGCATTTCAAAGACCAAATAATGAATCTAATAATTGCAAAAAAAATTATCAATAGATTTATTCATGATGGAGATAAAAGTTAATCCTACTTCATAAATTTTTTTTCCTATCATCTGAAAAGAGCTGCGGTGCAATTGCTGTACATGATTTATTGCACTAAAGGACTGTTCTGACTTCTCTTCTCTTTATGCATATTGTCTGTAGCGATTCTCTTAAGAGGCTGTGAATTTGTTCCATCTGTGTAAAACCAGGATAAAAGGCAGCAGATGGGTTGAAACACCGGCAGAATCATCCCCAACATCCACCTTAAACAATATATCAAGTAATGCTCACAGACAGGCGCTCTGTCTCCGTGCCAAGCTTACAGCTGGGGTGTGATGTAGCGAGCCAACTTCCATCACACTGGGCCTCCTCTGTGTATACTGATGTTACAAGCTTTGGTGGAGCGACGGCGGAGCGGCAGCATGCAGTTGATGGTTTCATTTGAGATGCACGTTGACATACAGTGTGAGCTTGTGTGTGTGTTTGGACAGTGAATGACTTCTGGGAAAAGTCCCAACAGAGAGATAAGGTGCTTTCACATACCACAGGATGACAGACGAGATGTAGAGAGAGAAGCACAGTCTATCACATCTGAGGAAATCTGCAAAATGTACTGTACTGTTCAAACAAGGACGGCACCGTGACCTACATCTCTCTCTCTCTCTCTCACACACACACATATATACACACACACACACACACACACGTCTTGCTTCTCCAACACACTCAAAAACAGACACACAAGTACAGGCACACAAGGTCGCCACTGCCATCCGTGATCAGCTCCATCGCCATGACTTAGGCAACACAAATCTACTTCTAAAAGTTGTCTGTCTGACCAAATCAATACAGTTAATTTAGGTCATGCTTTCTTACTGAGTCACACAAGGGCTGAAGGAAAGGGACTGTTTGACTCTGCACGGAGTGACATTTCAAAGAGATAAGCGGGGCAAATGCTAATTCCCATCGAGGGCCCTTCAAAGTGAGAGTGGTTGAAAGAGAGACTTGTAGATAAAGGGAAAACAAACAGTCGGGGTGATCCTGTTACAACAACTCTTTAAAGCTAAGCTATAGCTATAGAACAAAGAGGCATAATTATTATTTAAAGGTGCCCTGCAGAGTTTCTGAACACTAGTAGTGCTGTGAAGCAATTTTTTAATGTGTGGTTTCCTGTTTTGTTTGTATACATGTGACGCAGGACACATTCGTCACAAGGTTTCATGCTTCTGTTGAGCAACAGTTCGAAGCATTGTAATGTGCCATCAAAGGCAGTGAAGAGGAAAAGCGCAAACACAAATGTAAACAATGCAGGATTTTATGAAAAATAATTAGCTTTGTAAATGTTTTATAAGGAAGGAAATGCACTCAGCATGTTTGTTAGACCTCCAGGATACACATAATGAGTTTTGGTGAGAAACAGTGAATTTTAACAACTTTTGTTGCATCTGCAACTTCACAGAGCACCTTTAATATTTAAATTAGTGCTTCAATATTTTCATTATTGATTCATTGGTGGATTATAATTAGGATTACTAGTTTCCTCTAGAAAATGTCTATGATCCGAAAACTAAAAAAAAAAGAAAAAAGATGCTTGAGTATACAGTATTTTCATGACATATGATTTAATCTATAATCTCGATAAATAATCAAAAGGGGAAATTTCTGTTGGGGGACTATTTAATTAAAAATAAATTCAAATTTGAGCCTTTTACTCCAAAACAGAAAGCTTCATAACAGGAAAGGAGTGATGTCTTAATAAATAAAATCTTTATGAAACTGTGCTAGACGCAAGCACTCCTAGGAGCCTCAATCTCTTCACAAATTAAGAAAAAAAACCAACAAAACAGAGTTCTGACTCTGATACAGCACCAATCAATACGCACTTGCTCGGAAAAGCTTACGACGGATACGCTAATGCACCCCGGATGAGCAGTGATTGCCATGAAATATTAATAGCTCCCCCCTTTAGAATAGTTTGACGTTTCCCTGGATTTCAATCAAGGTAAAGTGGGGAGAAAAGAGAAAGTAGGTTAAAGACAGAGACAGAGGGGGAAACTGCTGAGAGGGGAAAGATTTCTACACACAGGGATGCTCCTAGTCAACTCACTGCACTGCCGACCCCATTAAGCCTTGCTCGGCTGTCAGGGCTGTCAGTTGGACGTTGCCTTAAGTCGGCCTGATAGTCAGAACCCACAATAATAGGCTCATCAGTGATCCACGCCTTCACTCACTCTGTCTAAACTTTGCCTGCTGGTACAGGCAGGCAGAGGTGGCTGAGATTAATTATATTTCAAGATAAACTACATCATTATCATATCAGCATTGGGAGGAATGCGAGACGCACAACTGGCAGTGAAAGAAAGAGCGAATGTGGGTGACTGACAGGGAATGTGTGTGCATTATCTGTGGACATTCACAATAAAATCAATATCCAGATAAGAGAAAAATGTAATGCCTTTACAAACTACACAGACACTTTTATTGTGCTAGTAAAAGTTTCATGTTAAATCTAAAAGACTGGACAAATATTAACTGTATTTTTAGAAAATGTCCAATGTAAGAACTTTAATTCCTTCAGATAACTAGCAACATCAAAAATGTTGTTATCTAATCAGTGAGGATCCTGTGATCCGGAATGTCTCCAGCAGACCATCACACACCACAATGTTATCTCTAAAACTGCTGCAAGGTGATGGCAACCAGGGATGACACACAAGACGAGAGAGGTTAAAGGGAAAGACACCCACACATGCACAGACACAAACATCAGCACCCACGAATACTTGGCACCCAACGTGCCTGTCATGGGAGCTCAAATAGCCCGTATGTGTGGTCTAATGGACTCTCAGTAGACCGTGTCAAGAAAGACAGCTGCTCTGAAATGTTTTGGTTCGACAGGACAGCAGTGCGAGGAGTCTCGTAGTCGCAAGAGTGAGCGTTATTGACGGAGCGTGAGACAGTGATTGGAAAGTTCAACGCGGCTGCCATTACACGTTTTTTCTAAACGACGCCTCGGTGACAAACAATTCCCAGAATCTCACACTTTAAACTGGAGCACATATACATTGAAACACTGTCAAACAGTCTTTGCCATCGTTAACGAAGAGACAACTACCATCCATTGTCACACACTTTTTAATTATCTCTCCTTTCCCAAGGCACAAAATCAACCTAGCCCAATTGATGATAAGAGCAGGCAGACTCCTGATAACTCTAAGCTCAGCCTGCACACAGACAACAAACAGTGTGACTTCAAAAGAGAATGAACAGGAAGTGGCACAGATGCGATGAGAAGCGCCTCTGATCAGTTCAATTATTAACACCTCTCTGATCGAGAGCTTACCATGATTTGAAAGCAGAATGAAACATCTTATTTAGTAAATGGCATTCAGGAGGTCAGACGAAGGCCTCAATGAGGAGTACAGACTAGAAAAAGATGCCATACATTTTTTAACAATCAAAACATGTAGAGCGGGAACACTGATGCCAACTGCCTTCTCTTTAAAAATTGCACAGGGTACCGGGAACTTTAACCCTGTGCCCTGGCAGGGTAGGTCTAGTGCCCTCTGGTCACCGTTATGAGGAAAAAGTTAAGAGTGGATGTTCCTCTTCATCTTCGAGGACAGCTAACAAGGTCATCTCAACAGTGCTCTGTTTAACATGTCAGAAGTGCCAGCAGTAAGTAGAAAAAAATGTAGATCATATTTTTTTTCAGCAATTTAGCAGGCGCTGCAGATTCCTGCTGTCTAACTGGAAGGCGAAGCTAACGAGATTAGCAGCCTTAGATGGATGGATGTCAAACAGAGTGAAGGACGGAGCAAGAGGAGAAACGTCCTCAGTGTCGGAGAAGACTGTACAATGCACAGTGTGTTAAAATAGATGTGAATCGAGGAATGGAATTAGTGTAAAACTACTTGGAGTAGGCCCTGTACATTCAGCATCCCCTGAATTGTGTTAGTTAAAAGTGTCAATTAATGAAACTTCCCATTGAATACCTGGTGAGATACTTTGTCTGGCTTACTGAATTAAAAATCAAGACAAAATTCTAACTTTAGACTACATTTTATTGAGGTAACGTTCTAATGCTAAGTGCTAATGCTAAAAAGTACTGTTTGGAGACACTACTTAACCTTTGTAAATAATGGTACAATTACTTTCATGTCTACTGTAGCTTCTTTTTCTTTCCCATTAGTCCAGAGTAGAAAACACAAGTCAACAAAATATGTTTTATGTTATAGGAAAATTGAGACGTGATGGCTGCTTTAATGAGTATCATGTTGGGCATTTTGCCAATAGATGCTGATCATCATCAGTCACAGTGCAGCCAAGTGCCTTAAAAGCTGAAATAAAACCTCAGATGAGAAACTCTGATAGCCTCGTCCTCAGTTGTGTGTTTGGACCGAGATGTCAGGGAGATAAATTGGAGTGGGAATGAAGGGCAAAGTCATGTGAGCACTGAGGCCCACTGAAAGAGCTGTCATTACCTGTCAGCACATTGCCAGATGCGTGTGTGTGTGTGTGTGCGCATTTCAGTTTTCCACTGCCTGAGTTGTCTCCCCTGCTGCCTCCTTGAAAACTGTTGGCAGAAGATCTTCCTTAAAACTGACAGTATTTATGGTCTCATGAAACACTGTAGAAAAACCCATAAGAGCATAAAACAGGTGGGGCTGCATGATGAACTGCATTGTGATTTATGATCCTGACGATAACAATTTAAACTCCATCTCCAACAGAAAATGTAGAGATAAATGTGTCTGTGAGACGTGTGCCAGCGTAAGTGTCAAAGAGAAAACAACAAGACAACACAATGTTGGAGCAATTCTATTATGGTTAAAAAAATAATTAAGATTAGGGTTTTGTGGCATTTTACATGGAACAAAAAATAAAAAGACCAAATCTTTGGTCTATAAACAAAGCACTGTGAACAGTAAAGTAGAAGCTAATCTTAAACACTAATGTCAAATTGAGTTTATTTTGCCAGAAGTTCATTTTCACGCTTCAGCGACCTCTTGGTCAGTATTTTTAACAACACTGAGTGTCAGCAAGAGCTTGTTTTCTCTTCCGTGAATCACACAGAGAAATCACCAGTGCATGAAGCCGAAATTCTACCCAAACCAAAAGGACAAGTTCTCTTATTCATCTTGACAGCAAGGACGTTAAACAGAACGGAGTCAGACCAGGTACAATGTCTCTGTCAAGCCATCGTAACGAAAGTGACAGCCTGGTTCACCACAGACTGATGTCTTTATTGACCCTTGACGGCTTTTGCAGACTTAACTACTCGCGGGTTGAAACTAACAGTTGTTTGTATTTTTGGTTAATCAAGTAATTTATTAGTTTAACTGATTTATTGTTTTGTCCAATCAACACTGTTACCTTGAGAAAAATTACGGATTTATTGAAACAAGTACACAACTCAACAAAATATTCATGAAGGGTCTAGGTTTTATACATTATAATGCTATAGTGTTGTATATCATATATTAAGATTACTTAAAATTTGATTCATTTTGTGTTGATAAACTGGCCAGGCCAGGAAATCTTACAGTGTAAAATAAAGGATCTCCTTTCACAGTTTCATAAATTCTATTACTATCACACAAAGTAACTTTCTGGTTTGAACACAGACAATGTTCAACCTCAGCCATTACAGATGCACCCCCACTCTATCACACTGAAATGAATCAAAGTAATACAAAAGAACAAGTCCCTGCTGGGTCTTTCCATTACATCCCAAAAACTGACCCCAGGTAGTATTTTATTTTCTGCGAGACATACATCAGAACAGCACATCTCTGTGTTCATTCCTCTGCCTCTAATTGAAAACCATGTTCAAAGCCGCGAAGCCAGGCTGCCTTTTTACCACTAACACGGCTATGTACACCCGCTTCCCTAATTCAATCGCTGCTCTTATTGTAACAGGTAATTGCAAGGCGGAGGTGTTTCACTCTGCAAACCACACTTTCTCATGTGCAAAGAGAGGGTCGAGCTCATTACAAAGAACCTCGCTGAGATCACTATCACTTTATGCCCGTTTCTCTCCATCTAAGGGCTGACGGCAGAGAGCGAGCTCTGCACCAACTAGACAAAGACCCCCCTCCCTCCCCAGCTTATTATCAGGCAACATTGGCATGGCAACCGGCATGCAACCTCTCCAGGTGGACCACAGTGTTCTGTCATTTTGCTTCACTCCTCCCATGCAGCAGCAACAGTCGACGCCTCAATGGAGTTTCTCGCCTGATCCCCATTCTGACATCCCTTCAAATAAGCTCCTTCATCAGAAACACAACACTTATTGAATTGTAGCTGTGTTTTAAAGATCATGAAAAATCACTTTCCCCAGAAAACTACTTGACATGGCATTTTTGACCTCTCCTTCGCTGTAAAATGTCTCTCATCCCTCCTAACGAGCCATTGCTTGCCAGCACACCTCCACCTTTGAAATGAAGAAGTGCTCCATATGGTCTCCATAACAGGAGACATTATAAAAACACTGATGTAACAGTGAGAGCAGGAGGGAGAGAAACAGGCGTTCGCCATGAATCTCTTAATAAGCACACCGGGAGGCGGTCAACAGCATCAAAGTGTTGGCTACAGGCCCCACCTGAATGCTTCTTCGACTGTGTTTTAATAGGCCACCCATCCTAGGCCATTACAGCCTCATTATTAAATCCTACTAGGAGGCCTGCAGCGGACTGGGACTAGTTTGTCTCCTGAGGAACACCCGAGGAACAGGGATCTCCAAAAAAAAAAAAAACAACGATTGATAGCTCATAGTTTTTAGCAGGGAAAATACAGTGGGCTGAGAAATTTGTATCAGGTAAAAAAAAAAAATAATAGCATTGCTTGTCTAAATGGCTAAGAAATTCAAATAGTTCTATTCACAAAAATCTACTCAACCAAATTAATGCTCCATCTCGTCTTTGGATTAAAGGGTTAACTCTTCTTTTTATCTCACTTTTGCGTTGGTTTTACCTTAAAGAAAATCACTACCATAGCATCACAGTTCCATGCTATTTTATATAATGGAAAAAGTATAAATGGCAGTTTACGGAGCGTGATCTGCCTGCTTTACGACAGACACCGCTTCAGCACACGAAGAAGCCTTTCAGAGAAGATATCTCTCGTCACCCCGCGCTGCTCTGTCCCTCTACACCAGGCTTCAGAACTGTCATGCTGTATCTAAAATAGAGACATCTGAGCGTGGCCAGCTCTCACCGAGTTTCAACACCCACTCATAAAAGGCAGGCTGTTGAAACATAGGCAGCCTAATGCGTCTCTGTGTAACCCACGCACGCCGAGGACAGAACATGAGCCGACAACAAGGAAAGGAAAGCAAGAAGTAGAGGATAGAAAGAAGCAAAGAGAAAAGGTTATACGATTTGTCTGGAACGCCCAGCTGATGACGATGAAAAACCACCAAGACGTCCACAGATCGGATCCTAGCCATGAAAGGGGACCATGGATATTATTACCCATAGTGCACAGCAATCTGGAGCCACAGCCGTCGCGCCTGCAGCTGTGCTCTTATGAGATGGAGTGAATATGGGAGCAATTATTAGATTAGGACGGATTAGGCTTTGTTCAGGTAAGGCAGGTTGGGTCGTTCCTGTCTCTTTGGTCCTGGTTAAATGGGCACTAATCCAGTAATGACACATCTTTTAGAGGAAAAATGGAAGAGTGCAGCAGTGGAGAATAAAGGCCGCTATTTCTTGTTCATGTATGTTTTTGGGTTTTTTTTTTTCGAACAAATACAACAAAGAATCTTCACACAGCCAAGATGAAAGCCTAATCCAAACTGTTTACATAAGTAAGTGCTATAACTACCCTGCATAGGGCAGGAGCAAAAATTAACAGAGGATTTAGTATCAAACTAAATATAAAGGAACAGTAATGTCAAACATCTGGGGTCACGCTCTACAATATTTTTCCAGTATTATGTGCCAAAGATGGAAGATTAAGTCATAGTGGAACAGAGGAGCTCAGCAGTTTGCAGCCAGGCTAAACACACACAAGTCTGATAGATGTTTCAGACTACAGACTTGAAAGTGGGAGTCAGAGAACTGAAGCTGGCTGCATGGTTAACTCTTCCTCTGTAGGCTTGTAGACGCCGCCTTCGCGGAGTAACATGACAGATATGAGATAAAGCAGAGGGAAGAAGCGGGATGCTGTTTCCAAGTGTCATTCCTTCTGAAATATGATCTGCGAGGACGAATAAGTTCAATGGATTAAACAGAAAGAGGAGGAGGGAATACCTCCAATGCATAACCCAAAGCCAAACATGCAGAGAGTGCAGCAATCACAGGACAATATGTTTCCAGAGTGACAGGAGCTGCTTTTCGCATCAGTGGAGGTAATAAATGATGGTTCCCTCACTGGCTCTGGCAGCAGATGGGCGCTGAGTCCTTGGCTGCCAGTGCCGGTCTCCTCTCTGCAGGCGGCTCTGGCTAATGCCGGCACCTCAGCTATGTCCAGACATGAGTGCCAACCAGGAATGTGGTGGCACTCTACAATCCCCCCTGGCAAACTACCCAGCATGGAGGGAATAAGAGGCGAGATAAGAGGGAAGGAGGAAGGGATTTGCAGAGTTAAAGGGCAAAAAAAAAAATTAAAATAAAAGGAGAAGAAGAGGGCTTGAACGGTTGTTTCAGTAATTCTGTTGACAGCCTGTGTTGAGCCCAGAGTCATTGGGGCTTTTGGCTTTAAAAAGACTGTAAAAAGAGAGTCTGCTCCAGTCATTACTCAGTCACCATCTTACACTGAGGAGGATACGAGATTGTGTGGGAGATAAACCAATACCCTCGAGTATTACAATTTCATTCTAGGTCAATCCAATGCCACGTTTGTGCTGCGACATCCAGCCGCTAATATATTTAAGATGGATAATTAAGAAAGAGGTTTAAAATTAGATTCCTTTGCCAGGCCAGTATCAATATCATGATCTAATGAGACAGATTACAAACACGACAAGATGGAATACTTAATGATGGATGGATGGATGAACATGCCTATTCTTAAGCGTCGAGTTCTTTTAGTCACTCAATGGGGCTACAGAGTACAATAACGACTCCATTAAACCCTCTCATTCTGTCTTGCTGCCTCTCATCATCACACTGCAACATTTCATTTGCCTTGGCCTTCGAAAGGGTGTTTTTAAAAGCTTCCTGTGTCCTTCCAGTAGAGCAATCTGCAATATCCTCATCCTACACAACAACAAAACAGTATTTGCCCTTTTTGTTCCAGTGAATGCACCCTGAAGCCAGGACCTTGAGCGCAGCTCACAAGAGACACAAACAGACCTTTGACAGACAGGTTCAGGGAAGTACATAAGAAGCCAGTATGTATCAACATTCCTCAATTCATTTTGAAGAACAGATTTTATACATGGGTGGCCTCCTGCCCTCTCTACATCTTCTTCAGCATCCCTTCTTCCCACATGCAAACACACACAGATGTTGATGCTGGCAGGACAGAATCAAACAGACCTGGCAACCAGGTTGTTTCCAGGACCAGTCCTGCTCTGTGGTGTAGGTTTCCTAGCAGAGCTTGGCTAGCTTTGCAGAGTGAGCTCAGTGTAGACACCACAGTTAAATTAGCTGCAACCTCTCTGGACAGGCGTCCACTGTAGCTGCTTTAAGAAAGATCTCTGTGACTGTGGACCACATAGGTGAGAGTGTGTGTGTTTTTATGAATGCCTCGACTCTATAAAAGCCAGAGCAAAATGTTTCAGTGGGCGGGCTTCAATACTGCAAACATAGTCTTCAGATGAGCAAAGATGCCTTCGCTTTATTTTGTATGTTGAACATTGGATGTGTGATCAGTTAGCAAGTTTCAGATTTATGCACTTCTTTATTTCCTTACTGAAGTGATTAATTAAAGGAAGAATAATGACAGTGGTTGATTAAACCCATTTAATGGCTGAATGCTCCAAGCTACAGTAATATCACATGACAGTATAGTAGAATCAGCAACAACAGACTATCCGCTCACAGGATTACAACCCCCACAAATTCATTATATTTATTGTGCTGGGATTAGGACTGCAGAATATGAGGAACATCTGTGATGTGATGGTTCAATATTGCAATGATGACACTTGATATACAAATACTGACTGTCCATATTCGCTCTTTTCTTGTTCATCAGCACTCATGCTAGCTAACTAGAAAGATTTCACGGATTGATGAGCCAAATGGTGTGAATGCATAGCCTCCGTATCCAGAGCTCCCTCTAAAGAATCAGTGTTCACATGCTGAGTTCAAATGAAGGAAGCGTGTAAATAATTTATTTTTTATCATCTAATGCCTTTCAGGCAGTTCTGTGCGATGCATGTGTTGCACCTGTTCATGAGGCAATGAAGACGAAACTCTGATCTACAGGGCAGAATCATTTCGAAACAAAGTTTCAAAATGAACGTTTAAAATTTGACTGCAATTAAAAGTCAATATGGAGATGTTCCCATCTTTTTGATATTGATGTTACAGAATCTGAACACAGTACCAGCTAGAAAACACTATAAAAACAATTAAACATAAGAAAGGCAATGCTAAATCAGCAACAAACAAATAAAATCCAGCTTCCCTAATTCAAGACAAAACAAGCAGGTCCAAACACCAGTGAGAGAAAAAAAAATCTAGCTAAGATCAGACAAGACACATGAGGAACTAATTGTAGACTTAATGAGAATGTGTGTCATCTTATTAAAATCTGACATCAAAGGCATGCCATTATGAGACTTAAAGAGCGAGAGTGGCGTTCCAACACTGTTCCTGATGTTTTTCATGCATCTGTAACCCAAATGATTATAATTAGGTGGTATTATCTTTTAATTAAGGAAGGCACTTTGTGCCGTCATGTTTGCAGCCAGCAGGTGGTCCATTTGCACAGCCATGAAGAGCAAGGAAGGAAGAGATGGCGATAACCTATTTCAGTATTTTTGGTCGACTACACCCCGTGTAGATCTGGAATCCTTCATATATATACTTCAGTTTAAGTCAAGACCCAGACGACACAGACTGCAATTCACACATGGCATAAATGTTTAAAAATGTGTAGTGAATCACCATCTGTTTGATTTTATAATTACTTTAAAAGGTGATATACTAAAATAACCCAAAGCAAAACTTTCTACAAGTTATATACCATATAAGCAGTATTTAGGAGATTTATAAATAGCATTCTGAATGTGCTTAAGGTATACTGACAGTTGCATTTGTAACTGTATCATTCATGCACTGAAGTACAACATGTCAACAGGACCTTAGAGACGTGCTGGCTCCAATGACAAAGTTCTCAAGGACAGACAACTGTGGTTATGTTTGCCTACCTGTAAATATATTCAATTTAGCAAGTCATTTGTTTTTTTTGTCTTAAAATGTTTACATACTAAGGTGTACACTTTGCTGTGTAAATCCTTTTATGCCAGGAACCCTTCAGAAAACCATTGAGTTATATCTGTCTCTGGGGTTTAAATGCAATGCGATTCTCAGTTTGTATTTACATTTGTCATATAGTGGTAGTATATCAAAAGGACATGGCAGCATTAAGTGCGACTTTCAAATCTCATGGGATGACTGTGTGTGCCGTAGGGGGTTTCATGACATTTACAGTGCCTCCGATTATTTGAATAACAGAGGAATGGGCAGGATGTAGCAGACCCCCAGTGAGCCTCAGCATTTAGCTTTCAAAGCAGTGTTTGCATTAGCATAGAGAGAGCTGCATCCACTTTAGACCTCAGTGCTGAAGAGAGAAGAGGTGGGAGGAAAAAGATCTCCCAAAAATGTTTAACGTCTCCTTTTTCTTTTTACTGTAATGAATATCAGATTTAGTGGTCTCTTGTTTATCCTGTTACATTAAGTCACAAATCAGTAACAGCGATCAGGTGGGTGCTGGTATACTGATGAAGGATAACTAACAAATATGGAGCAAGCACAGATGAATCAAATTGGGGGTAACAACTACAAACAATCTCTCAAATAAACTAAATCTTGCCCCATTTCCATCTAAATAATACTCGACCAGCTAATAAATAAATAAATAAATAAAAGTAACTCCTGTGTACTAGTGTTTCTGAATGCCTTTGTTTTGCATTTTAATGTTCAACAACCTGCCAGCTTTATTGAGCACTGCCACATACAGCCAACGTTATTACTGATGATCACACAACTACTTACCGGCGTTACTTGGCAACACGTGCCACTTGGCTCATTTCCACCCACTCGGGTTGAGCTGAACACGGTCAAGGTGATTATGTTGCTTCTATGAACAATTCAACAGCTCAACACTCACCCTTCACACCTGTGTGTTGAGAAAAGCGCTTTGTGTTCACACGAAACAAACAAAGGCAGCATTGGCTGTATCAGCTAAACCCAGATTACTGTAGGCTCAGTGCCTCATATGCTCTATAGATTAGAGGGTCTCCGGACAGGAAATTAAATGTTTGGTCTCTCGACGTTGAGGCTGTATGGAGTGTTTGTCCAGGTACTGCACCTGTTGATAGGCATCTAGACACTAACAAGGGGCAAGCGAGGATCTGAGATAGGACAGGAAGACGGACTTCCTTGGGGATAAGTGTGACCGATAAACGCCAGCACAATGTGGTTAAAGACAGTGGGTACAAGTGGACCAGTGGATGACCTTCCTGCTCAAACAATTTAAGAGGCTCCAGGATATCAGATATCAAATACTGTAAAAAGCTATCAAGAATCTCAGGAACATTAAAGTTTTCCTTCAACAACAGGCTTCATCTCTCTGTCTGCTATACTGGCAAAATAATCCAGGGCTGCAAATGATGATTCTTTTGGTTATTGGTTAAACTTTTCATAATTTTCTCAAATGATAAATACATTTTTGGTGCACAAACTTTCAGAAAAATTGTAAAAAATGTTGATTACTTTTATCCAGAGCTCAAAATTATATCCTCCAATGTCTTGTTTTGTCCCACATAACGGTTAATTATTCAGTTTACTGTCACAGAGATGGAAAGAAACCATAAAATATGCACATTTGAGGAGCTGAAATTAAGAAAAAAAATATATTTCCCTAATGTACCCAAAACAATAAATAGATTATCTAATCTAATAGTCTACAACTAATTGATAACTGACTACTTATCAATTAACTGACTACTTGTTGCAGCTCTGAAAGGAATCTGTTAAGAATTATCATAATCTTCCACGGAAAACCATCTTGATTGCTATTTATACAAATTCCAAAAGACTATTTCCATTGTGCCTCTCCAGGAACATGACCCCGATGGAGCAGGTCGATGTGGAAGGAAGCATTTGTCTTTCTACTCATCAACCTCCAAGTAGAGGATATACTTCAGAGCAGAGCTGCAGCTGGGATCCATCTCCACATCTGTTCCACAAATGTCCACGCTGAATGTGCGTGCTGACATTGGATGAGAAGAGAAATTGAGACACAGGACGGAGGTAAAGCTTAACATTGATACAGATGGCGAATGAGACAAAATGGCGAGTGTGTTTTATGCATAAAGATATTTTTATGTTTATATGCCTGTGAGTATCCTGGGGATCAAATGGACAACACGCTTGCATCAGAATGGCCTGTTTCAGCTCAGGGCTCTGGTCTAATGAGGATGCCAGTGTATGGAGTTACAGACTGCGGCTAGACCAGCAGTGATCCTGACCCGCCAAACCAATCCCCCTCCCCCCTTGATGCTTCAGGCTCAGAAGAGATTCATGGTTCCTTTTCAGAACAGTCATTGGCCTGAAGAAAAATAATTCTGTTTACTAAGTTTTACCTATCACAATTTGTTGACTATTTGTAGTGTAGATGGATCGTCAGTGCTGGTAATGACAAGGAAGTCCAAGCACAGAGTCACCAGGCCACAAGGTAGAAGGGACAAACTGGCATAGATGTGAGGTAGCCATTCACCTAAAACAATGCTGATGACTACAAGGATGATTTGCACACCATGTAAACAACAACCTAAAAAAACACCCCACCAACATAGAACAAACACTTATTCTTTTCACAGCATGTTTCTGAAATATAAATGAGACATTTCAGCACTGGCTGGAATTCAATACAAAACCAATTTCTACAAGGACATGAACTATAATTGAAATGGGGATGTAGAAGGCTCCCATTCTTACGGAATAATCTGGGTGATATGGAAAAAAAAGACTTGCATCTCTGCCAAAATACACATGCAATCCTACAAACTTGACACACATGAATTCATAGAAAAAAAAGTCAATTATTAGTATTGTTACTTAGTTAACCGAGCAGTTTTTGGTTAATGGAACTTGTAGGTGTGTGTCTTTCAAGTGGACAAGCAAAACCAGGATTGGATACAAAATAAAATTTGTGAAATTCTTCCCTAAACAATTTTTCACATATGTTTTATTTAGTTTACTCTGTGATCTTGGAACATGGCAGACAGAAATAAGTCATTAAAAAGACAGATGATGAACCCAGCTGTGTTTTATGAGCTTAACGCGCTCTTTTTCATTGGTACTGTTAGCTCGAATGTGTTTTTCACAATGCTATTGCAACGACATTAATAAAATTCATTTAGCAAATAAATCCTCACATATTTGAGGGCTGTAAAACTTAATATGAGTGTAACAGGATGTTTTAATGCTACTACTGAAGGATTTGTACTAGCGTTAATGTAGATAGTTAATGGGATTTTTGTCCCCAACATGCAGTCACTTTGTAAAAGCAAGAATACCCAATGATGTTTGGGAAGTCTGATGTCTCTGACAAGACGTTTAATGCATTGCACGCTGTCTCTTCTCTCATAATGGATAGATGCTTTCTCCTCTTGAGTACAGGAAGCACTCTTCTTTAAAGCACTTCCTGAATAGTACAGAGTGAGTTAGCTCTGGCGAACAGTCACAAGTCTCCACTGCACAGTAAAATTAGACTGGGGAAAGGGAAATTAATAAGAATGTACCCAAAATAGATGAGATGACTAATTTGGTAATTCATTTTTCATTCATTCACATGAATGTGTTTTTCCACAACTCCAGTCTTGAATTCATCATGCCAGCAGGGACTAAGATTCAACTTTTTTTGGGGGTATAAAACTCTCAGCAGTTTAATAAAATAAGTTTAATTTAAGAACACTACTCAAGGGTAAGACAAATCTGTCCTGTAATTTATAAACTTCATCAAATTGTTCAACATTAATTTAACTTGTAGTAAAAAAGTAATTTCCCACCATATACTGGTGGGAGAGTTTTTGAGTTTTTCAGTCTTTAGTAAACACACACACACACACACACACACACACACACACACACACACACACACACACCAAAACGACAACATACTGGTTTATTCTCCCTTAAAGTGTAAACAGTATTGGGAACCAGTGAGGCCTGACTGGCACGATGGCCTCTGTCCAAGTTAACTGTCACTCACACTCTGGGGAGAGACACCTCACTGCAGGAGGTGGCGCGACCCCCTGAGACTTAACGAAAATGACACCTTCACTCACACACACACACACAGACACACAAAATCACAGACGTACAATTATACGCTCTAAGGCCACTAATTGGCTTGCTTGGCCGTGTGTGAATACTAACTGGGTGCAAGGCAGCAGCTGTTGTTATAGTCTGTTCTCTCAAAGGTGAAGAGGCGAGGAAGGGAAGAGGAAGAAGACAGAGTGTGTGTTTGTGTTTGTGTGTGTGTGTGTGTGTGTGTGTGTGCGTGCGTGCGCATGTGTGCGTTTGGAATAAAGAATGTGGTCTCATGCTGTGTCGTCCCCCATGCCAACATCCAATTACCTGTGTGTGAAGCTGGAGCCCTCCCAGTCTTTCTGTCGGAGCCTGTCTTGTCTAAAAGCATGATAGGACAATGCCGTTTCCTGTCTGAGCTCTCCCGTCTGTCTGGAAGTCCAGAGTATGGCTGCTATCCCATAAACGTTGCCTTCTTTACCCACATTACTGCCCTACTGGTGCCCTTACAGATACTTTCCTTCTCTCTGCCCTTTAGTCACTTAACATTTCCCTGCATAGTCAAGACACAGCTACAGGGAATTAGTGTTTTCCTGAGCTACACTTGCTCTTTATCATACAATCCAATGCTTGCAATGCCCTGGATTAAGTCCTACCGTCTTTAAGGCTAGGTTTTCTACATATGTTCAGGTTTCTGAGCTGTGCTCCCTGCTTGATGGAACCAAGTAATCAGTTTAAAGCTGAGAAGTCATCATAACACACTATACAAAAAAGAACTGCTGTACTTATGTAGGGATAAAACAGACAACAGGATTTCTTCTCATTAAACTTAGTGGAGGTGTTAATTGTTCAAAAAGCTATCAACAGCTTCTTTGCACGTCTTAGCCTCAAATCAAACCAGGGACTCGTTCATCCCCTCTACACTTGGATTGCTTCATTTGCACATGAAATGATGTCGCCTCTTGTGTCTATAATTGCTTTGTTTTGCATCGACAAGTGACTTGTTTTTGTGCCATCTTACCAGTTGACACTGTTTTGTTATATCAGCCAACCGACTCAGTAATTTGCAGCAGTGCAGTTTTGTTTGATGTTTTCGATTGGGATTTTAGAGTTGTACTGTGTTTTCTGGGTATTTTTCTAGAACATATTCCCCTTGATAGACATTGGAGCTTACAGTGCTATCCCTCCCATAAAAAGGCTTAGGTGCAGCATCCAAGATTTTTTGGAGACCATCTAAGATGAATTAATGTAAAATCTATGCAGAGAACAAACTCACTGACTTTTCCCAGATCTGGTTCTAGTTGATCCCCTGTTGACTTCTTGAGCAGTTGTTGTCTTCAACCTTTTTGAGTGTTGTTTATAAAGCAAATTTTCCAGCTTTTCCAACTTTTTGTACACAGATATTAGGGGTGTAACGATACACAAAAATCACGGTTCGATACATACCTCGGTTTTGAGGTCACGGTTCGGTTCATTTTCGGTACAGTATGGAAACAAAATGCAAAATATAAATGTGCTTGTTGTGTATTCAGAACTTTTGTAAACCAACAAATTATTGTAACATACAAAATATGAATAAAAAAAATAAAAAAAAATAGAAGTGTTGCCTGGTAATAACTTAATAATTATTCCCAAATAAACAAAATATATATAAAATAAGCTTTCCAAAGAATAAAATATTCTCAAACAAAAACTATATGAAAATTATAAAAATAAATTCCTCACAGCTTGTTAAAGGCTTTTAAAAAAACTTTTCCACAAGTGCAGCACTAACACTTCCGGCATGTAGCCCTGTTCAGTTTTACTTAACCTTCATATGTTTTGCCAGAGAGATTAACTTGTCCACATTGACTGCACGCATGAGTTATTTTTGAGTACAGGCTTTCATTACGAAGATATAAGGACGACAATATGCACGATTTATTGACAGTCGCGTTTTTTTGGACAGGCATCGACACAGTCACCTACACTGTCACTGTGTGTTCTGTAGCGCTCGTCGAACAGTGGTTTGCAGGTCGCAGCCCCCAGCCGCCGGCATCTCCGTCCGGAATAGTAGTGTTCAAGCCACGCCACAATGAATATACATATACATGACTTGGATCAATGAGCAGGACGATCGGAATGTTTTTCCTGGTTAGCGGACATGGCCGAGGACCCCTCTTGAGACGGGATTCTCAAACCACACCTCCAGCACACCTGGGACCCTCACCGGTAAAATAAACACCAGTTAAACTGTCACACCAGTAACATGTCTTTCTCCGTTGAAATGTTTAACCAGGAAGCCACAGTGTTCCCAAGCAGGAGACTTTAGCAACAGGGGACGGGTCTTCAAGCTCTGTTTTCTCGCTAGCATTAGCCAATCTGGCAGCACGTGTAGCTGCAAGCGGAAAATAAACACACGCAACTTCCGTTCCGGGAACTCACCCGTGCACAGCCCTGTACCAAACCGAACGTCCTGTACCGAAACAGTTCAATACAAATACATGTATTGTTACACCCCTAACAGATATGGTAATAATTATGGACTGAAATAATGTGAAACTGCATATTTTTAACACAGAAAAATGTGAAGATTTACTTGAAATCACATGTAGCTATTCCACTGTTTAGTCAGTGTCTCATCATAAACTGACTCCATGTGGTCTAGAAATAAACAAAATAGGAGCTCACCCATTTTCTTGTCTGAAATGTAATGTGAACAGACGTATTTTAGTTATATATCCCTTGTCAGCACTTCTTATCTATAGCACTAAGATCCAACCCATTGATGCTTTGCTTAAAAGGTTAAGTGGCAGGGCAATACTGAAGCTACAGGTCCTACTGTGAGGCATTAAGCTGGACATTTCCCATAACCTCAAAATAAATGTGCATGGTTTGCAGAAACAGTGGAAATGTATTTAAGCTTACCTTTTGATGGAAATGGCCACAGTCACGTCCAAGAAGACATGAGGAGAGAAGGAAAGAAAACAGGCATATTAGCCACAGGCTCAACATCGACTCAGACAAAACGACAGAAGAGGGTTTCTCTGTTTTTTCCTTTTTCCTTTTTTTTTTATGACCATGAGGCAATATGGACATTCATATCTTTCAAAGGTGCTTCTTCAATGTTCCTCTCTCACAAAACATCACTGCAGTAATAGTGAGATGCCTCCTGGCACCTACACCTGTGTGCATGTGAATGGAGTGTAGGATGCGATAAATCAATCCAGCTATAAACATGAATCAATCTACCTATCTACCTACCTACCTACCTACCTACCCTTCATATATTTCCCCCAAACTATATGCTGATGATGGATTTATAGTTCATCATCGCTGGCGGTATAAACCTCGCCAGCAACAGCAGATGTAGTCTCGTGGGCCAAAACAAAGGGCTTCTGGGTAATGCTTTCATCCAGGAAAGAGCGGTTCAGGTCAACACATCTTCCTCTCTTGCTTTCTCTCTGCCTCAAAGGGGCGATCTATGAAAAGGTACACCAACTACATTTTCTAAAAGCCCCCATGAGCAGTGCAACATAAATCTATTTTTTCCCCTTCACTGGCTCCCTGTTCCTATTTATCTTCCCACTGTTTTGGGCTCAGTCTGAGCGCCACAGGAGGAGAGTGAGGAAAGGAAAATCTAAATAACAGACAGTACACCAAAGAGTCAGAGAGACGTGGATATCCATTTTGGACCGACTTAAAACATTAGACCTCTGCCTCCAATTGGAGACCCTTCGCCCTCGAGCTCACCCCCTGAACCTTACTGACATGCTCAGAACACATTGCTTTATTGCCTGTAAAATGGACACACTGGCCTATTTATAAGAGGATTAAGTAAAGAAAGAAAGACAGCAGGAGGGTGCTCTGTCTCTGCCAGCACTCCCAGCCTGAGGGGGAGGACCCATTACAAGCACAATACAGCACATATATGTAGCCTGACGTGATCATGGCTCAATACAGAGCCTGTCAAAGGTAAATGTTTCCAGGACACCATATATTTAGGAGATACATGTGTTTTACTCTATGACTGATGCAAAGTACCACAACGTCAGCTGTAGGGTGCCATAAAATCATCAGGATACTGACACAAGATGCTTTTAGAAGATGAGACAAATGGATACAATGTAATATGTCAACAGATTAATCTATACACACTCACACCATGAATAAGGGCTGAATAATTTATTAAACTAATACTGAAATCGCTATATGGCCAGTTGCAATATCCAACATTAAAGGAGCTGCAATTTCTTGTCACAACCTACTATCATAAATGATACTCTAGCATTTAAAATTTGAATTGAAATTGACTAGTCATAATTACAGGATTACCTCAAGTGGGTGAAGTAATTTTGCACATAATTTTGGGGTCAACTTAATTTCAGTGAATCTTTGGGCACCCTGGTGGCTAAGGGGGTTAAGGTACCATCTGTGAAACACAATGTCCCTGGTGTGACTGTCAGCAGAGGCCTTTGTTTGTCTCTCATTT
The DNA here is from genome assembly GCF_900880675.1 of Sparus aurata. Classification (NCBI taxonomy): domain Eukaryota; kingdom Metazoa; phylum Chordata; class Actinopteri; order Spariformes; family Sparidae; genus Sparus; species Sparus aurata. Next base: position 14,250,521 of record NC_044201.1, on the reverse strand, counting down.
CCTTTCACCTCTCTGCTGTCTGCTCTCAAATAAAAAAGGTACAAAATGCCCTCTTCAAAACACGTTGGGATTTTGATACACAAATGTGTGCTCTGGACATACAGAAAGCCATCTTGATGATACTGGGGATGGACAGCTGAAGTGGCCAAAAAAGAAGAAGCTATTGTAGCTTACAGTTAGGAATGGTTTGGAGATAGTTATGGAATAGTTTAAATCTTTGTGAATTAATGGTGTGGTAATGGCAGCTGAAACAGCTTCTCTACTGACACTAGTATTATCCCCAGCTGGTCAACTACAGCAGTATAATAGTTTACCAACAAGCCCTGCTAGCAGTCAGGTTATCACTTTTATCAATTTTAGAGGAGGCACAAATTAATTTTCATGTACAACTTTGTGATGTGAGCCGGTCATGAGATGGAAGTGAAATGATACAGCAGAGTGTTCTGAATTAGGACTCATTATCATTTTATTATCTATTATACTTTTTACTGTGAATATCGTCCTATGCCAATTTGGTACGTCACCCAACTCTGTCTTGAACTCCTTTTAACAAACCAGACTTAATTAACATGGGCTCAACCCACCTGAGTCCCACTGCCACTTTGAACATCCTCAGAAGAAGGATGTCCAATAAATCTCAGACAGCTTTTAAAGGGTGTAAAGGAAACCCTCGATCTCAAGCATCATCAGTAACCGTCTCGCCCCCACCCGAGTATCAGTAGCACAAAGAGCAGCTCTGCCTCCCTCCACATCAATGGTGACCGCTGCCTCCAGACGTAGTGATTTAATGATTTTTCTCAGGCTTCAGAGGCTGGGCGAGCTCCAGTAACAGATATCTCCCTTGACTTTTAAAATTGACTGTTGCGACCAAAAAGATCTCTTTCCAAACAGAAAAACAGCGATGCTTTACAGGCAAATGCCAAACAATAACATATCGTGTTACTCACTAAAAACAGGAGTATCTGCATGTCTAATTTCAGCCCCCCTGCCCCACCCCTCTCAGGCGTCCAGTAACAGTTGGGTCTATCGTTCCATCTGGCCTAAACCCAGAAGAGAGGCTACAGGGCTAATACAGCCTTGGTCCAGATCTCAGGTGTCAACCCTATTCAATTGGAGCTGGGAGGGATGGAGCACTGTAGTGTGTAAAACCCGCCTTTCAAAAAAAACTCACCCAAGACCAGCGGGACAACAGGGAGGAGAGAAAAAAACATTTGGTTGGGGATCGTTTATTCCTTGTAGACCTCAACACACAGGCTGTTTGTTTTACTTCTTCTTTTCAGCAGGATGTATTGATCCACAGCCCGGTGCAGCTCAAGGTCTTGTCAAAGGAAGGACCCAGACATGCCCTCGTAATGGGCTGATAGGCTTACACAAGGAGGGGATGTGAGCTGCATTATAAAGAAATGGGAAGAATGCTCATCTGGTTATCGGAGAAGCCTACAGCTCATCAGTTGCAAAATAAATGTATCATGTAATTAAATTCTGCTACAAATGACAAATATTGAATTTATATATCATTTGTAATGGGTCTATGTTTTTTATGTAGGTGGAGGTTTGTGTGTACAGAACGAAAGATGGGTTGGGCCACCCAGATCATCCCTCAGTATCCCCCTCTGTCCAGACGGCATCTTCCAACAGGCGTTTCCACAGCAACCGTGGCAGGACAGTGATCCTCCTGGGAGAAGAAGCCCCACCAGTGGTCAAAGGTCAATTAAGGGTAATTTATTTTTGCTGAGAGAAGCGATGATCCTCCTATCTTCAAGAAGCCATCCTCCCTGTGTATTTTTTCTTGACCAGCAGGACAGTTAATATTCATCCACCAGTGACAGATCCGGTTTTCCTGCTGTATATTTTGGCTTTAAACTGACGCGTTATACATTTTGCCTCAGTGCATATTTGTCATATTTCCATCAGTTATGTGCATTTTTTCCCTTTCTTTCCAAAAACAAATCTTATTACATTCTGTCATAGAAAGAGCAGAAAAGCAGTTTTCTTAAGACACTTTGTGAGGATTGTTTGCCATCAATCTCCTCACAGCTATCTTTGCTTCCTTATCCTTTCTGGGACAGTAACACAGCAAGAGCAATCTAGCCTCAATCTTCCGTTTGATGACCTGAATACGCCTGAAGTCGAGACAATGCCTAGAGGCCATTTCATGTAAGAGAAATCTAAGGCAATATCAACTGTCTGGATGTTAAGTGTTCACCCGCCTAGCCGTGCCCCACTCAGATGCTCCGCTCCAAGGGTTAAAAGGCTATGGTGTCAGTAAGGGCCAACAGTACGACGGTTCGATGCCACACGAATGTTAAGGATGCTTTTGTCAAAGCGGCAGCACAAAATTGACCTAAACCCTCAGGCCAAGCAGCCAATGGCAGACCAGCTCAGTGGGTGACCTGTCCCCACATCCTATTAAACGGCAGCACTCAACAGCACATCAACAGAAATCACAACAGACTCAAATATTTCTCTACAACCCACAATGCAATCCACTGGCATCGGGAGATACTATACAGCTAATTCAGGCAAATGACATTTACTGAAGAGTTATTTAGATGCTATCGGTGGCTCGGGTCTTTGTGCTAAGGGGATTAGCGCCACCGTGCCCAGCACTGAAAGGCGTCTTTGTGGCCATAGTCTTTAGCGGGATGGGAGAGCGGCTCAGATGCCTGCGTGGAGGGTGTCAGTTATCAGGGATCCTGCCATGCCTTGCTAATCTCTGGCCCCGCAGAGTTCCTGAACCCCAGCCAGCGTGTCCTACGCCAGCCTCTAGAGTTCCCTCAAACCAGAGGGACAATGATAGGTATTCAGGGGGAGAGCCAGTGGACTGTCAAGTTCCTCTCCTTGAGTGAGCAGCATAAGGGCAGGGGGAGGCTTGAGGCTGGAGAATGAGGGATCTAAAGCACCACTACTGCTTTAAGCCAACAAGAGGGCTCAATAGAGACAAGCTTCAGGCATATATATTGGCACAGTGTATCCACACAGGCACAAACTACTGTGAGGCAATAAAACCAGGATGAATGTTTCATTAAGGAGGTGTCTCTAGTTATTTGCCTCCAGTGATGTGCCACATGGCATTGTAAGGAAATTCTCTGTATTTCTTCAGTTTCTCTGCTACAAGAAACAAGACTTGGTTTTGTCTGACTTGTAACTTTTCAGACTACTAAGACTATTCAAAACAACTCTTGACACATCCCTTTTGAGCTGCAACGATTAATCCATTAATAGATAAATTGATTGATGGAAATTAATCCCTAACTATTTTTTACAATTGATTAATAGTTTCAGTAATTTTTCAGGTAGAAATTTCAAGCATTTGGTGGTTCTAGCTCTTAAATGAGAGGATATGCAGCTTTTCGTTGCCATTAATGAAAATAAATGAAGTGTCTTTGGTTTCTTGACTACTGGCTGAAAATAAAAGGAGTAATATGAAAATGTCACTTTGGGTGCTGGGCTATTACAATTAGGGTTGGGTAAAAATATCGATTCATCAATGCATTGCAATATATTTTTTCCCAATTCAATATCGATTCATAAAATCCTCTGAATCGATTCGGGCAAGCGACCACCTGCTGTCCCTCGCTGGACCTCTCGGTCCCCACCTCAAGCAGCTGGAAGCGTCTCGCCCGCGACCTCGCTTGAGGGTCAGAAGGTGATGCGCAGCGGAAACACCGTCGGAGCTGCGGAGGCGGGTAGCCGATGTCTGATGCACCACTCTTTTGGAGACTGTAAACTCCTAGCGCAGCCGGTCTCAGCCTGGCCGCTGCACCGTGCGCCCGCGAGTAGCACTCTCCTCCGGGGAGAGGGGGGCGGTCAGTGTCAACGTTTACCCACTCGTGCCTAGCCAGAGGGCGGAGGGACGGCAGTCATGTCTATGTTTATGTCAGACAAAAATGTACCATGCAGTCCCAGAAACAATGGCACTCAGCTTAACTATGGTTGCACTATTTTATAACTAAACACATCAAGTACCTTTGTTTACATTTCAAGTCGAACTACAACTTCCTTGAGGAAAGATTTATAATTTAAGATGACTTTTTTTGAATCAAAAAAATTATCAACAGGTACTCTAATGAATTATTTGTTTATTACTACTTATTACTGAATCGATACCGAAGCATTTAAGTCAATATTGAATCGAATCAATATTGAATCGAATCGTGAGGTTCTTAACAACACCCAGCCCTAATTACAATGCATTTACATCAAATAGATTAAATCAATCAATAGTGGCAATTTTCAAAATAATTACTGATAATGAAAATAAACGTTTGTTACGGCCATAGATACTAATATCTGATTTTCATAGCCTGCCTTTCAATCCACAAGCCAACTGCTTTAATCTAGAAAATAAATTGAACCATCAACCAATTAAACTTTTAAATGCTATTTTCTGTCATTATAGCTACTTGCACTGTGCTTACCTCAATGAAAAGAAAGTTGTATTTATTATTAAGCACTATTTGAAAACTCTGACTAAGGAGTTGAATTGATGTCAAATTGTTAACAATATTAACCCCACCTAAACTTCAACGCAATTTGAATTTCTAAAGATCTGTGCTTGAACTATGCAGTAGATAAAAGACCTCATTGTAAGAGGTCAAGAACATTGACTTCAAACACAGTAACAGCTTAATTAGAAGTTTTCTGCCCACGGTATCTATCCAAAAGTAATGCAAAAGTCCTGCAGGGTACACTGGTTAATGGAAAAGTGGGTCACAGAAATGCACTGCCATATGTTCCCCCAAAGATCAGCACCGTTTCACACTCCCAAACACTTGTGTGTTATCTCTGATGTTTTAATTAAATGTAGATGAGTAGGAGGAGGGGAAAGATATGCGACACAGCCAAAATTTTCTTTCCAGACATCCTGGTGTTAAAAAGAGTTTGGATGGTTGGAAGGGGGTATAAAGGGCTGCGTGGGTACAGGGGGAGGAGGATAGGAGAAGGGAGTAAAGGAAACAAAGACGGTAGCGGTGGATTTTTGCGACCAAATGAAGAGATGATTCACTGAAATGTTGAATTAATTTGTGGCTGTCAGTTTCTCTTTCACAGTGAGGTGTTCATGGTGGTGCGGGGTGTCTGCCCCCACCATTCCCTGGATCCCACCTCTTCCTCCACATGCCTTGGCCCAGCACAGCTTGGCTCTCCTCAGCCCTTTATGGCCTCCTTTCCACTCAACTGGGAAGCAGACATGCAGAGGACTATCGTAAATGCTTGGCTGCAGAACTTCACAGAGCAGCGTCTCATCTCCTCCTCCTCCCCAGGTCTCCCCATTGTCCCCTTAACCTGGTTTTAGTGTCTGGCATGATGTGTCACAACCCCCCAGTATGGTCTCAATCCTGGTTCGGCACACACCATCTACCTCTTTTAAAGCAGTAAATAGCTGGTCAAATTGCGGTCCAGGGTTTGTAACAGTAAGTCAAGTCCCTGAAGGCATACATCCAATCGTCCCAACAGTTATCTGGCTTCAGAAAGAGCCATAAGAAGTCGGGCTGAAGATCAAGCAGCTGCAACAACCGGGCTATAAAGTAAGTTCAGACCGTGCACTAACTGCTCAGAGGAAGTGCTCTGAGGTAAAAAAAACTGCAGAGTCGCATATAGTTTAAGACCCAGAGAGATTCAGGTGTAATTTAACTCGAGTAGCTCACGGATCACAAAGCTTATTGGTCTTGACAGCACAGAAGAAATGGAAGTCTCTTTCACTGAGCAAGCGCTGGGGATGCGACACGGTCAGGCAATCAGGGACAGGCGTCCCAACAACAATCCCCAATGCACACACACACACCTCATTCTGCAACCGCCGTGGAATGCAGCCGCTAACGGCTCACACCCATCTCTGTGCTCACTGAGCAGCTAAGTACAACGTCTCTTTTCAAAAGGAGACGCTCAGATGAAAGAAGCCAAGTTAATTGCCTTGGCTACAATAGAAACCTCCCTGTAAGGCCATCCCATTTCCCCTGGCAATTAGGCCTCACTTCCCCCGCAAGCACTCGTGAACAAACCGTGGGGTTGACACTCGTGTGACTGAGCTGTGGCATGAAGACCACCTATCCACCTATCACCATCTTAGTTGTCTAGAGAGCATGATAAGATAGGTTGGGTCCTGGGTGCTGTCACTCCGTAGATGTAACAGGAAGGAAGGGAGGACAATATCTTTCATACTGATGCCTTGGGAGAAGTTGCCAAGCTGATATTAAAATATATCACTGTATGCCAAAAAAGCCCCATATGAAAATGCAAAATAATCAGTCATCATTATATCATTTTATGATAATAACAAATGTGTCACTCAAGATACGCATCTAAAATAAAGCTTCAATTACTTCTTTAGTTTATAAAAATGTACACAATCATATATTTGATTGAAAATAGCACAATATCAAGACATGAATTCTACTGAAGGTTGGTAATTCTTAAAGTGGAATCATCACCAAACCACTGAAATTCAGTAAAACCGCTAAATAAAAAAAATGTATTACCCAGCAAACATGCCGACATCAGAGAAGAGTTAACTGCCAAAGAAAGGAGAAAGCTCCTAAAAAAGTCTTGCTACTGGTGCTGGTACAGGTCAGGTCAAGGTTACAACATTCAGCAATTACAGTCTACAGATTGGTGCCATTGATGTCCAAAGAGCAGACATCCCATTTTGCAACAAAACTGTTTATGTGCAGCTTTTAAACAAATAATTACCAGGTGGGGCGAAGCAAAGTTATACTTTCATGTGCACACAGCAATAAGTAAAATTATGTTATCTGGACCTGTCCCTGAGAGTCTGCAGCGTAAAATTTATGACCATATGGGACACACACTGGCTGCACATTTTTGGATACATCAGAACCTTTCAAAGCTGTGAAATGCAAATAGAGAGTACAGACAGCTTTACTGGGCAGGAAGCACATGAGATAGATTTATTGACGACACCAGGCACGCCATTTGTATCATCTGGAATGGCTTGCATCAAGGGAGAGTTTCCCATGAGGATGTAAAAAGTACTGCAGAAGACGATGGGCTAATCCAAAAAAAATAAAGTATACAGTAGGTAAGAAAAGGACTTTGATGAGAGACTTGCAACAGAGAAGTATAACAACAAAGATGAGGAATGTGGACGTGTTTGGCGTCTGATACCAGCAAATTTATCTGATTATACTGACTTTCAGACGACTCAGACTGGCTGTAAACCAAGGGCATCATGCGCCTTTGCTTCTTTGTCTCGCTGTGAACAACGGACCACTATGAACAATAATTATATGGTGAGAACGCTGGTTAACCAACTACATTGGTAAGGCCTCAACCGTGGAGGATTTTTTTCTATGATTAAAGCAGAATAATTAGCTTTAATTACTTCCTGTTTTACACACCGTCTCCTGCAGGTCATGCACACCGAGAATGAACAATGTTTTGCTTTTCCCAGGATTTAGGCTGAAGGGGGGGATAGGGTGGGTGTGAGGGGGGCTGAGGAAGAAGACGGGGCGGGGGGGCTCAGTTGAGTTCCTGCTTACAAGACGCCTTCAAACATGGCTGTAGGTTGTGGAAAGATGAGATCTGGGGCACAGTTTTAGTTAGAGCCTTTAATAAGGTACAAGCATGGATGTGAAGTGACGTGCACGTACGCACACTCAAACGCAAGAACGACACACACACACAGAGGGTTTGTTTAGTCAGATTAAACTAAGAAGGAATTGAGTGACAAAACCACCTATTATGGGCTCATTTGTATGTACATCACAGCCTCTCTTTGTATTGGAGTAAGATGTGTTGAGGCGCGCTCCTCTGCTCCTCAATGAGAGAGTGACAGCCCTGCTAAAACCAGCCCCCCTTTAAAGCCCTTGAATGAGCTCTCTACAGTGGTCCCGCTAAAACCCTACTCTGCATTAGTATGGGTGACAGCTCCCTTAGAGTGGGATGGGCAACACACATGGCATGGAAAAAAACGCCACAGAGAAAAGGGACTGGCAAGCACTAATGAAATGGTTCAATTAAACAGCTGCACTCCAGCAACCGCCATCATGCTTCCAACCACAGACATAAAATCACTTGAATAAATTAAGCTAGCAGTTGTGATCACATAATCACATCAAAAGTATTCATTACCAGAACTGATCATTGACGATTAGCATGAAAAGAGTGCAACAACTCCTCTTGCTGCTCAACTAGAATATCTATGCATGAGGACGTACTGCAAGATGTACAATAGACCATGTTGCTATGCGAATAATTTTGATTATTACAGGCCAATGTATGGCTAGACATAATTTTAAGCCACACAAGCCTCTGGGCTATACCAATGTTGCTTGTGCAGCCAGTTGACCACCACAGACAATACCAACAAATGTTAGATGGATTGAATGAGATTTTGAATGAGAATTGCACATCTTCATATTGAAGTCTTATCCGAGCAGAACCAATACAAATTAAATTTACAGTGGTAGGAAACACAAAGTTTTATTTATGAACTTTCATAGTGCACTCATCCTGCAGCGATGGTCCCCTGCAGAGTTTGTGTTTAGCGCTGCAATATCCCATTCTGTTGCTGCCCAGGTGAGTCAAGGTCCACTGCAGAGCTCGAGGACTCTTGCTGACTCTCTGTTGGTCTCACTGGCTGATCAAAGCCTTCTTCGACTGAGAGCTCAGAGTGTATATTCTTCTGACCTCATGGCTGATATTAACAAGCCCTGGAAACCACACTCCCACTGACAAGAATGCCTGACACATATTGACCAAATTTCCCACAGCTCTCCCAGATCCCCCAGCTGCAACAGCCACAGGTTAAATGTTTCATTCTGCTTGTGTTTAGCTGAACTGCAGGGGGGTAAACATTTAGACTGCTTTACGTATGACAAAACAAACCCAGTCATGGTTTTTCGGAAAAAGGCATTAGAATGAAACTCCCTGAATCCTGTGAGTCACACTCGCCCTCGCCAAGCTGACATGCATCTCCAAAGAAAGGCTTGACAACACTTATCCGTCATGCATTTAGCGCATTCATGGTCACAGTGAAACCAAACAAGAGCTATCCTATGTAAGCATGTAGGTGCATGCAGGGATCACTTAAAGCAGAGGACACTCTGGCACTGAGAGCGACGGTAATGAGCATCCTCGAGCTCCTCACCAGTCATCCGCATCCATCACTGACACACAGGGAGCAGATCAGATGGACTGCATCCATCACCTGACATCACACACTACTGCTGCAGGCTTTCGTCCAAGGAAACTAGATCTAGAGCACTCCATTTCACTCTGCTGTGAGTATATGCAAGTGTTTTTGTCAATTGTGTTTCAGTACAGAGTGCAGATGTAGGCACAGCACAGACTGCGCCAGTGTGCCATGGGGATGCACGAAGGTGAGGTTAGTGACCCACGAAAAATATGCTGGGTACCAAAGTTCCTGCAGAGTGCAAATCCCACTTCAATTTACCACTTGGCATAACCAACCTCCCCTCCACACAAACCCGGAGATAAACCCAAATAAATTTCACACCTGAGGACAGCAGGAACAAGGTGCAGGAAGAGATGAGCCAAAAGAGGGCCGGGTTAAATCCTTATCCCAGGACACCCAAGGTCAGCGTTTCCCTGGCAGCACAATTTATTTAAACAAGACTACAGAGAGACCCACAGCAGAGGGATCTCATTATAAATGTTAGCCTCTGCTGCTGCTAGTACTAATGGACTACGTGGGCTCTGAACATTAGGTCTTTGAAGGGAGACTGAAATATGAGGTTCTTCTGCCCTTTGAATTTCCAGTTTCTCATAACACACATGTACTGGTTAAAAAGGGTTTTGTCTGCTCTTTAATCTGTGTCATGTCTTTTGATTAGTCAAATTTATTTCTAAAGGGAACCTTTACCACACAGAATGGCTGCAGTGTTTTACAGACAAAACAGGAAATTAAATTAGTCACCAATTCAAGTTAAAAAATGCTCGATCCAGCTCAACAGCTGCTTTATCTGCGTCAGGGACCAAATAAAAAGCTTAAAATAAGTACACCAACTGTTTATGCACCATTTTCTACATTAACGCAGACTACAGTAGGTTGCTGGAAATGACACTAAACACAGACTAAAAACAAGAAAACACATGAGTGGTTCCCTGAAAATTTAAGTAGAAAACCAAACCACATGCTTTTACCATGTAAGCTACATACATGTAGGAAAATCAGTTTTTGATTTATTGCCTATTGATATTATCAACTGTTTGAGCAGAGACAGCTCTTCATGATATGAAAAACTGATTGGATATCCTTGATCGTAGCTCTAATTAAATGCTAATCCCCTTTAACAGACAACAACAGCTACTCAAATCTTTTTATCCCTTCATGTCATCCCGAGGTATCCCCATGTAACATAAAGCTGCCCCCTGTTCCTCCACCCTTCTCTTTCTGTCCTGTTGATAGTCAGAGTCCCTGAGAAGCTGGCAGTGGCTGCAGAGAGGCATCTCACATTTCAAGACAAAGCCTGATCCTCTGTCAGAAAGGAGACACTTTCCAAACCGGGCCTGCTATTTATCACCAAGAACCTGTTTTTCTGCCTGCTCCCTGTCTCACACCTCTGCACTAAAAAGCTGTCTGGCCAAGTTTCCTTTTGACAGGGTGAAACTAACGGACAAACTTCACCGGTCAAGCTCGCCTGAGCTTTACCATTTCTGTGAACGGCCGCACAATGAGTACATGCCACCTAAATTACCTCTCTGTGTCCGCTTTGTTCCAAGACTGGTGCATTTAGTTGACTGTCTGGACAAAAAAGTCTATCACACTATGCGAAAGGTATGCAAGGTGACGAAGACTTTGTTTGAGTTTCACACAAACAGAACGAGAGGGGTCGAGGAGATATTGATAGCCATTGCGTCAGCACAGTGCTGGTTTACTAAAGTTTGGACAAACTGTATTTCTGTGGAGACTAGCCTCACAGCACAAAGAACACAATAATTTACATCCTGAGAGTTATCAACACTGCAACAGTCCTGCTTTTGTCTGAGTAAACGGACAATTGGAGCAGCTGAGTCTGTTTAGAGAAAAGTGACAATTTGTTAGGATTTAAAACCTTGCTAAATACACAACATGGCTGCTGCTGTTTAAGACGGTGTTTCCTGTGTGAAATTACATGGTGCGCATAATCAGATAATGACCGAGTAAGGAGTAGACTTGCCTTGTTTAAATGGTTAGAGGTCATGTTATACAAAAGTCCCAGTGTTTCAGGACCTGAGGTTACCACATGTCTTGACCTTTGATCATAAAGCTCCAGATCTGCCCTATGTGTTTAACACCCGGGGTCAGGCTTACAACTACAGAGACTGGGGCTTACAACGGAGGGTCAGAATACTCCTTTTCTAACATGCAGTAACAAAGAGCCACTGATCCTAGCGGCTGAACTTCACTCCTTAACGTCTGAAGACACACCCAGCTTCTCTGCACTGCAATGAATCCATTAAAAATACCTTCCTGACAAGTCTGCCACTAACAGCTTAAATGAAGAAAAATATCAGCATTCTGTAACTTAATACTCTGCTGTCTGCAGAAGCAAATATATTCTTTAACCACAATCCACCCCTTCTCTGTAGCGTGTAAAGTGCAAAGCTCTTGAAAAATCACGCTGCTTCACTCAACCAACAACTTACAAGCTAAAGCAAACATTAAATGTAAGGGGGGAAAAATGTACAGGCTGGCTGAGAAAAGGTACAAGTAGTTTTTTGTTTATTTTACAGAGCAAGCCGTTATTTCATTTGGATTAGCATAGTTCTTGTTGAAACGCGGCCAAAAGAAACATCACACTTGAGCTCCATCCCCTCAACTATTTTCAGTCAACCTCTATTTCAGATTCATGCAGCCACCTGCCTGACGCTACGTGTGTTAACTGAGTTAAAAGGAAATGACATTACCAGCAATGTACTGTCGTCAAGAAGGCAGAGAAGTGGTGAACAGTCAAAGATGCTCTTGTTGTCTCTCAAAGGAGGATAACAATGTTAAGCTCCAAAAGAGCGACTTTGTGTGCCAGGCCTGAAATCACATGAAAATTATTTGTGCAGAATTTTCCACAAGGATTCACTCATTCATCATGTCTACAGCATGTCCATGTAGAAATAGAAACGAAACGAACAACCTCAAGGAAAAAGAAAAAAACACAGTGGTTTCATTGACAAACTGGAAAAAAATCAATGAAAGCCTCACATTAAATTGCCTGAAGCTTCTTTGGGAACTGGTCTTCGTCATCCAGTAATATTCCATCATAAAACGCTGAAAATGGGCCATTGTTTATGGCATGTACTGAGTAGTCTGGCAACACTACATTTAACAAGATCTAAAACAAAAAAAAGAGAAAAAAAAGCATTTAAATCACCAAATAAGAAGCATATGGCTTCACATTCAATTACAGCTATTTTCTCTCCGGCTTCTTTAACAAGAACCACTTGTTCACCACTGCACTAGAGGAATCATCCTGCTGCACAGCTCAGTGTGACCTCAGGAGCTAGCCACCTAAAAGCGGCCCACATTCATAAAAAGAGACCTTAAAAGGGACATCAGACACACCACAGGATCTTGTATAGAGTTTTCCTTGCAGGCATATATAGAGAAAAAGTGATGTTGAAGAGTGACTCACTATGAGTGCAGTCAATCATATTGGGCTCCTAAAAACTGTGAAAATTGCAGCATGTCCCCACTAAATTCAACTGTCATCAAGCCATAACAGTAGATGCTACTGTCAGACTACTTTTATTCGATTAGTTCAACTTAGAAACAACAGGGTTAAATAATTTGATCTCAAATCCATGTTTGCATACACTCTGAAACATACAACCCTCGAGCTAATACTCTGAAAAGCCAAAGCAGTATTAGCAAAACCCTGCATGCAATTTCTATCTGAATGGTGACTTGTTATGGTTTTAAGTTACAGGAACTTATCACTTTAGGTTGGTCTGCTATAATGTTTAGTGGTATCCTCTTACAAGCAAACAAACTCATGAAGGCTCTTGTAAAATTTGAAATAAGTAGCATGATTTATGATTCTGTAACCACAAAGCACAGAAGTCAAGTTTACGAGGTTCAAGGTTAACTGAAATATCATAAACTGGTTTGGATCATGCACATGACTGAATAAACATAACACCTGCAAACTTACTCCATGCCACAGATGATACGTAAAGAAGGCGTTTCGATCCCACTTGGATTCTCATCAGAAAGATGTGGCACAGAGTATGTGTGCAGGCACTACTTCTTTTCATCTACAGGATTTCCTGACAGCCTTGCTCCTACATGATGTACATATAACCAGCCTGCTCTTCTCCATGGTTCATGCTTCGCCCAGGAGAAAAGGGCTGAAAGACAACAGCCAGCCCCTGCCACAGTGTGTTCACCCTGCTGCTGTCTGGCAGGAGTGAAATTATTGGCTTTTTTCATGTTAAATTCTGTCTTTAGTAGCAGTATAACTGGACTAAAAAAACACATTGTGTTATTCAACCTTGTGTAAAATTATAATAAATTAATCTAGTATCTAACATCTTGTTTCAGGATCGTCTAAACTTCCCATTCTCACAGTTTTAAGAATCGGCTGGCACAAAGTTTGAATGTGAAAAGCCAATCAATACCAAAATAGTAACAACAACCACCTCCACCCACCAGGCTGGGTTTTCTGGGATCAAATGAGGCATCAAAGGCAGATGCAGATGCATCCTATAAACTTATTAGGCAGTGTGGTGGGACAGGCCCTGTCCCCGTTCCTCACCTCATCACCTGACATGCAGAGAAAATCAGATCAGGATCACAGGATCAAGCTGGTGAATGCCAGCAGAAAGCACCAGAAAAAACACATCTTGAAGAACTGGAGTACAGTTCAGGAGGACCTTGATCACTTTACTGGACAACAATGTGACAGAGACGTCTTTGTCGGCTTCTCCCCCAAGTACACACACTCACTCAGACATGCATTTCTTCAGGGAGACGAGTCCTGTGCTGACCAAAAAGTGCTGTTATTGAGTAAAGCACGTACAATCACCTTCACTCCATAAGTTCACAGCTGGGATGAGTTTCTGCATCGTAAAAAAAAAAAATCTGTAGAAAATCTGTAGAGTGTCTATTTAAGTACCTATTGTCAAAAATGTAACCTTTGAGCCATCTGCAAGTGTGTCCGGAACAAATGGGTCCTCGATGTGCCCCTGACCTTTAATCATTCATTACACTTTTAAAGCTGACATGGTTCCACTTGGGAGCTCACACTTCCATCTGTAGTGGTTTAAAAACTGTGTCTCTTCCTCACTTTGAATCAGGTTAATGCTTGTTAGAGTCCATCTGTACTGAAACTTGAGCAGGTCTTTCAGGGGGTGACCTCAGCATCTCTTTGAACCTTTAACCTCCCTGCCTCCCTCTTGGTCTGATATCCTCCAGCTGCCCAAATTACTCACAGTCCGGCCTGAAATTAAAGTCTCAATTACAAGATTAGTAGAAGTAAACCACTGTCCAATTTTAAGGACTAACCAGAAGCACAAGAGCTGAAAAAAGCAACTTTGATATGCTGTCTGCAGCCTGATTCGAAAAAGTCAGAGGAAGCTCATCTCTAGATTGTACTCAAGATTGTAAATTTTTCTAGTTAATTTGGGGATTATAAAAAGCTTCCTCTCCTGTCTTGAATCTTCTGACATGTAAAAAGTAACAACCCTGTCTCCCAGAGTTACTGCCTTTTCTTTCATGTGCTTCCCAATATTTCGGAACTAGCGTCAAAGAGGAAAATAATTAAGACATGAATCTTACATTTTATGACAACGCTGCCTTGGGCTTTTTATAGCTGTACATCGCGTGCCAAATGTGGTCTCGCTGAGCGTAAAAAACAAAGCCCGAGTGCACTTTTCCTTCCTTCCACAAACATTTATGTAATATATAGCCAAATTTCCAAAGTAAACCAACCATTTGCCAGAAACACAGTACAAAGTAATGACATGAGGAAATGCACAGACATCAGAGAATCCCAACCGGCAACCTCAAAGTAACACATTTCTAAAAACACAACTAACATGGGTGTGAGTTTGTGAATATGAGTGTTTACTGAAGGAAATGGGGAGCAGGGGCCAACAGCTCTGGTAGGCTTGGGCCCTGTTGTCTGGCTTAAATACACTCAGCATATTCTGTGAACGTCTCTCACCATTTCCCTGCGCTGAGAAAACTCGCTCATGTATAATGCCTTTTGAACAGGTACAGACTTTTAAAGAGTTATAGTGCCAAAAGAAAAGATCAAACAAAGAAGGAGGGGCGGAGGAAAAGCTGCAGGACATCCAACTCTTTCTCTTGTAGGAGATGAGAAACATTTGTGCGGGTGTCTATGAATAGTAGTGCCTGTTTAATTCATGACTAGCCTCCTTTCTGCGAGGTATTGTCAAGTTTGGCCCGGCTGGACGAAAATCTGAACACTTGCTTTTCTAATAAGCGGCCCGGATGTGAAGACAACTGCCATTTCATCAGGATACACTGATGTTCTTGCTTTTTACAATTTAGGGAATCAAATAAAAGCGTAGCAGCTTTTCTAACTACACGTAAAAATGTGTCTGCTTTTCCCTTAAGGTGTAGAATCAATCACTTTTAATGATAATCTCTGGTCATGGCATTTTTACTTGATCAATATCCAAAAAGGAACACAACACAGGGAAATATGTCAGCTACGATTTGACAGATTTTTCCCCCCGTTTGACTTGACTGTCACTCAACACACAAAAAACAAACGTGCCTTTTTTGACAGCAGTCAGAAGTATTTCTCTACCCTTTCTGCATCACAGCGTGACGGCTCTTGCCAGAGAGTAGTAGTTTTCTCCCTTCAAAGCACGCCACCGTCAATGTGAGTGTGTACGACAGAGGAATAGAAAAGGAGAGTGAGGAAGCAAGAGAGCCAGAGGTGCACCCGGGGCTCGTGTGTCATCTGACCTCATTTTAAGACGGACCTGCGAGGTTGTAGCGAAGGCAGGGGTGTAGCTTTCAATGCAACCTTTTCTTTGCTTCCTCCCAAATGACAGGAGGGGAGGGCGCACACAAAGGCAGAGTGAGATGTCTGCCTGGAAACCATCCGCACTGAGATGAAAGAGCCCCAGTTAAGTCATGGTGCAAAAACGCAACTGGGAGAAATACACGGCTCCATTTCTCAATAACGACTGACAGTGTTTATCAAAAGACAGAGTTGTCTGCCAAGTAGGCTATGTCTACAATTCACTTTATAATACTTTTTTTATTTCAATAAGTGTACGTTGGAGTTTTTTTTTGTGCAAATCATCTTCTCGTCTGTTACAGACAGCATCACAGGCTTTGCATTTTCTCATGCAGCAGTGATGAGGATGTGGAGGAGCATCAGCAGTCATGCGTACAGAGAGAGAACAATGAATAAAAAATTTGAGACTACAATTCCATGGATGTACAGTCCCATAGCAACCGATTACAACACAAACAAGAAACATCAGGTCTGCATCATTGTTTTGTGTCATACAAGGTCCATCAACAATAGTACATACTTGGGATGTGTATCATGTGGTGACTGTTTTACATAATGCTCCATTGTTTCATTGTCTTCCATTCACACTATATTTTTCATCATTTGACAATGCTTTGTGTTCTTTAGCACGGTGCAGATTCAGACCGGAATTTCCCAAACAGAGGTGAGTTAAAGTGAAACTCTTGCCAAAAAGCAAACAAGGCTTTATTTGTGATTGAATATGAGTCAAACCTTCGTGTAAATGCATAATTACGACGAAAGAGGCACTTTTAAGATTTACTGTAGTTTTGTTTTTGGGCAAGCTAATTTTCAGTGGAGTGCAGGGGCACTTATGCTAGCATCAAAATCGCTATTTTTAAATGCTAAGAAGGCTCGACACAACATGAAACTTTGCTCGTAGTATCACCAGGGTCTCTACACATGAACACGAGCATTAAGCACATTGTTTGTGTACACAGAGTTTATTAAAAAAAAGGTTTTTGAACTACTCACAACCTAACAGGCAGGAAAGTAATGGTGGACCTCCTACCCGTTAGGTCGCACTCGGGGATCAACACTTTTTGTCTGCCATGACGGCGGCGCGCCGGACATGCAATGTGAGGAGCAAGAACACGCAAGACATGGCTATCAAAGACTTTCTCCAGCCACAACTTAGCCACAACTCGGTGAGGTCCAAGGTAACCACGGCATCTATAGCCCGTTTTATTGCGAAGGACTTGCGACCTCACAGTATGGTTGAGAGTGATGGCTTTCGAGACATGGTAAGGTAAGCAATGCCATTTTAATAGAATCGCTTATTTTAATTTAAAATTGAAAATGAATGTCTACATTAAACAAATGTTAAGAACTGTACCAGATTGCATCATATCGTATCGAATAGAATTACATCGCACCAAATTGTTCCGTATTTAAATTGTATCGTCGCTGAATCGTATCGTAGCATATCGAATCGTCTTATGAGGGAGAGATGCACACCCCTAACAGATATGTGTCCACAGGTGCACAATCCTCATTTGCATACCACACCAACACATGACATTACAAAATAGCCGTTGCTGCGTGGCGTCAGTCTGCGTTCACATATTTTCTAAATTCCAGAGGCAGTGAAAGCCCTGTGTATTCAGCAGCACAGGAGCCCCCCCATCTGCACCACAGGAAGTCAGCAGCCAACCACCCGCCAGCCTTGTCCTGCTACGGCTGTTGTCTAGACCCCTCAGGGAGATGGCAGCCAATGCCCTCCATCCTGACCACACACGCAAAGAGAGCCGAGACCCCTGGCCACATGGTTCAGGGTGAGGAAAGACGGGACCGTGGCCCTCTGTCTGGGTCCTAACCTGGACCAGGACACAAAGCCACGGTGAAAGCTCTAGGGTGGAACAGGGAGGACACTGCAGAGATCCTCATCCGCTCTGACGTAACGCCAGAAGGAAACAACCACAACAAAACTTCCTCTGCTCTTTGGGGAAGGAGGGGGGAGCCAGGGGACCATTGTCAATTGTCAGACAGACACAACACAGGCATTTTTATCTGTCGTCACCTCAGCAGATAAGGACAGGAAACACTGTCCTGTACTCCCCAATCAACAAGGCTGCTGTTGGCTGGCTGCACCTGCACAGAGCAGCCTATTGTAGTGGTATGTATTATTTGGTGTGTTTGTCCTCTGTGGAGATTTGACCAATGAGGGGGTTTGAGGGAAAGTACTGATATTGTTGACGGAGGCTGGTAATAGCTGATACTGATAACAATGACTGGAATGAATTTTCATTTCATTTCAACCACAAAGGTCTGATAAACTACAGTTATACCTGCCAGGAATCAGTTACACAGGCTACAATAATCACTGCACATCTATACAATGAATTTGTCACTGTAGGTCTGTAAGGACATTTAAGGGTTTGGTTAGCAGAGCAATGTACACTGCAATATGAGGCTTTAGACCTGCAAAGATTCCTTGATCAATTAAAGGTTAAATGTCAGAAAAATAGCCTGCAACTGTTTTTCTTTTGGTTGTCATACATGAGAGTTAGTTTGGACTGCTAGTCGGACAAAAAAAGAGATCTGATGATACCCCCTTAGGATATGGCGAATTATAACAGGGCCTCTCTCACTATCAGAATTTTTATAGACGAAACAATTGATACATTTATCACTAAATATTTGCCAATTAAAAAATAATGCAAATATTCAAGTTTATGTTTATGTAAAAATTTCACTAAATGGTTAACCTCAGCTATAAAATCCTCCATTCGGATGTTATAATCTCAAGAAGTGACCTTCCAATGATTTATTCATGGAAAACCTTTAACCATATTTAGCATTTAATGGTTGGTGTTTTCCTGCCAGTGAAGCTCTTCAGCATGTTTGTACTACGGCAAATTTCATGTAAAAAAATAAAAATACAAACAAGTTTGCCCCCAAGACTTTTATTCTTGGCAGTGGAAAATCCTTTTCAAAACAGCTTTTAGACCATATAGCACTAAAATCCTCCATGGAGATCCAGAAAAAGCATTTTTAATACTTTAAGCATCCATACTGGTCAAGCATGATGGTACAACACACAGATTGCAAAAAGTTGTAATTAAATAGGGAGAGAAGCCCCATACTTCATACAAGACTCCCCAATGAAAGCAGCAGCAGGAAGGATGGAGGGAATAATGCAAGACAAACAGGAAGCACCTTCCTGCAGCAGATGTTGCGGGACTAACCTGTGACCTCTTGTTGCGCTGGTGAAAACAACTCACCAAACAGATCAACAGACAGATGTACCCTTGACGTGACAGTTAGCTGTAAGACATTAAATAATTTGTACCAGAGAAAGAAAGACAATTTCTTCTGTGGGTGAATCAACTCCCCCACAGCAGAATTTTACACAGCTGTTCATCATTTCATCTCTGTTCTTCCCATCAGGAGAATCGCTTCTCAAACTCAGTGCAATTTTACCAAAAACCTACTCGTGCAGCAGACCTACTCAGTCTGCTTGCTGTGCCATCCCTCTGTCAGAACTGATTAAAAAAACACTGAAACCTGACTTAATGTAGACTCAAGGGGAGGTTCACATAGAGGACAGCAAGAAAGGAGGATGGGGGATTTAAAGGGGAGTCAGTAGTTGGCATAGTTTTGGAAATTGGAATGAACAAAGTGAAAAGGAGCAAAGGAAAGTGAAGCAGAGTGCCAGGACAGCAGCAGCAAAGAGGGAACACGATGAAGCTGGGGACGCTGGTATGGTTGTTTAACATAATTAAAACTACAGAAAATAACGATGCTGGAAGCGTAATGAGCTTCCTTCTATTCTGTGGTAATTACTGTCTACTAATACAGAACAATGCTGGCCATAATGTGCTAATGCTGCTGAGCGTCCTGGCTGCAGAAGAGGAGATGTATAATCGTCAAGCGTGGCTGGCTAACAGACCTTGGGTCAGCAGAGGTTTCACTAGGTGAAATGTAGCCAATAAATAAATCTATTGAACATTCGGCTTTGCTGTTAGAGGCTGATTACAGGGAAAATGGAGACAGATGTACAATTCTGTAGAAAATGAAAAAACAGATGCAGGGTTTCCATTATTAACCATAATTACAGTTTTTAAGCGAAAAATCTGTTTTAAGTCCAACACATTTAAAAGGTCTCCGGTCATAATATCCAGCGAACATAACTCACCTGTGTTCAGACCTAACATGAAGTGGCTTTTTCTTTGGATGCAGGAAGGGCAGAGCCAGGTCAGGATGCAGCGCTGGGGATAAACACCCGCAGTCACACCGGATTCTGCTCTGATTGTGAGCCATTTACAGGTGGGAGAGGAGAGATCAGAGTTTATTGTTTTAAAGGTGGATTTATCTTGACTCTCTCTCAATCTGTCTACAGCAGTGAGCCACAAAGGTGCCACACTCCACTGTTGGGTCTAATGTAATGTAATTACTTTCTCGCAACCTTGCTGACTGCTTACTGCAGGGGTACAGAGAGTAGAACGGAAAGAAAAGGACTGGTGGAAAATAACTAAAGTCTCTGGTGAGTGCTGGGTGTAGTCAGAGGCTGAACTGAACACAAACAGACACTTATGTCGAACCACCCAGAAATACCATTCTACTTTTTGTCAATACCAGGTTGTCAAATACCAACACTATGGGTTTTGGGGATACGCAACATCAGCTATCTCCATTAATCAGTTTTGAGCTCAATGAACACATATTATATTTCACCAGAATTTCTTTCATTTGTCCATGACATTAAATTTTTTCCTCACTGAAGCGATAAGAGATTACTCAACTTTTGAACATGTCCACACTGTCAACAAGAACATAGTGTCACACACTTAACAAAGCACACAAAACTGCAAAGTACAGTGGTTTAATCCTGGCTTAATGTGACCAGAGAGCAGAAACTGAGTGAACAAATGAATCAATTAGCTTCTGGGCCAATGAAGTGTTTGTCCACTAAAATAAGTGGGAAACAGGAGCTGTTAGAGCCCTGGGTTCATTTGGTTATTTGGCCCTCTAATTTTCTCAAACAGCCTTCAACACATCATTACAGTTAAGATATCTCCAAAATATAATATGTGCTATATTATACAGATTTTTGGAGATACAACACATATCTCTCCTAAAATATAAACACATACTGTGTTTTGATTTCAAGTGGGAACACTTACATGGGTTATCGCAAGTAACATATGGCCAAAAAAGATTTTTTTTAAAATGTTCCACTAAAACTAACAATACTATTAAATATGTTGCAATTTTGTGCAAACTACTTACCGCAATACACAAAAAGACAGAGGATGATGAAAAAAGAAAACTGCTCAATTTTAAACTCAATATGACTGAAGCCTGCATGTGCAAGAGACAATTCTGATACACTAGGACGTGATGGATAATAATAGGGTCTCCATAAAATGTTTCCAGCTTGCACAAACACACACTCTTCTAGCTGATCAAGATTCACCATACAGGAGGCATCAGTCATGCCATGTGTCAGTCACATCAATAAATTCTTTGGGGCAATGTGCTGAACACAAAGAAATCTCTGCCTAAAATTACTCTATACCTTCTTCATCTTTACACATAATTTCATGGATGATTTCAATGAAAACCCTTTCAAGAATGATTGTTCTTTGTGTGAACTGAAAAGATACGTCTGCGCTTCTCCTCCAAAGCCTGGAAGGACAGCAGTATGGCACTTGGTTAACATCCAAAATGTATGAGTGTGGATTCAAAGGAACTGGGAAGCTCAACAACATTCACATGCACCCCGTGCCAAGAGCTGATAAAGCCACCAGTCATACATTATTGCTGGCTCTATCGTGAATCCCAGCTCTGCACGTTTAGTCAGGTACCAGGACCAGGAGGTTAACACTGTGCAGGCTGCCATGGAGACAGATCTGGCCCTTCATGCCGCCTCTGAACTAAACTGGAACCCACAGCGGAAAAAGACAAGACACGGCATAATGAGGAGAAACAAAAACAGGGCAGAGAACACGTAAGCCAGGTGATGTAGCAAATCAGCTCAGATACGAAGATGTGCACGCTACCTAAGGTTAATACTTTCTCTCCAAACAACAACTGGGCTCTCTGCAGGGTCAGTTGTAGCCAGCTGACCCCATTCATTACAAGATCAAACACAGCTGAAGGCCATTCCCATTAAACACCAGTGGCCTTTTCAGCCTGTTTAAATCTGTTGGTGTGGTGGGGAGGAGCCGAGGGCTGATTGAGAGCTGCCCGATGTCACTCTGCCTGTGGCCCGTTGCTATGATGAGTTCATTCAGCCTAGGGACACAATGAGTTAATGGCTGCTGAGATTATGCAATGGCATGCCAGACGCCTTTCTCCTCTCCTGCCCTCCTTTCTACCCCCCTTCCCCTTCAAACCGGCTGAAGCCAAAATAGGCATTCCTGCACGTTTTGATCAGATGCATTTGAATGCTTTGGCACCAACGGGGGGAACAAAACAGGGATTTCGTTTCACTCTGAAGGCAAGCCTCCCCTCACCAGAGCCTCACACCTGCCCTACAGGGGGAAAGTTGTTGTTAGGATTTACGACTGTCGGGGTGGGTGATATCTGCAGAGTGTCAAACCAGTAAAAACATCTGTATTTACCATTTAAAGGGGAACATGAAACCATAGGTTATCGCTAATAGCAAGTCAGTTACCCATCAACAGCAGATTAGAAAGGGTTGCGGCTTAAGTTGGTCAGCAAATGTCTGCAAGTGCATCTGATAAGAGAACAATAATGACACATTACTGAAGGGTCCCTGCAACCAAATAAGGCAATAACAGCCAAATGTACTTGAAGATTTATAGCTCGAACTAGAATCTGGTTGCTAGCGACCAAGACCCAACCAGGGTCTAGGGCTGGGAGACTTGATAATATGCACAGCATGAGACATTGGAACGTTATCTACCAGAAGAGATACAATGGATGTTAGACAGATAATACTACACTGTTTACGGGCTGCAATTACCTAATAATATTCCGTGTAATTGAGCCATATTTCTGTGCATCTCAGGTCTTTGTGTAAACATGTTTACCCGAGTTGATCCCAATGGACTTGCTAGCATTTCTGATAATGTGTCATAATCATTGCTGGGGGAAATATTTGTTCTTTGACGAAAGATGAACAAGGCTGGGGGAAATTCACAGCTATACTTTCTGACACGGCTGCGCTTTAATTACAAGTGTTGTTGTTTTAACTCTATTAGAATCCGCTGTGATTGACAGCATTTTGGATCGGTCTTATTCTTCCTGAATCTTTTCAGATCAGGTTTGACTGTCCTTGCTTCCCCTTCGGTTTGGGTCTTTCTTTTGTAAATCAATAAACATGATAGGAATGGAGGTGGGCTGGGCTTCTGAAACTATGGACCAATAAAAGATTTCCAGCATAAACCTTCAAATTTATTTAAATTATTATTTGTTTTGTCTACAAAATATAAGAAAGCAGTAAAAGAAATGCCTGCTGTAATTTCTCATGGACAAAGAAAACATTTTTAAATGTCTTACGTTGTCCGGCCTATAATAAAAACCCACAAGATATTCAGTTAACTGTGCTGAATGACAAAGCATCAAAGCATCAAATTCTCTCATTTGAGAACCAGAAAGTGTTTGGCATTATGCAAAGAAATTCAGATTACCAAAATAGATGCAGATTAAATTTCTAACTGACCAATCAATAAGTATTTGCAACTCTACTTACCACCATGTTGTCTGAATTATTAACCATCATAAAACATTAATTCTGAGGATAAATATTTAGGTTTGGATCATTTGTGTTTTTAAAAAAACAACTGCATTTCAGGACTTAATCCAGCGTAAATTACAAAACTCCTCTTGCATACTCTCCCACTGAAGCATGGCAGAAAGTAACTGGAAACACCATAGTGCAACAAAAAAAAAAAGAACACTTTGCTGAGCATAATACAATGAAGCCTACAGGAGTGGTGGGTTAGGGTGAACGCTAGCCACTCCTGCAGCCCAGACGGGAGACAGAGCTGTGCAGGCAGGCACCAAGTCAATAAACAACAGAGATCCCTCCAGACAAGACTGGCAACCACAAGGGGCAATGGACCAACTACGACAGGAAAGAAGGAAACAGAGACAGATCCGCAAGGCCAGACTCCAATCACAACCACGGGGGCCGACAGCAGAGCCAGCAGAACCACAAACACATGAGCCAAAGCACATGTACGCCATCACACACACATACACACAGCAGCCCAAGCCCATGGGTCATTAGGTACAATGATCATCATTTAAAGGGAGTAGCTTGGCCCTGTGTTTATTTGGCTTTATCAGTGACAGCGAGATTCTTAGCAGGTACGCTTTCTATACACACATACCATCATCATAACATCAATTTAACATCACACCTTGGAAAATATGAGCAGGCAAAACATCTTATAAGCCATCATGTCTATTCTTCTATTTCCTTCAAGAATCTTTTCCTCTGGCAGGTGGAAGTGTTGTTTTAAAAAGAAATTGAAATTCTAGCAAGAAACTAAAACTCAAATAAAAGCTAATATGAAGCATTATTTGCCTTTTTGCTCCACCAATTTATTTGAAGCATAAGAAAAATAAGCTTGGCGATGACAATTGGTATGCAACCTTTCCTCCTCATGGTACATTTCTATTGCGTTTCAACATCAAAGAAAACACAGGGGATGGGTAAATATATTGCCACAACATGTATCTGCCAAATGGGACACTTTTGCTCAGTCAAACCTTGTTTTCTTTTTTAGGGCGTAGGAAGTACACACATTCATGACAATTTATCCAGACATTCATCTTCTCTCCAGGCCACTTTAGTCTTCCAAAAATCACTTTGCCAGGTTCAACATCTGTAAGATGGCAGACAATTTGGTCATGGTCTGGAGGACAGAGAGGAGAGGAGTCACGGGCACGCCAATTTAGAACCGAGGACGACCCCAAATCAGAGCCCTTAGGTAGCAATGATTGTGACCTCTGAGTGAGTGCAACAAGACCCTCCCCTGGGAGAAGAGCCCTCTATAATGGAGTGAGTGCAAACTGCACATACCAGCTGGGTGAAAAAGAGGGCTCTCAAGTTCAATAGGCTTCACATAAACCCGAATAAACATGGTCTGATAAATGACCAGAAACAAGAGCCATGGAAGACCTTGAGAAATCCTCCCCAAGTCATGAAACTCGCGCTACCAGTCGCACTCTTAGATGTGCACAAACACACTGGGAACCAGATCTTATTATTCAAGTCTATTCATCAGGATTTTTCTGCTCGATGCTTTGTCTGTTGTCACGCTCTGGTAGCTTTGACTATCCTTGAAACAGCCGTGGAAAATGATAAAAATTATTTCAGCTTGTATAAATTCAAGGTCTCTCAAGTTTAAATCAACTCGAGACAGTTCTAGTCTGGGCCCAGTTTTCTTTTATTTCTTCTCAACAGGGCTGCGCGGATCTCATCTTTAGGAGTATTTCTACACAGAGAAGAACACCAAAAATCTAAATCACAATATTAGTGACAACATATTCCACAAAGTGTCATTAGGATTAATGCTAAATATGCAAACTGGTAAGTATAGATGTCACATATCTAGTATATGTCAGTAGATAAATGACTGATGTTGTAAACACTGCAGAATTGATGATATTACGTTAAATTCAATGGCGAGTACTGAATTATGGCGTAGCAATTACATAAACTACACTTGTGGAATACTAAAGCTACACATTGCTGCTTGACACTGCCTCAATGGGAACCAGACATAGAGGATTAACAAAGAGGAATAAAAGATACAGCACATTGCAGGACACTTGTGGTGGATTGTACTAGATGTTCATATCCAATTCCTGCAGCACAAAGCACGAATAAGACATCAGAATCAATCTTTGTGGTGGAAAAAAACAAGACAACAGGCACCACATCAAAAAAACTGAGCTACGTGTTGAGATCAACATCAGCAGCTGTGCACGAAAGATAACAATCTCATGCTGAGCTCTGTGCTGTAATCCAGTCAAATGAGTGTAAATAAATTCCAACAATACGATTTCATTTGACTGTTTGTCCACCGCAGAATAAACCCCTGATAGTAAACAGACATATTCCACTCGTCATGACATATTCCTGTGTTTATTTAGGCACCATCCTTTCATCCCCTCTGAATCAGAGTATTCAAAGAATGAGGACCAGTGTGCAGCCAAATAGCCTAGGGCCACAGTCGGGTTAATAAGAGCCAAGCGTATGGGTTTTAAAATAGAGCAGCAGCAGGTGGGTACGTCGACAAAACATCCCGTTAAAAAGCCAAATGGGATCTCTGCAGACTCCGAGCTCAAACGGTACAAATGCTGCCGATTTAAGGGACCTCCTGATAAAAGCAGTGGAACCACCCCTTCGTAAAACACTGGTCGATTATACAGGAGAGCTTCTGTACAACACTGACTTCCTATATCTGTTTTCCTTCTGGGCAAAACACCATCTGAAAGGCGAGCGAACAACAAATCAATTACACATGCCCAATAATTCAGCTGTGGTTTGCTGCTCCTGCAGTTCAGTTACAGTATCTTGTTTTATGGCAAGGTATGGAAGACGGAGAGAAGATACACAAAGTCAATAAAGTAAGGCTGGACCTACTGGAGAATTGTATCAAGAAATGTGGCCAGGAGGTGAATATAATTTTTTGCACAGGCATCCAAATCATTAATGTGCCTGGAGAGCTGCAGATCTTCTCCAGCTGCACAGACAGATCAAAAAGGAGGGCCCGAGAAGACACGAGTGTGTGAGGATGTTACTTAAACATCTCACATCTATCTCAGCTCGTCGGCAATAAGCCCAGTCACATATTTTTTCACATAAATACTGCAGCAATGAGATTGCTTTGATGAAGCCGAGAGGGAAGGGAGAATGAAAAACACACCAGAAGAAGACGAGGAGGAGGAAGAGTGAGAGCAATAGGTAGGCGGATAGGCATAGAGCTGCTGCATTAACATTATGGACATTAACTCCATAAGTGGCTTTCATGTACTGTGAGAGCTGCGTCAGGAGCTGGTCAACCACAAATAGAAACCAGATTCAGAAACAGAAAGGCAAAGAGGGGAACGGGAAAACAGAGTGATTACTGTAAACTAAAAATAAAAAAAAAAAGATCTGGGTAAATATTTGAGAGCGGTGCCCAGATCCTGCAGATCAGACAACCCTCCAAAAACATGGTGTGTTTGGTGTGGGAATAAAAAGCCACTATAAAAATGTCTTTGCCGCCACCATTTCTGGCCCTTTTGCAATCCTTTGATACATTCAGAGAGCTCTTATAAAAAAGTGGGATTTTTCTACAACGCAAGGCTGTCATGACAGTACCTGCCTTGGCTCTATTCATGAATCTTATAAACACAAACCCATAGCAGTCTCCGTCTCCCCTGCTGCCTGCACACAGAGGACACATTCATCCCAAAGTGGGCACCATGAGGAGGACTGGAGGGGGGCGACACACACTTCAACTTAAAGGAATTTTTTTTCGGCCACTCCGACTATTGGGGCTGCGTTGACGACACTGGCAAACACAATCTGTGTGTCGTCTACGTTTCAGTCTACATGTGGGGATCAGATAAAACCGACTCAGTTTTGACATGATGAGCGGTGAGTTAATGAGCCCGATCCTTGGCAGGATGAGAGCATTCCTTGCACAAACTAGGAAGGATCCTTCCATGGCTTTTCTTCTCCGTCTGCAGCCGGGGTTATGAACTTTGAGGCTTCGAACAATGTGTGATGGCGTTGAGTCATGTTTAAGTTGATATTTTCCGAGCTCCCCTCTTTTTGGGCAGCTCTCCACTCGTGCATACGAATGGCGCCCGTGTAAGCATGCCAAGCTGTGGGGCTCAGAGAGGCAGTTCAAACACGCAAACAGAGTTATGAATATGATTATCAGAAATGGCGTATCCAATGTGTTGTGTGAAGATGGAAGTATACTCCGGGGAATACATAATGACATGGCGAGGCTGCCTTCAGTGATAGCTGAAAAATCTTGCCATCATACTTTTGCTCCCCTGCTCCAGATGAGATATCTAATTACTGTGTAACCAATGTAATATGCAAACAGATATGTTGTTTGTGTCCCGTACACGCAGCTATTTCTTTTTCCACTGAGCATTTAAACTCTTCTCCTTTCCTATCCATTGTAAAAGGCAGGAGAGTGGTATACTTACAGAAGCTGCAGTTGTTGTTTTTCCCACCCAAACTGAGGTCAATGGGGGAGGGGGAGGCCCCCCATTGCCTCCACTGACCCCCCCAACAAAATGTGGTCTAAACTCTTTACAATTTAATTAAATAGAAAAAGCGTTCCTCTGAAGCAATACATGAGCAAAAGCAGCTGTACCCATGACTTTCACTCTCAGCAGTGTGTCTGCTGAGTCTCCCAGGCAGCCAGCCCATTGAACTAACTTGAACCAGCAGCAGCAAATCCCTTAGAAAAAAGCATGGAGGTCAATGTCGGGGTCCGCGTCAATGGGCCCCTGTTATTCTGATGTTTTTCTTGCTTCAAAGCATCAACATGAACTGACATAAATAGAAGGTGTGTGTGTGAGAATGTACAGTAGCTCGTAACCAACCTTGGAGGAAGATAACACCGACGGCGAACATCGTGTCGACCGCTGGTCCTCTCCTGTTCATCACCGCGGGGGTTCTCCTGCCCTCCCTCCGCCGGGTCTCGCTACCAGCTCCTGGTAGATCCACGACCGTCCTGCTGCTCGGCGGCCGCCCGGTGCTGCTCTCCGGCGGCTTGCGAAAGAGCCGTTGGGCGAAAGGGGAATCCGTGCGTCACCGTGTGCGTACAGGTAAACTAACCCCGTTACCTGCGCAAGTCCCCGGGGGTGAGCCAGACGGCCTGTGCTCACCTGGTTGTTTTGGAGACTAGCAGGAAGGAGGCAGAAACATGTGGAGACGGACGCTTCGGTTCTCGGGCCAGCCAGACAAAACGACTTAACGAGTTCAGGCTGAGGAGCCCCCCGCCGAAAGTTTGAAGCTAAGTTTAAACTTCCAGGTGGTTTACGGGAGGGACGGTCGGTGTGAATGTAGGCCGCGGAGGTTCATTAACAAACCCGGTCTGCGTAGCCGCCGTCTGCCTGCGTCCAGAGCCGCCGACCGCCGGACCAGTTGAGTGCTGAACAAGAGGAGTTTCGCTCCGCGGTGTTTCCAAGTTGGCTTCCTCCCACCGTCCTCTGTGACTCTCCCACAGCGCGTCAAGTGGGCCGAAGCAACGCACGTCAGTTCCTGTGTGGAATTTCAAAATAAATGTTATGAAGCGGGATTTCGTCCGTGTTTCCTCTAGATTAAGTCTGATTTCGTACATGTTGCGTTTAAATTCGAGCCAACCGTAATAGCTGCGAAAGATTTTATTCAGTGATTTTTAAAAAACATTTATTGTTTAATTTTCACATTTTGTGTAACTTTAGTTAAGTCTCTTTTCAGTCTATATGGAGGCAACAATGGAAAAAACAAGAGCAATGCTTAATTTCAGTCGATTTGATCCATATGTTACTTATTCTGACGTATCTTCTCTTACTTTCACATAGTGTAAATTTCTATTTTACACTAGGTTGTAATTTCACGAATTTCACGAGGAAATACATTTCCGCATACGTTTTCACTCATGTTTTGGTACAGTATTATTGACTTTTTTAGTGAAACAATAAAGAAATAAACACCTCTACAGTTTCAAAAAGAGTTCATACCAAAATGTCCCCTTAATTTGAAATCAAAACAATAAATATCCGGTATCTCTGGTCGCTTGACGTTATTCCCTCTTTCCATATAGTGGAGCTTCCGGTGCCCGTACCCGACCTGGGATAAGGAATACAACACTGCGACCCCCTGGATCAACCTGATCACTGTTTCATTCAGCTGCCCACGGGCAGAATAAATAATGACAATGACCAGATCAGTTGCAAAATGATTAGAAAAAACAAAAAAACAAGCTTGTTCAATTCACAGTACCTTTACCTATTTTGGGCTTTTATAATCTGCCACATAAAACAGTGACTTTTTATCAAAACAAACAATTTTAGGCATCATCTGAATACGTTTTTCTGTAATTCTGTCTATATTACATCTCTATAATAGCAGTTTTTTTATTGTGCATTGAGAGACTAAAAACTTTAAAAGATTAATTAAAATAACTTCAAAATAACAAATTAAAAAAAATAAATGTGATAGAGCATAATATCCCTGATTGTGATTCATATAATAGTGTCTGTAAAAATATTACATGATCCAGGGTTGAAATAATATGCCAATGTAAAGGTACACCATGGTATTAAAAAATGACAGTTATTGCACCATGTACACTGGCTTATCTATGGTAGTGTAGTCAACAATTTTAGTGTTACTAAAACAATATAATTCAAGTTTATATGAAGTTTCATGTCTGTCCAGACATAAAATGTTGTGGAAGTATAATAAAGCATTTGTTTAATAAAATAAAAAAAAAAAACAAGCCTCTAAGTGTCATTGTAACAGATAATGAAAATCACACATCATGTCATATCCCAGTTAAACCAGTAGGAAAGCAGCACATTGTGTACATTTTAGAGTTTGAAAGGTGAAAAATGGCACAGACCCAGTGAGTGTGATCACAGAGGGACAGCCCCTGCTGGTGGTATTGTGTGAGGGACTGGTGCCATGTTGCTGGTCCAGCTGGCACATAGATGGCCAACAGTATCAGGCAGCAAACCGAGCTCAAAATGATTAAAGGTTCAAATCAGTGTTACCTGATGACAGGACAGGTCTGCATTGAATGTGTGTAAAAATTCAAAAACCTGACAGCCACCTACTTTGTTCTCCATCAACTCCTCATTAATGAGGGAAGAGGAGCTACAACACAGTTTTCCCTTTGCTTTCCTTGAGGGTAGGCTGTCAACTCTCGTGAACTAATGAACTCTGCTACTCTGCTTGCAGTTTGCTTCCAAATATGACTCACAGAAGCAGCCTGACAGCTCTCTGTAGACTGACACCATCGTTGGATCAGTTATTTCAAACCTCCCAGAGTTCCTACAGGCTCCACATTAAAGCTCTGACATACTGAGAGATTACCAAGTGAGAAGAGAAACCCCGCGCTGACTTCTACCACAGAGAGGTAAACTCCGGGTGACACATCACATCTTGGCAAGGCATCGCTGTTCACAGGGTTCCCACACTTTCTTAAGACACTGACGTCTAAGATCCTGCTCTTCGGAATTCAGTTATAATCTGCAGGTTTACCGACGGGACAAAACATAACACAAGTCATTGTGCATTATGTAGTCATTATGTAAGACAGTCTTCTCGGAATCCACAAATCAGCCAGATAAAATCACAAATGACAAAAATCCAACTATGAATAGGAAATTGTTGGTTTTATTTTTTCTGAATCAAGATCACACAGCTGTTGGGATCAGAAAGTATTCACGACTTATGAGACCGTTTAAGAATCAGTTCCAAACACATGCACATTAAACTCTTACCAACAATGATTATAAACCTAAGGAAACTCAACTCTATTGCAGCTAATTTCCTAATGAACTCCATGATTTGTGAACTTATGATCAGACTCTATTTTATACATTTATTACAAATGATGAGAAAGAAAAACAAACACATACGTAACACAAGAAAATTAACAAAATCAAGAATAATTAAGAGACATTCCAGTTCTTTAGAGTAGCTTCACTAAAAAACAAATGCAATCAAAGACAGAAGAAAACCCATCTGAGCATTGTGCAAAATCTATCATCATCACATAGTAGAAATCTACACATGTATCATACATCCTAATCACTGTAAACAACATTATTAGAAGACGTGCTCACAGTTGGCAGCTCAAACCCGCCTGAGGTCTTGCATGGCACCAAAGATCATTGGGGATGATCAGGAAGAATTAAGCAACCTGGTTCAGCCTCGTGATTCTTTTTTATATACAATTTTAAAAGTGGAACATTTTTAAGGTTGTGTTTCCAGAAACGACTCTGACTGTTTCTATTTTCTTCTCTGCAGTGGAAGAGAAAGTAGTGCAGGGAAAAAAAACGTGCTTGGATCTCAAAGCTGTAGAGATCGAAGCAGCAACCTTTTTTTCTTTAATCTAAAAATGTTTGTATGAAAAGAAGTTATCCCCAACATGTCACATGACTCGCATCATGTCCGTCAGGTAAACTTTCACCCTGTTTCCCAAAGCCTTAACCAACACCTCGCATTGCAAGTAAATCTCAACAGGCAAATGTGTCACCATTAAAATGAAAATAAAAATCATTTTCAACTTTACATTATGTCATTACATACTCAACAGACCTATTCGCTATATTTTCTATTTGGAGAGAACAATGAATGGCACAGGAAGACACAAACATCTCTAATCAAAAAAACACGGGGAGAAATATACCAGAGCAGGTGACATTATGGCAACAGATGAAGTGAAAGTGCAGAGTCACAGTGATTATTTTTAAGGGGGAGAGATGAGGTATGTTTAATTGGCCACATTGAGGAGGCACTGAGGTGACACCAATATTAGGACCACATACAGCAATCTGTCAGTCTGGGACAACTTGAATTTAAAAAGAAACCGTGAAAAAGAACACACCAGTTCTGTCTGTATATGTTTTGATTACTAAAAATGTCTTTGGGTCTTGGAGGAAGTGGGTCTTTGGGTCAGATGCTGACAGGCAGAAGTCAAAGGGTGTGTGTAGGAGGCTGTCTGGTAGTGTTGTAGGTGATCCTCACGGCTCAGAGAACAAGCCGAAGGAAGGAGCATCTTTGGGTCGGTGAGCAGATGAGCCGCCTGCCCACCTGAGGCTCAGTTTCCGGTGTAGAGGTCCACGGTGCTGGAGCTCAGGCCCCGGCTCTGCCTGAAGTCACCGCCTCCCCGAGTCTGACGAAGAAACACAAGACAGATACAGCAGGAGGGTTAAAACATATCAGTTATGATAATGTGGCAAACATTTAATGCTGTTTAAGTGACTTTGTGAATACGTCTGCTCACCTGGAACTCATCACTGGTCTTGTTCAGATAATTCAAGGAAGCAGCTCGTTTCATGCTGTTGAACAAATCATAACAAAATAATGCTCATACAGTATCTGAGATCAGGTACAACATTATTATTATTATTATTATTATTATTATTATTATTATTATTATTATTATTATTATTATTATTATTATTATTATTATGATGCAGCTGGGGAGCTAATTTCCTAGTACTATGAAGCCACTTGCTTCATAAAGTCATTCCTTACTACTTCAACAAGTCGTATGATTAGCTTTATACACCCTTCTATCTATAACAGAGGATGTCTTCTGTTCTTACTTGGTGTTGCGGGGTTCAGGCGGTCCGTTGCCCTGCAGTTTCTTCACCAGCAGTTCGCTGCTGCGACGCAGAACGTCCCTGAGCTTCCCCAGGGAGCCGCTGCGCATGAGGGCTCCACTACCATCCTGCAGACACACACACAATCATCAACCCATCCTTTCAACACTCAACATGTGCTGAACACAACTGAAAAAATGTTCTTAACATCTGTTGTCAATTGTTGTGAATGGCTGGCTGCAGCATGATCATTAAGCCTCACAAAAGTAGTAAGTGTATGCTTTATATCACCAGTAAGAATATTAATAAGGAAATTTAGCAACAATGTAAGTGGAACATTAAATATAATTTTTTATTCATAATCATCCTGTAACAATGACGCAAATGTATTTTTGTAAACGATACTACTGTTGTGGTCCAGCGGCTGTGTTGTGCTTTTCATGCACAGCAACTTGCATTTAATTGGTTACTGAAAAATACTCAACAATTATTCTGATATTTAATTCATTGTTTACATAGCATCAGCACTTTAATTGGGAGAATTTGGGACTATTACAGTCCAAATGATTAATCAATTTATTGAGAAAAAAAATGACCTGGCCGCAGACTTCAGTTGCATCTTTGGATACCGTAATAACATGGGCTTCCAGTACGAGTAAGCTGGACAGTCACTGTTTATTACTGTCACCCAGAAATTACACATCGGATTGATCAATAATGACAATAATCAGCCAACTCAATGCTTTTTGACTGTGTGTTACATTAATTTATCCATCTATCCATTCATTTTTTTTTTTCAAATAGCCTGCCATTTTGTCACATGCCACCTATCACACACTGGGTTTTAAGTACTTCCCAGCCAGTAACTACAATATTATTATTGTCCTCTGGCTTTGGCATACCCCAACAAAATATTTAATAAACAGCAGTGATTGAGGGGCGATCATCATAATGCAGTATTGGTGTGTCACCAGCAGGGGGAACTGTGGGTAAATCAGATTGCATGCGTTTTCCAAAAACTTAATATTTCTGTTCCACTGGGTGGCACTGCAGGCTCCACTACAAGAATCAGTTTCCACTGAAGGCACAACAAACACACACGTCTCCATCCAATGCAGAGAAAAGACAAAACTTCACAAATGAAAAACTTTATTTGAGAATACCAACAAGTGTTGATGCAATAATCATCACAATGCAGAATGGTAATATATAATGCAGTCCTACTTACTAAGATAGTGCTTATAGACCTTACCATTTATGTTCTTCCACTTTAGGAAACTGAAGTCACACTATATATGTCAAGAATAGACAGTTCAATAAATAAGCATTCCACTAACACAACAATATTGTCATAATTATGTGATGTACATAGTCAATTCTTTTGATCAGAGTTGCATTAGAAGTATAGGAGTTACTCGTTGGAAGGAATGAAGAATCAAGGCAAGTAGCATACTGAAAAGCCGTATAGTGAATGCACTTGTCAAATCTATAAATACAGCCTACAATTACACTTCCAAGATGTTAAAGTCTGTTTACATTCAGTTAAGTTAAACATCTGAAATAACATGTTGATCTTGAAACACTCGCACTGAACTCTCTGTGTCTTAAAACTTGATTCACCAAAGTGACAATGTTTACTTGCAAACGAACGTGTAAGGAAAAAGGCAACACACAACTCCATCAAGCTTTGCGTTCAAATACAGTATCCATCGCCAGAGTGGGCACTGTGACTGTATCACCAAAACGTACACAAATACACACTAGAACTACTGCGGAATCCAGGCTTCCATTAATACTAGCTTAAACTCCTACACTGACAAATAAAGGCAATTCTGGGCATTTACGTCCTTTATTTTGAAATCTTTTATGATAATTTATCAATCTCTCGAGTGGCCAGTATCTGTGCACGATGCTCCGGTTGGTCTCTGCTGTCATGTTGGCTTTACAGCATCAGCCAATGTTGCCAATTCCCTTTGTAAATGCAAGCTGCTGTGTACATGTTGTACCAGCGCAGAGCCTGTGTGAACACTCTTGTCAAACCAAAGACACCGAAGCCAGTAAGAGCAACTTGTAAATAAATTACCATGGCAACAAGAGCTTGCGGTGATCAAACCAATCGGCTGTCAGCTTTTTTTTTTTTGCCTGTTTGACGTTGGCCTTTCTGGTCTTTCACAGCAGGCATGGCTTTGTTGACAAACTACCGCCTTAATATTCAGCCACAAAATAATTAACATTTAAAAAAATGTAAACAAAATAATATAAAAATTCAAAGTAAATATATCTATAAAAACAAAAAATAGCAATGCTCCCTTCTCATTTCCTACCAACTAGGCCGCAGAAGTTAAAATTACATATTTTGATTAGCATGTGAAGCGTGGTACCTTTTATTTCCAGGCAACTGTTCAGGCATTTGATCTCATTAGAGCATTAGATAAAAACAGAAAACGGCAACAAAAAAAAAATTAAATAAATGCTTTTGTTAAAAGAAAGGCAACAAACATATTCTGGGTGAGACCAATGTTAAGCAACTGTGGAAATCAATCACTTTCTAATATAATGATTTTATAGTGATTGTTTTATCCATCTGTGTGTTGGAGGTGACATTCTTTCTCCCAAGACAGTTTCACCTAGTCTCGCCTCACTGTGCTGTGATATATTAGTGCTTCCTGTTCTGCCAGGAGGCTCTGTTTCTTGACTTCAAATCCATTCACAGCCACACGAGGAAAGTGAAAAATTTGTGGCCATAACTGCAAGTGCAGCGGCTAGTGTCTTCTCAACACCACACTTAGACTTCAGACAGTCATTACTGCTTTCTATACACTAGAATCTGATGTAGCTTTACTACAAAGCTTTCAGAGGACACGGGATGTTGCATAAATAGCAACAAAGTCCAAGTAGGGAGGAGGCTGAAGTGGATAATTGGGTAACACACTGAACTTTCACCTCATTTGTGTCCCATGTGAAACCAAATGATGACTTACTATTTCTAGATTTACCACCAGCTGCTTACCATTTTCATTTTCAAAAAGTGATTTCCAGTTTTCAGTCAGTTTAGGGTAAAAAAAACCAACTACTTTGTTAGGTTTAGGAAAAGATCATAGTTTGGTTTCAAGACAGAATCGTAGAGTGGTGCTCAGATTAAAATAGACCCTTTCACTCTTGCGTAGAGGTAACAAGCAGTAGCCAGTCACAGCATGGTAGGGCGGGACTAGAAGAAACTGTCTTGGGAACAAACATTACAAAGGTTGGAGTGATGTCTGGAGCCATGGCTGCCGTCAAAGGTGACACTGATCCTAGAGGTCTTTCAGCATTTCTGATTTGCCTTCTTCGAATATACTACTCTCTTGCTCCTCTATCTAGCCAAATAAATCTACTATGCACCTATGAAATATTACAAATGGGTGTTGGAGAGAGGAAAAATATGTGAATGACTTCTTCACAGGGAAAAGATTTCACACACTATGACTTTGTTCTTTTAATGTTAAGTGAGAGAAAGAGTTGAAGTGACGATTTCTGAAACAGTGTGCGACACGGGGTTAGTGAGAGGAAAAAGGACAGAGCAGAGATGAGAAGACCAAACGTCCCAGCAGCAGCTGTCAGATGAACAGAGGACAGAGGTGATAACCAGGAGTGGGGGGGAGCTTTTCTGAGTCTCTGCTGGAGGAGAGGGCGCCGGGAATGGTAGAGGAGCTGTTGTATTGTTGGGACACGCATCCTTTTTGCTATTGTGTTGGGGAAGGAGAGAAGGATGGAGGAATAATCTTGATGGCTTAGGCCTGATAAAAGAGAAAGAGAGAAACACACACACAAAAAAAGGCACACATTGTAAGAGCTCTGGGTTGGGCTGCCTACGCTAGACACTACAAATGGGTAAACCTGAGCTTCAGCACTGCACTAGTCTAGCCTAGTAGTTAACTATCCTACACTGGATTTACTGGATCACCAACTGCAGCTTGGCATCCTACACGAATCCATCAACACAGACGCTGCGTTTTCTCTTTTAATTTACAGTTGTCATAGGAGCTGCACTACGAAAAAGCAGGTCAGTGATGCAGCAGAGGAGGTTGGTGTTTGCAGTCACCGTGACTCAGCTGTTTTTCTTTGCTCGCTGGGTACCAGGAAGCCTGAACTTGGCACACTGCATCCAGTCGGTGACTGTGCGCTGCAGACGTGGAACATCTGCAAGCATCAGCACTGAACTCGGTGAACTAATGCAGCCATTACACTGATGCTAAGAGGGAGTGACACAGTGAATAAAATCTCCATCTGCAGCATTTTGAAATCCTGCGTAAATCTTGGCAAGATAAAATTACCTAAAGCTCAATTCATATCTGATGAATGATGAAAACATAAAATACTACTACTTGCCTCGGCTTGTCTCATGTTCCCTGACCTTAAAAGATGACTAATTATCTTGCCTGCTTAATATGTTACTACATACCAACCCGCCCAAGCGTATTGTGTGGAATGAGAGTTGAAGAGGGAGAGTACAATCCACTGGGTGAGAGAAGGAAATTTGATTGATAGGCTGATTGGTTGTCATGGCAAAAGTAATCAACAAAGGACAGTAGGTTAGTGTCTCACAGACAATGAAGAAGCAAAAGGATGAAATCTAGAAAACATGCAAACTAGCAGGCAGCACGATGAAGCTGAAGCACGTTGCAGACAAACATGTACATATAAGTGAAGTCATGCATTTGAAAGAGCTGTCACCTCAGCGTTACTCCCCTGTATGCCTCCACTTCTTCGAACCAAACTAAGTAAGTGAGCTCCGGTGAAGTTCCACTTAAATTGACCCCATCTAAGTAAATTATGTAGCGATGAATCAGCAGGTATTTATTCAAATGCATGTTATAGCGTCAGTTCCCCATCAAGATGTTCTGAGAGCAGAGTGAGGACATGTTTAGGCAAAGCTCGACAGTAAGTGAGTGAAAGCTCTGACAGCATCTCTCACACAAGCAGACAGCACTTTAAAAGCCTCTTTTCCTAAAACACAAGTTGTCTTAACCTAAAGTATGTTTGCAGCTTTTTAAATGAATGGATCGATGGATTTTTAGTCAAAAGCTCAAAAGTTTTGTGACAAATTAGCTTTCAGGAACAACTGTTAAAAGCATGAGAATGTCATGGGTGCATTTCCTGTTTTTGACTGTGTGCATTTCTAGTGTGATGACGTGGACAATGAAATGCTCGCGCACACCCAGCAGTCCTCAGCATGCCACCACATGTTTCAAAGACAAACAGGTGCACGCTCGGGTGAAGGCGCATGCCGTTGCATTCGTTGTGAGAAGCGGGTTTGAGTAGCCGTGTTATGAGTATCAACATGTGTGTGGAGAAGCTTTCATACAACAGCCAGCAAACAAAAACCCCACATTTCTAGTTAATGTTACTCAAAGAAAGAGCAGGTTAACAGACGTTTCTTAACCATGTGAAAACAGTGAACAAGCATAGGTCTGTGTTAAGGGTGAGGCCCAGCAAGCTGGCATTGCTACATGCATGTTTGGATGGGGTTGGATAGTGAAGGGTGTGGCTGCACTTAAATGAGTGGAGAGGCACAAGCTCAGGCGAGGCACAATCCTGCCCTCTAGCTTCTCTAGCAGTGTCTATCTAACTGTATCCACTGCTATATTGAATATCGTGTTTTCAGCCAATGGAAACAATGTGCAGTAACTACAAGCTCTGTGGTGAAATGACACTAAAGATTGTTGAATCGTGGCCAGAGTGGACATTGTAACGAGGCAATAAATCCAGCAGGATGAACCATTACATATCCACCGCTCAATTTACTGCGCGGAGGGACGAGCATCAAGGATATTGGGAATCCTGTCGATAGTGTTTAAAGCGGAAACATGAGTTATCCTAACAGGGATTTAGACGGCCTGTGTGCCTGCAGGCACCTAAATATTTAATATGTCGCCAGGGTGCCACAGGATGAGCATGTGCCTTTTGGTTATCGCTCCACTTGTGCAGAAGCAATGCCGGCAAAAACAACAACCACTTATTAAAACGAGACACTTCATTGTTGAACAATGAACGACAACAACATGAACATCTAGGGTCCAAAGCAAACTCGGATGCTGTCAAAAACAACAGGGCAGCATGCCAAGACACTCAATCAGCTTTACATTGTGCAAAAGGGACTTCAAGGTTAGCCTCATGGGAGGAACAAGGCACATGAACACAAAGCTGGTGGACAGGTACAGATACAGTTCACTGAGTGCAGCCAAATCAAGAAATGGGAATAAGCAACTATTCAACTATTGTTGTTTTGTTTTTTGTTGAAAAAGTTGTGCCTTAAAATCATTTTATGTTATGCAGGTAATGTTACTCTGGGACTTATGCTTGTACAGTTTGACCACGCTGAAGAGAGGGCCTTCCTGAGCTTCCGGTCAGGTGGATCCTTTCCTGCCTGGCTGTGATAAATCAGGCACAGGAGGCAGAGGAGTCGGCTTCCTGGTGGTGCTTCCTCGTCATTAGTCCTCTTATGTCACCTTTCAAGTCACGGGATTAGGGTTACACGTCACTGTCTATCATTTTAGAATTTATTTGCAGGCTGTTCTGTACCAGTCCACACTCCCTGTAACAGTACTAACGCCACCTTGTTCTTCCAGTGAGGTCACCGGCCGTGTTGACTCGACTGTAGTGGATTTGTACTCACCCCGTTCCACTCCACGCCCATACTCACTTCCTCGCCGGTCTCAGAGCCGCTCTCATACTTAACGCTGGACAGGCTGTCCCTGCTCCTCCGCCTGTCACCGTCTGTATCCTTCAGGATCTCCACCACACGTGTCTGGTTTATGGGGTCGATGCCCTGATAAGAATAACATACAGGTACGACAGAAACAAACAAACAAACAAACATATGATCATCACAACAGGCTTAGAGGAGGAGATTAGCTTGTTGATATAGGTGAGGGTGCGAAGTTACATGGATGTATTAAAGGGGTTTTATGTTTTCTTTTTTGTCTCTTTGAATGCATTCAAAGCACCGTCACACAGACGAGGGAGCTTTTTGAAATGGCTGTGAGATGGGAGTGATGTTATGGGAGAGAGGTGGAGGCTCTATGTGGGCTATCAGTTAGATACAAACCACTTACTGTGTTGCTCTGGGTCCATAGCAATGTAGAGAAAGGGAAAGAAATATCATGAGATTTGCTGTCCTAACACGGGGTACATATTTGTGAATATTACAAAAACAGGAACTGATAAGTTATCTGCATGCACAAATTGGCCATCTTCAGTTCAGGAAATGCAGCTGACCTGCTTGCGAGACCTCACGGCACACTCCTCCAGGGTCTCAGCAGCCTCTAGCTTGCCCTGTCGGCGGTACAGGGCCCCCAGGTTCCTCAGGGTGGTGTTCACTGTGGGGCTGAACAAAGAGAAAAGCTCATCAGGCACAATTTGATATGAGCCAATTGATACTGCTAGAAAATGCTAAAAACCCAGGATAAGTACGAAAACAATAATGCTCACAATGGTAACATTCCTCTAAAAACATATACTAAAAATATACTGACCTCATGCTTTTATAAAACAATACATGCGGCATGATTCACTTTATTCATTTATGACCAAGTAATAAAAACACTCTTATCACACTCAGCCTCACCTGTTTACTTTGCAGGCCTTGTACCAGCCGCCATACTCTCCGTACGGAGTATTGTCTCTGTGCTTGCCCTGGAAGTAAAAAAGCGAAAGGAGGAAGAACAGAACATGAAGGGGAGTGGTGTTTCAAACTGGATCAGCGGCATTTTTGTGGTGTTTACATGTAACTATCATATGCCCACAGGGGCTTATATATTGTGTGTGAAGGACAGCGCCTTGACAAAGGATTATATTTCACTTTCATAGTGAATTGGACCCGTTTTTCTGTGTCTATTTGACCAATTTCATTGATTTAATCTGCAGTTTCATCTACTTGTTTG
Organism: Sparus aurata; assembly: GCF_900880675.1. NCBI lineage: Eukaryota > Metazoa > Chordata > Actinopteri > Spariformes > Sparidae > Sparus > Sparus aurata. The sequence continues at coordinate 14,209,372 of NC_044201.1, read as the reverse complement.
ACATGAGGTTGATGACATAAAGCCCCTCACCTTGCTCATCTCCTCTCTTTCCTCTGCATGCATCCAGATGGGCTTGTTTTCAGCTGCAGACAGAGACAGGAGAGGTGGTCTACACACAGTACAACAGGACTGGAAAACAGATTATCTGGTTGACCTCAGGGTGTTTCATTAAATACATCATGAAGTATTCATGAGGCAGACTGAGCTTTTCATGATACCCCGCTGACAAGGATTGTGACATCAGCCATACGGTAGCACAGATCATTAGTGTGTCAAATATAAATGCATCTCGATATGGAGACAAGCTGTTCTTTTGGACTGTTCCCATGTGTCTGTGGCTGGAGAAATATACTCTGAAAGTGAAACAGACCGGTTTGTTTTGACGTTGAGTATAATTGTTCAAACACTTGATATATGGCTCAGGTGTCAATAGCGTACACAGAGTGAGATAAAACATGTTCCTGAGTTTATTTAGTAGACTGTAAATACAGCAACACAGTAACATGTCTTTGTTTTAATTTTAATGTTTTCATTTCATTTTTCAGACTCTTCCAAAATGATTTAAGACAGAAATAAAGCATATAGATCTTACAGGAAACACTATAAAAGCACAATTTAATTGTTTTGTTGTACAAAAGCCTGAGCAAGTGAAAGATGACGATGACCTTATTATCTGAACTCTTCATTGTTCATCTGTACACAAGCAAATTTCAGAGAGTGCCCTTACAGATTCACAAGTAACCCTTAATAAGTTTTCATGCCATAATTAATTAAATATGCCTTTGAAACACACAAATAAAGAACATTTGACTCCTTAATGCACCATTTGTAAATATTTGTCAAAATAATAAATTTTCATCCAAGGACACAAACTGTTCGTGTGTTGTTTCCCCTCAACCTTCAACTTAACCACAGGTATAAAAGAATTTAAGCTCTATTGTGGAGTTAATTGACACATGAAAAGTAAACCTCTCTGAAAAACTGAGATGCTTATTGCTTTTGCTCCAAAAGCGTCAGGGCGGTGCATTGTGCAGAGTCCCTTTTATTCCTTTTCAAAGCAGCCATTCTAATCCCTGGAGGAAAGCCAACAGAAAGCTTCTACTAAAAGACAATTGTGAGAGTTCATCTTTCAGGGAGGTAAACTGTTTATTTCCCAAAATTGTTTGTTTAGATTCTTTGAGTCCTCTGAATGGTGAAGGATGGCATGCTGCTTAGAACATCGTCCACTTTTTAACCATCTCTCCATCACTGACCTTGCTCGCTGGTGGAAGATAAGACAACAAATAACAAATCTGATCTTTATAATCTGAGGAGCAGTTTAATATAACCCACCACCATTTTTGCTGGGAACTATATTAATTTATTGCGTTTTCCAGGCTGACTGAGAGAAATCTCCACCACGTACTGTACAATATCTTCTATGAGGCCTTACCATCAACAGATCCGAACTCTTTCTCGTGAGCACGAGTCAGAATCTCTTTGTACAGGACCTCGGCCTCCTTGTATTTCCCCTGTTTGAGAAAGCAGGACGCCTGAAGAAGAAAGAGAAGTGAAAGCAAATTTCAGTGTTGGATCCAACGGGCCTATTGACTCTACCTGTCCCCTGAGAGAGCACCAGCAGTCGCTCTGCATATTTCTCCTGTGCACTGTGACTTGTGAAAAATGATATAGTAGCACAGAGCCTCCTTCGCTGTCTCAATGTAGCCTCTCCATCATGAGTGAGAAAGGACAGAAGCAGAGAAAGGACTACTGGCTTGGTACACTAAAAGCAAAGCAAACTGAAACAAAGATGTTCTATAAAACACTTGCTGAGAGTAAAATGACATTCTATTCAGCTGCCTTTCATAACCATTTATTTTAGAAGGCTCTTTAACACCAGGCAAAGTATAAATCTTAGCATTCTTACAGTGTTTTAAGATTAAAAGTGAAGCACTTTCAAGGTACCCAAACAAAAAAAAAGTCTTTGCTTTATCATCACACCTAAAGTGTTACTATAAATGCAATTTTGAAGTTTACTAAATTCCTTTACACCCACAGCAATCGATCAATGTATATGTGAGATCAGTATCGTTTCATTTCCAATATCAAGAGATTTTTGGTACATGAATAATTGTGAAGATGAAATATAACATTATGTTGAAAATCAAGCATTTTTCACATATTATATTCAAACTCGAGCATATTCTAAACCTTGAAAACAAAACAGTTAAAATAAAGCATTTTCCAACCTTTACGACGTTGCACCGTCAGCTGAATACAAGACATTTCTGAAGGACATTATCAAGTGGGAGATTTTCAGGCACAGTGCTGTGAGAGTTTACATGCTGAACACCCACGCAGAGACTGTGCTCAGGCTGACAGAACAAATAAGTGATTCTGCTCCCAATAAAACTACACTCTGCTGGAGTTTACCATGGAACATTCACAGCTCAATAGGGACTGTGATTCTTGTTGAAATAAAATAATATGATAAAGGGTTCGAAAATGCAGAGGAACACAAACAAAGCTGATGTGCTAGTGGTAGCTCGTCTCTCACCAGGTTGTTCTTGGTTTTGGCGACATTGGGATCGTCTGGGCCCAGCCTGCACTCGTAGATCTCCAGGGCGCGGCAGTAGTAGTACTCCACCTCTTCGTACTTGCCCTGGTTCTGGCAGAGTAGGGCCAGGTTGTTCAGCTGTTTGGCCACATCGGGGTGGTCCTTCCCCAGGACCTGATGGAAAGCAAGAAGAAAATGTTTTGAACTAACATGGCCTCAGTGCTTTAGGCTTTCCCCCCGTGCATCTCCCCCCTCAGGTACCTCTAGCCACTTTCACGTCGGCCCGTTGCAGGCACTCAGGAGATCTAATCAAAGGCTGGCTGATCGATATAGAGGCTACAGGATAGAGCTTTCAGGAAAAGAGATTCATTGTACCCGAGTGAGCTCTGTAGCTTTGTCATGTCTCCTATCTATCTATCTTCTACCTCGCTCCCCAATGTCTGCTATCCATTTTCAGCTGTGCTCTCAATTAAACTCTCCAATTCCCCTCCGACATGGGGATGGCACCCAGTGGAAACTTCACAGGCAATTTAAGAAAATCATTTGCTCTTTTTGCTATTTATAGTCACTGCTGTTTCACTCGCTCCAAGTGACATTTTGGAAATATTATCACTGTTAATTAGTTTATCACAATGAGCTAATTGTTCACTGGTTTAGCCTTGAGATGAGGCCTTGATAGCAGTGCTGTGGATGGCTCTACTGGTGCAGTCCAGGGATGTGGCCTACCTTTTCTCTGATCTCCAGAGCCCTCTTACACAGAGGCTCAGCCTCCTTGTACTTCCCCCTCTTTCCATACAGCACGGCCAGGTTGTTCAGAGTTGCAGCAACCTGGAAAGACAGAAACACAGAAACCTGATTCAGGATTCCATTTCCTTTGTCTGGTTTGCTTTAAAACAAGCAGCTAAGTTTTCCAATATCAGAACTTTATTTATGGTTGATGCATCGTAAAATGCATATTGTTTAAAATGTTCAATGCCACCTGGATTACACAGGATGGCAGTGTCATTTCTTTGTGACTCATTATTGTGTGGAGGATCAGTTTGAGTGACAAGAGCAGCAATATGAGGAAAACTGCAAAGCCCACAGAGCTGTAGGGAATGGCACTGGGCTTTAATAACTTCTTTCAGGCTTTACGAGGTGTTCTGGTGCCACAGTGTAAATACATTCTAACAAATCTGTTCAGGAAGGCAGTGAAATAATCAATAAATTGTAATGTTTTTCCCACTGGTTGTTGTATTACAGTTTATTTGGTCCATGTCTGATGTATGAGCAGACATTTAACAGTGTGCCTGCAGGCCCAGTTAACAGTGGTCAACAGTCCATACTTTAATAGTGGAAAAAAAATGTCATGCAGACAGACTAGATCAATAAATACAGGTTGACTGTGTGGTTATTGCCTCCCTGTTCAGAGGCTTTAAGCCAATATGAACCAACTCTAGACAACCAATCTGATCTATCCTAACATTGATGAGTCCACCTAAAGATACGGTTGCTATGACAATATTGGAGTCTTACAGCGGGATGGTCTTTGCCCAGGGTTTTCTCCCGGATGGACAAAGCGTCGTTGAGCAGATGGGCGGCCTCTTTGTATTTGTTCTGATCCCTGCAACAGTGAGAGGGAGCGAGATGAGTGAGGAGGATTCGTGTAAGAAGGCGGGTAACATGAACACGAACATGTGAAATAGAAAGAAAATTAGAAGAACTAGCCAAAGCTCCCATATGGAGACATTTCTGACCTATAGACCAAAGCCAGGATGTTGAGCATGGTGGCCACGTCTGGGTGGTCGTGTCCAGAGGTCTTCTCCAGGTCCTCCAAAGCCTGCTTACAGAGGGGGACAGCCACCTCATACCTGCCCTGGGAGGCGTACTGGATCACCAGGTTGTGCAGAGTTCTCAGACGAGCTGGGATCTCGTAGCCTCCCTGCTGGGCAGCAGCCACGGCTGCGCTGTTGTGTTGGTGCTGCACTGTGGGTAGAGATGCTTAATTAGCTCTATACTCTGAATAGTGGCTTTGATATTTTTGAAGAAAAGCTTTGTTAGAAAGGCAGGTTGAACTGTTTAATGAGTGTACAGAATCATAACATTAGGCTGAATTGCCGAGTAATGTTGTTCTTACTTCCTTGCCCATGTTCCTCCTCGTCATTAGGGAAGAGGTCATCCAGGGAGTCCTTCGGTGTCTCGCGGTCCTTCTCCTCCTGCTGAGATAATTAAACAAACTGACAGTCAGAACCTTGAACAGACAGCATGAATTACGGATGAAAATTTAGGAATCATCCACATCAGATACATGAAATGATACAAGGACAGACAAGATACAAAAACAACAGAGGAAAGTTAAGCACATCAAACAGAAATACTAATAGCCAACAATTCTTAAGATAATAATACCTCATATAAGATACTGTTATATCAAAGACTAACGGAAGTGATACAACCTTATAATGCATTTACACATATGCAATTGGTAGCATCAGAGCATATAGACAAATACCTTCAACAAAATAAACTGAATTTTAAGAATTAACTTGTCTCATACTATCAAAAGACTTCAACTGAAGTTATATTGAAAATCATTTTGTGTATGACAGCTTTCAAATCTGCTCTGTGACTCATGTCTTCTGTGTTTTCTTTTGAGAAAAAATAAAAATCAGGAACCAAAAAGGTACAGATTTACATTTCATATATTTTTCTTTTATAACTGTGCCTTCTAGTTTACTTTAATTTGATGGAATAGTGTTATGGATTTGTCTGCATCAGTGGACAATGAACATTTCTTCTTACCCCACAGCAAAATAAATCTTGGATAAAGCAGGAACGTCAGTAGTCTAACACAAGCAGACAGTCTCACTGAACCAGAACAGACTCTAAACAGCCCGCATTAGCTTTCCTACGAAGGTCTCTTTCTTATCTAACTTACAAACACGGTAACACGCCCTTCTTCTAGCTTGTGTAAACAAGCCACCAGACAGACAGTCACAAGGGAAAGGTGCACGGCTTACACTGGTTTATGCTGATTGGTAAAATAGCAGAGGCACAATAAACATGTAGTCTAATTAGATGCTCTTCCTCACTCTTTAAAAAAAAAAAAATCACTGTTGAAAGTTGGCTTATTATTCTCTTGTTTGGAGCCAAAATATTTCACAATAATTGTTTTTATCCACTTTAAATAATATGGACCTATAAAAAATACATTTAAAGAATACACTGATATTTTAGTCTAAAGAAGGGGTGACAAGATGTGATTTCAATGGACATTAACACAGCAGCCTGTTAAAAAAGCTGGAAAATGGAAATTGCTTCCAGAGCAAGAATAGAGATCCTTCAGGTTGTTGGCAGGATGAGTTCCTGCAGTGTTAAGCAGTTAATCGATACGGGCTATTACAGCCACTTTTTGAGACTAAGAATAAGGTCAGAATTTGAGTCATCCGCACCATCAAATCAATGAGGACCTGACCGGAAAGGCTAATTCCAGGAAGACCAGGCAATTTCTTCTTCCTGTCACAAACAACAGCTATGTTTTTCTCCTGTATCACATATCATCGACAGTCTGCAGCCCTTTAGAGTTCAAGAACTCAGTGTAAAGCAGATTAAAAATAAAATGGTTTCAAATTGGTTTACAGCACAGGATTTGTGTTAATATTTTATGACTATTTCTGTCCGTCTGTTCCTTACGACAACATCATCTCCATCTAACAGCATGGGCTGAATAATAGATTAGATGCCAATGTGGGCTCCAGTCTTGATACCAAGCTTACTTCCAGAGTATAGTACTTACAGTGGGTGAAATATCCTCATCATATTTTTTGAGCTGGTTCATGAACTCCAGGTGCTTCTTCTCCTCCTCCAGCTGAGCCACGCTCTGCTCGCTCTTCTGCAGCTTCTGCTGGGTGTTGGCCAGCTCGTCCCGCAGCCACTGGTTTTCCTGGCAAAGCCTCCTCACCTGAGCGCGTAGTTTCTGCTTCTCAGACTCCACCGCGTTCAGGTGGTTGGACAGGGCCATCATCACCTGAAATAGAGAGAGCATGGGAGAGCTATGATGTTTAGCAAGAACAGAAGGCAGGAGAGTACTAACTGGGGCTGAGTGAATCATGATCATCACACAAGCTCAGTATAGAATAAGGAAGCTGTGAGGAAGCCGAAACACAAAAAAGAAGAGCACAGCGTGATACACTGTGTGGTTTTTAAAAAAAAAAAAAAAATCACACATTTACTACACTGTGACAATTCTGATATTAAAAACTGTAACTCACTTTATTTCATGGAAGATACCCTCCTAATGACCAAACTGTATGTACTCATTAAAAAAAGGAAAATACTTTTTAGCCCTCCTCATACCTCTACTACCCTTTCTTACCTGTGCTTCTCCCAGGCCCAGCTCAATCATCTCCACTGACTTGCGGAGCAGGTTGGACTTCTCGTGGACCAGGTTGGCCTCTTCATCCTTCTTTAGGCACTTGATGGTCTCCAGGAGGCTGTGGAGGATTGAGTTGTGCTCGTTCTTCAGGGCCTCAAGACCCTGGATTACCAGCTTCGTGTTGGAGATGATCTCTTCCTGAGAGAGCTTCTCCAGCTTCTCTTCCCGTGGATAAACCATGGTGGACATCTTCTATGTTGCTCAGGGAAACCTGTACAGATAGAAAAAAGAGGGAACCACCAGCTGTTACAACAAGCAAATCCACTCAACACTGGTGGGAAATTTAAACAAGCAGCAGCTGCCACATTAAAACACATTTTCATAACGGTCTTCCAAAGATGCAGCTGTGCTTGTTTAACACTCAAATTCACAAAACAGAACCTGAGAACTCAGCCAAACGGCAAGTGTCACAACGTGTTTCTTGTTAGTTGTCCTCTTTTTATATGAAAGCATTTTCTGTTTCCAATCATCATTCACACTATAAACCACCAAAATCATTCTCTGATGAAGTGATAGTGAAATTCTGTGATTAAAATATGTCATGCACAGAATATTCTGTTTTTCGGCATTATTTCGAAAGAGACATTATTTCTACATAGCTGTTTGAATGGCTTATGCAATTGAATATTACACTATAATTTCTATTTACATTGCAGCTGTGAGTACTCTGATTAACATGTCCTATCATGTCAAAATAAAGAAAAGTAGAATAGCTGGAGCCATTTTCTCTTTTCTTCCTCCCTTTACAGCAAAATAAGATTTGGTTTTCAACCAGTGGCAGACTTGTTCAGCCCTGCAAACACAGCCTCCCTCCTTTGTGCCCTCAACAAACTTCACAAAAAAATTTCAGTTGTGATATTTGCCTATATCCAAAGACCTGTTGATATCCAACCTTTCATAATGTTTAAGAGGACTTCGGTTTCTTCTTTAAAACAGAATGAGGGCTTTTCGTTAGGCCACCCATCTCTTCTCAAGCCTTGCTAATTAGTAGTAGTAGTAACAAATTGGGAATAAGGGTGGAATATTAGTAACCATGTAAACGTAGTTCACCCCTGGCAGTGTAAAGCTCTGCCCTCGACGCTGACAGACACTACCTCACGTCTGTGCTAAGCTAATGAGATCATAGCGTGATCCACCAGCAATGTGGTAGCCATAAAACAGGAAATGAACCTGTGTTTTATCACTACAGGGTAGATGAGGGATTCAAATTTCATGAGCGAGATAGGGCAGCATTTCTTCGAGCCGTTAAATAAGATGGACACAAAATGCATGTAGCTCAATAAAAGAAAACGAAAGAAAGGAGAAAGGGACTTCCTTGGGTGAGTCTCTGCTGCCAGTGTTGAATGAGTAGCCACACACAAATTAAAGACATGAACACAGAGCGCTACAGGGATGTTTTATTCCGGTGGTCAGAGTGTTGCGATTTGGCACCTATAATAAGCTGTGGTTGGGAGTAGGGCTGTGGCGTGCTGTCTAACAGAGGGCACACAGATGCTGCAGTGTGGGTGCCTTCTGGTGTGCCAGCACTTTATTCAAACAGAGACCTGGCTGGCTGCATGACTTGCTTAAGAGTCAAGGAGAGAATGACATGACATGACAGAGGTCTCTGTGATACAGCTCAACAGCTGGTCAAGTCGCATAAAAAGAGCTCTGTGTCAATAATATTGCATTCTGAAGAAATGTCAGCCCTTTGGTGAGTGCATGGAACATGTGCTATTTTCCCCAAACAGTCTGAACATAACCTATGACTCACTGAGCCACATTGCTGTTGGCTATATCGTGCAAATGTCAGAGTCTGTCGGCCTGCCCTTCTGAATGGAGTCCAGGCAATGTTGAACTAGTGCATGCTGTATTTTAGCAGCAGTAAGGAAATAAGTAAAGGATGAGGGGGTTTGCATTCATAAACACCAGCTGAGAGCCATCTACCTAGAGAAAAATAGACTACATCATTAATAAGCTGCTCACTGCTTTGCTGCTTGCATTTAAGCAGTTGTCTATTGAAGCAGAGCACAGAGAAAATGAAAAGATCACGAGAGCCCAAAACAGCTGCAATAAATACATCTGCTTATTAAGTCCTGTTGTAGATGTAGCTGAAAAAAGAAAAGCTATGTCTTCAATGTTTAGAGAGGACAATTAATGGCTAGGTTATGAATCGAACTACTTGAGACATCACAACATGATCATAAATGGCTCCCAGGGCTGCAACTAATGATTATTAATATCGATCAACCTGTTAATCATTTTCTCTGTTAATCAACTAGTCATTTAATAATAAGATTTCACAAAAAAGCCAAAGGTAACCTCTTCAAATGTTGTTTTGTCCAAGCATTCTTTCTTTCTTTTTTTTTTTTTTCTTTCTTTCTTATGGATTATTAATACGACTGCTGCTTAATTTCTCTCTCTATGAACCAATTGTTCCCAGAGAAATTCAATTTTTCTTGTGCATTTTCAGTGGACCTTGGTTCAGCTTTATAGCTGACATACGGACTGTCCAGCTGAGTCTGTTGCAAGTATCCGCTAATTACATCCCCCCTGTGATGTTATGCATGTCACATCATGTAATCACAGCTGTGCTCTGTCAGAGCAGTGTTGTTTATGATGCTAATACATTTCATGATGGACATTAGACTAGTGCGCAGGGACAGCAACCTGCAGTCGCCTAATGGGCGACTAGATGTCAGGGCCTGTGGAAATGAGCCTTAGTCAGGATGACACTGGAGTCTGTGCACCACCAGCTGGAGGCCGTGCACGGACAGGGAAGCAGGAATGATCGATCTCAGGTGACCTAACAATATGGAGTGTATGGGAGTACACAGAGAAGACAAATGCATCTCGGCTGTCAGTTGAAAACCTCTCACCTTCAAAACACAAGTTCCTCTTGCTGCCTTATCATCCTTAACCTGCTTAATTAAATGAATTGAAGACTTCAACAAGAGCAGAATGTTCAGAGAAAAAAGGTATCCACTGATTGATCCACTGAGCACTGACTGTTCCTACAAAAGAGTAAAATGCCTTGGTGTGACGAAGGCACATGAAATGTGCAGTAAACCTGATTCTTCTTGTTAAAGCTGTAAAAACGCTGCGGTTTTGCCGCTGAGTGATTAATGCTGTGAATATTAGTTATGGTGCCCAGAGGTGACACTGAGCATCCCTCATCTGCAATTTAGTACTTTACTGCACTTCATCTCTTTGCTGTCATTTTTAAAGGAAGAAACAGAAGATCTGGAATTAAGGATTAAGGATTAAGAAGTATTAAAATCATATTAGCATTTACTCAGATATATAAAAACGGATCGGGTTAGAATTCATTAGTCCATGGAGGTTGTCGGGTTTTTGGTATGCACATACTTAGTATGTTGAATACAAAATGACTAGAGGGCTTAGAGTTGGCGGTTGCAAGAATGCAAAAGAGAAAATGTGCAAAAGGGAAACTTAGTTATAGGGCAAGAAGAAACACGATTTTGTGAGAACTTGCATGAAAGATAAATAGACCATAGCACTGAAGCTATGCCCAGGCCTGAAACACTCTGCACATATATAAATCTATTCAAATGTTCCAAACAAAAGGAGTTGAACTCTCTTTGCATAGTTAAATTTTAGATGTCTGTATTTGAGTTAAAGAGCGCTTACAGTCATATGGTGCATGAGCATCATGTGAGGCCTAAGTAAAGTGAAGGTGGAGATTATAAAAGCCTAACTTCACACGGAAACATGTCAGACAGATGAGAAGTTTGCTTTGTGCCAAGGCTTTTACCTTTTCTGAACAAGATCTGAAATGATCTCTCTGAAACATATTCACAGATCAGACATATTCACAGATCAGACAGCTCATTACCCTGTGTAGTTACGCTGAGTCTCTGCAGTTTAACACTTGTGTGGATGAAATGCCTGTCTCGGTAGGAATACACAGCAAGTAACAAAGCCAAGAACTGCTTTCATGTCAGTGCAGGGAGAAGCAAGCAGCTTTGCTTTGAAAACGTACCCAAACACCTGTATCGAGGACTTCTGCCTCCTTCAGACGGCTGCAGTTAATGTTTTGCAAGTCTTTAAAGAAGCGAGATAAAGTCCAACAGGCCTGGTGTTTTTCTTCAAACACACTGCCCTTGAATTAATCTTTAACAGTTACTTGTGTGTGTTTCATCATGTGCACCTTCACAAAAAATGGCATCAACAGTATAAATGCAAGCGCCTGATTAAATTAAACAACATGGACCAGCTCCAGAATATACAGCACATATTCACTTGATTTGGGCTTTTATCCAAATGGCCTCCTGATCAGGATCAGGCATTAATCAAGATTCGGTAGCAGCCAGTTAGCTACAGTAGCTTGTAAGAAAAAGTAAACAGGAGGAGACCATTTTTAACAAATCTCTCTGCCCAGGCCTACTTGACCTACCATTTGAATATGTATGCAGCCAAGATAAAATATGGTGCATTAACCGATGTTCCTGCCTCTCACTGGTACTTTTAAACAGATGGAGAATTTCACGAAACCTAGCTTTACAATCCTGTTACAATCCAAAACCATTCGAGTGGCATGTTAATGCAATAAAAAGGACCGTTATTTTGCTTTATTCTTTGCAAAGTGGTCTTTCCTCATGGGGAAAAATTATGGGAAACAAATATGAAAAAGGGGCAACTTGCACTCTAATTAAATCTGTATATCCATTACAAAACCAACTAAATGCCCGCTAAAGGCTTAATCCATCTATCATTCATGCTGCCAGTGTTTTCAGCTGCTACAGCTTGCCGGACCAGAAAACTAACCTCGGTTTCAGTGGCAGATCAGAGCCTCATAGTTTGGCACGGAGAAAAGCTGATGAGATAATGACTCCTCCTCCAGCAATAGCGCTACACGCCAGCAAGGCGCATCATAAAAACTGCTGAGCTAATCCAAAGTGATCCTCCTTAAAATGAGAGAGGAAACCTTCGAGCAGACGCCAATGGAAATGAAACAGGACAGGAATTAGACTGAGGGTGGGGAGAGAGTTAGATGGGAGCTGCTCGCAGGATGATGATGACCTTCCCACTGCTCCGTCAGAACAACCAACATCAGCTCAGGGCGCGCATCAAGAGACAGCCCCACCCACAGCGGGAGGAGAGCAGAGGAGAGTGGTGGAGCAGGTCGGATGGGGGAGGGAGCCATCCTGATGTAGACTCTGCTCCTCTATACTCATCAGACACAAAGGAACACAGCTAATGAGACACAACGGAATAGACTCAATGACACTATTTACAGGCTCAAAAGGACTTTCACACGCCACTAAGACTGAGGGCGCACAACACTCCAAGGTTACAACCTGCTGTCTCATGGCACTACACAGCAGACGTGAAAATATGACACTGATTCACATATGCAGCTCCTGGCCTTACATTCTCACCTTAGCACCAAGCAATAAACATCTGCTGAGGCATTTATAATCCAAATTCAACCATTTACCTTGTGCAGTCTAGCAAATGCTCAATGGTGAAGGGAAGATTTGGAGCCCACTAAGCGCTTGCAACATGACACTGGACCGTAATGATCATACCTACTTCCAGTACTAACATACAAACAACCTCTACAGTGGTTTTCATGGGCTGAATAATACAGTGGTTATCTCACAACTATCTAGTTTCTGACAACACGATTAAATTGGATTTACCTAATGCAAGCATCAGTCAAATATATGTCAATAGATAGGCAAAAGATCATCTGTGCTCCATGGGCCTCAAGGGAAAAATCAATCCAAAGTGGTGACATTATAAACTCGCTACCAGAGCTAGAATGCTAGAGGACAATCACTGAAGTGATGCTTATTCTTTACATTGTATGGGATGTTCAATTTTTGAATAGGGCTGAACAATTAATCGAAATATCATCAGTATCACAGTATACCAAAGTGAAATATCCAAATCATAGCACAATATACAAATATACAAATCATTTTCTCCAGACATCGGGTAACATGCTTGTTTCGAACAGACCCCAAGTATAAAATCACATCGTCATTTTTAACTGAAAATAAATTGCAAACATTACCATGCCCACTAATATAGACTAAGACGTTGCATTCAGCCCTATTTGTGAACCAGACTAAACAAACATGGTAGGCTGAGATTCTTCAGATTGATTCATAAATCTTTCAAGCTATTACAAAAAATAATCCTCCACCTTTACATAATCAAAATCCTGTTCATAACTAAACACAGATCTCTTCAAAAACTGTATGTTTGATGATGTGGACCAGGAAGTGAATTTTATGAACAAGTCAGATGACTCCACTTTGCAGGGTGATCAAAGGTCATAATACTGCAGCATTCATCGCATATCTAGTCCATGAGCCAATACAGACGCCTAAGAGGAGAGCGCAGCATTATGAAAGACAGTTCTGTGCTTGTAGAAAAAACTGTCTGTACTTTCCGCTTCCTTCCGAGCAGTGGAAAACCTGGGCCATCTCCCTGTCATGTTTGCACATCCAGAGCTCCACTCTTCATTAGTCTCTTAGTGGCCTCAAGCCTCACATGATCACATCTCCCGTTGGCAAACATCATCATCACTCAGTCTCTCGGTTTTCCTAATCCCTCCCTACCGTCTCTACACTACAGTCATTCATGTTATGTGGGCTTTCGCACACCGATATCAAAGAGGAGGATCAACTGAGTAACCTTTAATTGTGCTTAAGTGTTTGCTTGCTACTGCCAAGTGTAATTGCATATCATACTGACTTTAGGGCGGGAGGAATACTCATTAGAGGTTGCCATTTACTCATTTTAAATTGCATGGATATGGTTTTAAGCAGAACTGTGGACGAACGTTTTAATATTTGTCGTACTTCCTTAATAAACAGATGCAAAACAAGTCACAGGCCATGGAAACAAACCCTTTGAGAGAGGGTGTGGTGCTTGCTGGTAATATAATAGTATAAGGATAGGAAATGGAAATAGGCAGACTGCAGTGGGTGCATCACCAAGCCAGTGGCTGATCTTTGTGCCATCTCCCGAGAGACGCATTTCCTGCCTACTTGGTGAAGTCTGACACAAACAAATCACTTCATCTTCCTCCGTTTCCTGCAAAAACAGCAACCCAACACACTGTCTGCATCAGTACCAGACACAAAGGCTAGCTGGCCCTCAAGGAGGGTGTGGCAGGGCCTGGGATGACCAGGAGGGAAGTGCCACTGACGTTGTCTATAGTCATCCATCACAGCACTGACACCAGCTGCTACAGGGCTGTTCTCCTAATAATACTTGTCTGCAAATACGTCGACCTGAGTGTTGCTACCGATGCAGGAAGAGGTTCCAGCCAGAGAATCAAGAGTTTAATGTACAACATGTGACACCTGTGTTGTTCACACTTCTCTCTACACAAGGCTACAGTAATGTAACATCAGTAGTTTGGAAAGAAAGAAAGAAAGCCGGGCATTTGAGCTAACACATTGTTGACTGCATGTATACCATGCACCATCAACGTGCCTGGTATACAAACAAAGAGTCTCATAGTCATTTGCAAATCAGGCCTAACTCAGACCATAAAACAACACATCAGGCGGTCTATCATTTGACATGAGAGCTGCTCATTGGACTGACAATTTCATTTTGCTTCGACTTTCGCAGTTGACAACGGGGCTACGATTTTCTATCTCCATCTACAAGGTTTTTAAATTGTCGATTAGAGCAGACTTTACAAGTCCTTCTCGTCAGTACATTTATTACGATATTATCTGTAAAACTCCTACGTTTCACCAAACCTCGGTGAAGCTGTTACTTTTAAAACTGTTTAGCGCTCCCGATCAGCGACTAGCTAGCTTCAGCTAAGCGGCTAGCATCACCACTCCCTAGTCGTTGCGGGTTCACTCTGTTCAAACGGCCGAGCTGATAATTTCTATACATACTTCTTCGAATTGGTAGTATTTAAAAACACGGTCATACAATGGGCTCACAAGCGTATGATGTTAGTCAGTGAAAATATAGCTATCACTTACCGAGAGCTAGGACTGACGGCTAGCTCAGCCCCTTTAAATCCAAAATGTCTCCAGCACAGCAAGATTCTCCCAGCAACCTCTGCGGCAGGGTTGATGTGACGTCATGTTTTGTTTTCGCTACTTTTCTTCTATCTATCTATCTATCTATCTACCTGCAATGGTGTTGCTCTAAAGTCTAATCTAAAGATGACAAACTTTGAATTGGAAAATGTACATATGAAGGGTAGAGTGCGCAACGGTGAAAAGGTGATGACTTTAATTGTAAGGTTTAATTCAACGTTTCAAACACATACGACCAAGCTGTAATGGATTGATGGATATATGGCGCACGAATTCCACCACAGAAAAAAAAAACTAACTAGCACATAGTGACATCTGGTGGTGAACGTGAGAAATTAAAAGATGGAGGAAATTGTAACATGTCGTTATACTACACATAACACGCTCTTGCCCGTAATATTGATTTGATTATCAACAGAAATCAATATCATTAGAAAAATATATATCTGGGAAAGTTTGAAACCCTTTATAATCGTCCAACAACCTATAAAAATGTGCACGTCAAAGCAATGACTGCCATTGTGATTACGACCAACTGCTTT
Organism: Sparus aurata; assembly: GCF_900880675.1. Classification (NCBI taxonomy): domain Eukaryota; kingdom Metazoa; phylum Chordata; class Actinopteri; order Spariformes; family Sparidae; genus Sparus; species Sparus aurata. The sequence continues at coordinate 14,193,856 of NC_044201.1, read as the reverse complement.
ACATCATGACATTTGTATTTGTATTCAATGTACAGCGATCGATTGTAATTGTTCGATCAATGTCACAACCTCACGGTTACGATCTATGGTAACAGTGATGTGAGAGGGCATTTCTGCCACCTAGAGGCCAAATTGAATACTGTATACGTCATCAGTGCGCGACGTAGCGTGCAGGACTGTGAAGGACGTCAGCGAGAAGCTTGGGGATGAAACAAATCGAATAAAAAGGTTAGTTTAATATTACTGTTTCACCGGATTATATCGCAAAGTGGACCCGAGTTAAACGGCCGGTTTGGTTTGGTTTCATTAAAACAGAAAGCAATACACGGGTCCAGTTATTGAGCCGGATTTACTTGACTTGCTCGTTAAGCTAGCTGGAGCTCACGTTGACTTGCTGTTTGGTAAGGTTACTGACAAGTTCTGACGACAGTGTAGGCACAAATTATACGAATATATAACAGTAAGTAGCAGGTTATGATATTGATGCATAATAATGTGATTAAAGTAGAAATCTGTACACTGTAGTGTGTACAGTTAAGCTTAACTTGCATACCAGGTCGTGGAAAAGACAATTGCAGGCTAAGCTCCCAGTTGACAGTCTGCTCCTCCTCTGCTCCTCAGCTCTGTCGGGAGGACGTTGTTATGATGGCGGTGTCCTGTCTAACCCGAGCTCTGCGCTCCCTGACCGTGTCCCAGCCTGCCCTGCTCTCCGCGCAGGTAAACATCCACTGCCTGTCAGTCACACTGGAGATCTGAATCATCACATCGCATCTACCGAGCTGTAACATCTGTGTGTTGCTTTTTGTGTCGACAGGCAGTCACACAGACTAAGCTGGGCACTGTGGTGCCCTGTACAGGTGGACAGTGCCGAGGCTTCCTCACCACAGCCTCGTTGGATCAGAACAGGACACGATGGAAGCAGACAGAGAAGTACACCATCAAACCTATAGGGATGAAGAAGACCGGAGGCAGAGATCACTCAGGTAGAGTGGGGTCAGAGGAGCACAAATAGGATAAATGGGTGCGTGTTTACAGGCTAGGCTGGAGGAGTCCGAGGTGTCTGTTGCTTCCAATGTGTTCCAATTTGAGAGTTTGAAACAATCTTTTGGCCTACATTGTCAATCTATTGAAGACCTGACTGACTTAAGTGCTGAATGTTTTATAATAAACCTGGACTTTTGTGATATGAACAGAGAAAAACAGCCCTTTGACTGTTTTTTACAAATAGATTAAAGTAAAATCTGACTCAGAGTTTGAAGCAGTCTGCAAACAGTCTGTTTAACTTGATCAGTAAAACAGCATCTGATGTAAGAAATATATCTATATATCAGTCTTTACAGAGGAAGAACTGTGAATTGTCATACAGAATTAATATTTAACAAATCTCCAGCAGGATTTGAAATTGAGCTAAAACAATCATTCAATTAACCGATCAGTCAATCATCAGAAAAGTCAGTCTGTAACTATTGTTTCAATTGATACATTTAAATTCTTTCCAGTAAAAATGCCAAACGCTATGTAACTCTTGCTTCTCAGTTGTGAGAATTTGCTGCCTCCTTTGTTCTTCGGTCTCGTCACTGTTAGTTGAACAAAACAAGCCATCGAAAGACTTCCCCTTGGGCGATATAAACATTCATACATCAGAATGTATCAGAATTAGAATCAGAATTTCCTTTGTTTGTCCCGAAAACGGGGACATTTCTTCATCACAGCAGCCAAAGGACAGGGTATTGTAATGAACAATATATTAGTATATTAAAAAATAAACAATGCAATAAAAAAGTATGAAGTAAGAAATACAAAATAGAACTATGAAATAGAATTCTCATATATATATAGAGTATATATATATGGGTATGGGAAATTGACCAGTTAGTGCAAGAAAATGAGAAAAAGGGTTATTAATGACATAGCGCACATGCTAGGTCTGTTGGCCCTTTCATGGCTTTATTTTATTGGACAGCTGAAGAGTGACAGGAAATAGGATGAGATGCAGCTCTTTGTTATGCATTTTGCTTTCATAACAGTTGAGTTACTTGTTCCGCTTGCTGAGTGAAAAGAGCTGCTCGTCTTTCTTTCTCCCACTCAGGGAAGATACGGACACACGGCATTGGCGGGGGCCACAAACAGAAATACCGGATGATCGACTTCCAGCGACTGCATTACGAGTCAGACAGAGAGCCCAAGCCCTTTGAAGAGAAGGTTGTTGAAGTGCGATACGACCCGTGCAGGTGAGACCAGCTTTCAACCGTGCAAGCCATTTATTAGTATATATACTGAAAGGTATGAACATACAGTTGGCTGTAATGAACTGTGTCGTCGACACAGGTCTGCTGACATCGCGCTGGTAGCTGGAGGCAACCGGAAAAGATGGATTATTGCCACAGAGAACATGCAGACTGGAGACATCATTAAAACATCCGGAGTTATTGGACGTATGGCAGGTATGAACCCTCACTGAAGAAGATTTTGTGGACTTGGTGGTTGACAAAAACTTATACAGTATCCTATTGTTTTACTTTGCTAGTCTCAGCCAATGAGGGTGACGCATACCCACTGGGAGCTCTTCCTGTGGGGACACTAGTGAACAACCTGGAGATACAACCAGGGAAGGGATCCGAGTACATTCGTGCTGCAGGTGATTGAGTTTCTGCTGAGTGACTTCTAAATGCCTCAAGGCCAAACTGGTGAAGTGATTAACAATGACCATCTTGTTAGAATGAAATGTTCTGCTGGGAAACCCTTTAGTCCTGGATGTGACTTTGTCTGCAACAGTGTTTGAATGAGTGGTGCATGTCTAAGTACACTCTCTCATGGTAACAGCGCTCCCCAGTGGCCTTGACTCCTACTCTTTGAGTCCTGTAGGTTGCCAGTTGATCCATAAATTCTCAAGTGGATTGGAATCTGGGGTATTCAGAGGCAAGGTCAACACCTTGAACTCTTCGTCACGCTGCTCTGGCCATTCCTGAGCAGCTCTTGTGACATGTCAGGGTGAAATGTCCTCTGGCGGGGGCTGCTGCAGCCATGAGAGATTACGCTGTATGTTTGGATGGGTGGTGTGTGTTAACCCTGCTGAAAAAAACAGCATAGACCAGCACCAAAACACAAAGTATGCTGGTCTCGTTAGTGACTGGTCCCCATCAAGACCAGCATATGTTGTGTTTTAGTGCTGGTCTATGCTGGTTTTTTCAGCAGGGAAGTGGCATCAATGTTGTTCACATCGCTTATCCGCGGTTTAAATGGTTTGGTGGATTTGTGTATAAACAGCGAGGGCAGCAGCTAATGAAACTATTCAATAATTTAAATTTATCATTTAGTGTTTAAAATGACAAACTAGCGAAGTGTGTCAATCACAATTTCGGAGTCCGAAGGGAAAAATCGTCCGACATATTGTTTCAGCTGTATATACAGTGCACGGCGACATTATTTCCCCCTATATCCAACGCAAACTGAATTTTTTGGGTTTATTTCGTTTGCAGGCACAAGTGGCGTTTTGCTCCGTAAAGTAAATGGAACAGCAATCGTTCAGCTTCCATCAAAGCAGCAAGTTCAGGTGAGGTTATCTGGATTAAGATGTAGAATCTGTCATGTTAAAAGCATATTCTGCTCTGAACTGAATGTTTTCATCTTCACAGGTGCTGGAGACCTGCGTGGTCACAGTGGGACGCGTGTCCAACATCGACCACAACAAACGAATCATTGGAAAAGCCGGTCGCAATCGCTGGCTCGGCATTCGTCCGTCGAGCGGCTTGTGGCAGAGAAAGGGAGGCTGGGCAGGACGCAAGATTAAACCGCTGCCTCCGATGAAGAATTACGTCAACCTGCCCTCAATCTCAAATAACACGACATGAGTCTGGACATGTTTGGGATTGAGAGATTGATGTCCCTCGCTCATAATCGCCATGTACTATTTTTGTCCTCGCAATGCAATGTTATCAACTGTTCGGAGAGAAAACATGAATAAAGACGAGCTGTTTGTACAGAAGATTAAAAATTTTATTAAACACAACTGCTTGTGAGAGCATGGAAAGAAACAAAACAATATAAAAATCCAAAACATATTTACATCTATAGTAAAACATGCAGAGTAACCCATATTTTTAGTGGTAAATTTAAAAATACTGTCATGTCATTTAAAATAGGGTTTGTGCAAAGATACTGGGCGGCATTTCAAGTAACAGGAGCAATGAGATGGCATGTTGTCATTGTAGTTTGACGATTAATGGGAACCATTAACGCTGATGTTAAGTTCTTTTTTGCTGGGCATGCCTGCTCATTGATCCAGTCTTGTATAACACCCCCATGCTACCTCTAGATTTAGGGCAAATAAAACTTGAGGTCAAATACATTGAAATACACTTGTCGTTATGCCCGTTTAGTATTTAAAAGGCTAGCTCGCATGACAAATTCCCTCAAACAACTCTGCCCTGGCTAACACTTCACAGCCCAAGTTTACAAGTAACGTAAGGGCCAGTCGGTCTCCCAACTAAGAGAAGATGGTGAACCCTTCAAAAAAGCAGGAGACAGGAAAACTTGACTGTACAGTCACAGGCAGACATGTGTGGTGGTAGCTGCAAAATTTCAACATCAAGTGGCAAAAAAACCAAAACATTAAGTAACAGACAGCCATGACGGTTTATCAGACCTCATTGGGCGCTTTAACCAATCAACAGAAACAACATCCCTATGAAAAAGGGTCATTTCGAAAAAGAAAAAAAAAAAAAGAACGGCCTTCTTCTATAGGTAGTGGTTTACATTTCAAATATAACACCTCTGTCACTTCACCTCAAAAACAAAGCATGTCCCAATTTAAGCTAAAATGTGTATAAAACCACATGAAAGTGCATTACAAAGTGAGGGAAATGTATGAGAAATTACATACCTAATAATAGTGTTTGCATTGTACAAATCGACTTCATAGTAATGAGTTCTGGAAATATATTTGGCATTTATGTCAAGAAATAAAGGTAAGCTATTTGTGCTTTCAATTTAGTGGGAGGGGGGATTCACAATAATACATCTTGTATATATTTCTATACAATACTAAAAAAAAGCCAGCCTATCAAAGCTTGTTAAGTCTTCACTTTATAAAAAGCAACAACAAACTCATACAGAAGGCCCTTTGTCCAAAGGTTTCCTATTGCAAAAGTTTCACGTAACACTATTCAGGGAGTACCATCGAACATATAGCACACCTACACAGACACACATAGGCAGTGACTTGGACAACCTGGCAAGACTCCATACACTTTTCATCCTATTTTGAAAGCACTTCGATACTTGCATTGCGCTCGACGCTTCCTGTCGAAGTATGATTCAAGTCAGCTCGTCTGTGTTTTTTTTCTCAGGCCAACACAATACTTAACAACCAACCTATCGGTGTGTTTTAGGATCGGCTCTACTTTTCTTGTCCAGCCACGGTCAAGCTGTATTAAAGGACACAACGGTAATTGCTTGGTTACAATGTGCACATGTCTTGTAAATGCTTAATGGGTTTATATTTGGCCGAATGTGGAGCGCTGACTAGTAATTTTCTCATCATTAATAACTCAGTAATCTTCGTACTGATCTCTACATGGACCACGAATGCAATAAAGGTACAATTTTAGTTTAACTTACTATGAAGTTTGGCCAAGCCAAGAGCTCTGGTGGTTACTGTAATACAAACTCGACTTTGGCACATCACTGAACATCTGGAGAAATCTAGTTACTGCGGGTCTGTGAGACGTCCTCTCAGGTAAAGCCATTACATCAAGCTGAACACGCGGGTGGTGGCCATGTTTGCAAACTGAACGCTGTTTAAAACGCAAAATTACTCCAAAAAAAAGGCCTAATTACAACACAGGTGGAAAATGCAGCTGGGAAACAATTAAGGACCTTGAAACGATAAGACAGTTCATACAGTCACAACTTAATTTGGCATTCAGCTGTTGATAGTTGAAATATGTTGTTTCGTGTGTCATGTTACCCTGCTTTTAAGTGGGTGTTCCTGTACAGTCTGAATGTACACACGCACCGATACAAAATCTTGAGCACTTACAATAACAAACTGATTGAATGAACTGCTCACATGAATGTGTCATAGCTACATTCATCATAGCTACCTTCAAAAATACCTTGGTCGAGTTGATTTTTTGATTTGCTTTCGGTACACAGCGCGCTTGAAAGCAACGAGGCAAAGAAAAAGAACTTCTGTTACTTTCTATAAAAATTTACCTTTTTTGAGAAAGTAAAGGGACGAGTAAGAAAACTGAGCACTGAGTTAGAAGAGAAGGATTCCATCAAGATTCACAGCAATATTCCAACTTTCAACAACAAACACAAACACGGTCTCAAACAATCTCACACACGCCACTGCACATCACCATCACACTCCTCCATTGTCTATAGAGTAACAATAAATGTAGGATTTCACAGAAATAATAAAATGTTAACAAAAACAAAGTGCAAACACAGCTGCCATTATCGAAATGTGGCAAATTGTCAAAAACCTCAAAATACCTCCGAGGTGGTAGCACAAATCTTACAAAATAGTACTTGTTCTTTTTGTAGTGTGTAAAAAACAACAACACCCAACAACATCAACATCAAAAACATCAAATTGACAACATGAAATTTTGTGTATTGAACACGTGGTTGTGAGTCAGTAAGATTTCCACAGGAAAACTATTACTGCCTGGGGCCTGTTGGCTTTGCCTCTAATTCTCTGTAGCCTCTCAGTGAGACAAGTGCAGCGGAGAGTCTGGTGGTGGTGGTTGGTTTGGTGGATGGTGGCCAGGGTCACACAGGCTTAGTGTAACCAAAGATTCCCACCGGGAAGTGCTTGACATGTGTTGGCCACTGGGCAGCGAGCTGGAAAAACTTCACATCATTCCACTCCACTCCATCAATGGTGACTGAGGATGAAAAAAAGGTGACGGTTAGTGCGTTTAAAATATCATATGGAGACTTTGCAATTTCCACTGACAGCTGGTACTGAGCACATAACTCTATGTTTACATCACACTTCTTATTTAACATGTAAGAGGGCCTTTGCCTTGAACACCAGATGGCAGTATAGCTTCAGATGTGGGGATGTGTCCGGACATTGATATTTACCTCTCAGCATCGTGTGCTGGTGCTTGGCTGTGCAGATCAACCTGCTGATACCATCAATCACTTGGCTCTTAGAGTCCAGCTCTTTCTCCTTGGGCTTCTTACTGAGAAAAATCACTGTGGAGGGAAACAGGGAGTGAGCCAAGGCATTTCAATCTAATTCTTCACAACTCGTTTTTGCACATAAAGGGGAACCCCACAGATTTCACACATTAAAGTGAGTTTTCCATGTGTTGGGGAGTCCTACAGAATGTATGAAAACAGTGGTACAAAGCATTTTACAGCTCCACACTGAGCTGTTTAAAGTTTTATAAACGGCCTTGAGTGATCAGGCACATAAAGCAGCTCTATTTAGGTCTGAAGAATACAATTTAAAAAATGAAGAAAATCTGTACTTGTGGAGTTAGAAAGAAGAATGAATGATAACAAATCATATCTCAGGCTGTGCTGCATCGATTTTGATCTGCTGATTTTTTTTAAAGGCAGGATTTATGGGGATTTTCGAAATGCACACTAGTCCTTTAGTCGTCAACAATGTCAAAGAAGTTACATGCTCAATTAGTTAAGTGCACTTTTAGCCATTCTCCATTATATAAAGAAACAATAACTCAGGTTTTCTGTGTGTGCATCAGTCACATTTTTTTTTTACCTTTCTTGTTCTTCTCCTTAGTGACCACAGTCATGGCCATACTGGGTGGAGGGGTAAGTTCCCCTCCACACGGCAGGCGGCTGACTTGCAGTGAACGGAAATTGCTCTTCAGGGTGTTCTTCAGTCCCACGTCTCTCTTCTCACCCTCTTTCTTCTTCTCTGGGCCTTGCCACGTCCAGTAGTCCACCTGGAGTCCCATCACTTCACTGCCCGAACATGGAGAGCTACAAAGGAAAACAGGTCAGAAACAAATTTCTTCATTATGAAAACACATCTTACAGTGAGAAAGAAGACATAGGATGTGGTTTTGCTCTTCATAATTCTGTTTGTGTGCGTTGTCGTACCCAGCTCCAGAAAGGGCGGTGGACACGGAGGGAGACTGTGGAGGGGTACCCCCGATCTCTTTCCCATACGGACCAGCCGATGGGGGTGTTGGGGAGGACAGGATGCTTGTGTTGCCTCCCATCGCATCATCTGAGTCCACTGCAAATTGTAGGGAAGAAAGGCTTCATACACAAAGCTTCAAACCAAGAATACACACTGTAAAAATGTGTTTGTTTTTTTTTTTCTTGCTCATTTGGAAATACATATACATACACATACACAGAATAAACAGTGAAATGTAGAAAACATTAACCTGACTGAATACAACCACACCTCTAAAAGAAATATCTCCTTTCTTACCTGAAGTTGAGAGGCTTTGCTCTACAATCCCAACTTTCACAACCTGTAAGAATAAGAAAAGATTTAACATGAAACTAAATTAAACGCAAATTAATTAACAAATTATTTTCTTTTGCATGTAGAAATCAATCCTTACCCCAATAAATGGCACAAATTTCTGACAGGAGTCCTCATCAGGGCTGTAAACAGACAGAGATTAAAGAGGCTGTGAGTATGAGCAGAGATGGGTTCGACAACTTCAACACTCCAGAGGTGCACATGAACACTCAATGGTCCTGGAGGGAAGATGGTGGTGGCATGCCCTGCACCATGTCCCATTGCAGCAGACATGGCACATGACTGGCTTTGGGTGGAATGGGGTCATCTTGGGGGTCATGTAACAATGAGATGAATGAGAGGACCGCTCCTTACAACCAGAGAAGGGTCTGTCTTATCTTATCAGCCAGTGTGAAGATAAGAGAGCTATTTCTATACATGAAATATAAGTGAAAGTTTGGGCCCAGCTACTTCAAACTACTACTCTGAGAACATCACCTGTTCAAAGATAGATACGTTTACAAAGATAGGGGGGGAAAAAACAGGATGGCAGTCACTTATAAACAAAAAAATAAATAAAAAATCCAACACATAATCTGTCAGGGAAGAGCTGAGATGGTGTTTTCTTTCGGCAAATGTCCTCTTTATATGCAGGAACTAATTGTGTAACTTCTAAACTATCCGCTGAGTTTCTCCCAGTCTTTCACAAGCCTGCAAAATAGATCACATCCACAGCAAACAACGGGAGGACGCATTCCCCAGTAATCTTACCTACTGGTGTATCAGTGCTGTTCTACTATATGGTTATATTTCATCGATGTTCCATACAGGTTTTTGCAAAACACAATCACCGAGCAAAACACCTCCAAGTCCTTCCTTAACTCGAAGTAACAATTAGTTAGCTTCAAACTAGGGATATTCTGAATCAAACCAAGACTTGTCTTAGCATTAGAGCTTTAGTAATCACTACTGTTCAAGCAAAAGTCATTTGTACCATCACCTGTACATACCTTCTAAAAATAACAAGATAGGGCCCCTTCTGGTGGACCACCATGTGACCTTACTTCAGAAAGACTATATAAAGTAGTCAATGATGAGAAACGTTTAATGTTTTGATCCCATCTGAATTGTGCCGTAAATTACACATATGATGTTTGTCAAATTAAAAGATCATTTTGCAAGTCAGTTTGTCATAAAACTGTTGACGTATAAGACTGTGAAAACATGTATTTAAAGAGACTACACACCCAACAGTCGAGTAAATGAGGAAACCTTGTAGAGGTGTTCGTGTACATTAGCCAGCTCACAAAACTAACTCTCCTTTCACATCAATATGGCCTGACTTGTTGTAGTTTTTATCTTTGTTTATTTTTTTCTTTGAGACAGCCATGTTGGTGTTGGTGACGTATAGCGATTTTACACAAAAGTAAATGGTATTTTATTGTCTTTATGACAAACTGTGACTTTCTTAACTTGCATATTTATCTTGTAAAATCAACAAACACCATATTTGTGTTGTGTTTGCTGCATGGGGATAGGATGGGATGTCGCCCGTCTGTTCCATGGGGGCAAATTATATATTGAAATTAGTTACCCATCTTTTCTAAATGTAGATATTACAAGCTACTTACTTCCATGGTTATATGTATATATGCAAACATGGGGGAAACATCTGGTGCAGACTTCGTAATCATGCAGTTTAGTATGAGTGGGAACCATCAGATCATAACACATTATTAATAATATCATCATTTCTTTTGGTTGATACTGATATATTTCTTTGGCCTTGCAGGATGTAGCCACTCCTGAAGGCAAACCAGCACACGTCCTGAAATAACCTCAGCTCAACACTACATCTGAAACTAACATTTACTGGTTTCCTTGTGGGGCACATTACATGATTTCTACTCATTTATCATTGCTTGTGACACCGATGTTGCTGGAAAAACATTCAACTTTGTGAGATTTTGGGGTTGTTTTAAACGGTTGTTAGGCAAATCTTCACAGCAAAAACACAAAAGGACAGAGTAAGAATTGAGATCACACCGAACCAAAGACACAAGTCAGGACAGAGTGCAGAGTGAAGATACAGTGAGTATCGAGTGTGAAAGGGAAATGTTAAGACACAGCAAGGAGGTCAAGCCAAATGGTGGAGAGAAAAAATAAGAAGGGCAAAACAAAACAAGAGTTGAATTAGATACCTGATGTAAAAATCAAAATACAAACTCCTTTTCCTTGAATGCAAATCAAAGGGGAAAGGGGGAAGAAGGAATGCAACAGTGTTAAAACCTTCTGACCAATAGGAAGCCACTCGCACAAAGAGGGGAGGGAGTTGGTCATACCTCAGAAAGGAAACAAATAAATGCACACGGAAATGCAACGGACCGTCTGTACAGCTGAGTGCAGTTGTGTTTGAGACACGACTGGGCTTTCATCCATAAGCTTTTAATCAAAATGTGGAGTGGAAAGGACCAGAACCTTCACGTCTTTGACTAATTTGTGTCAGAATAAACACATGCAACTAAAATAAATAGATAAACAGAGGATCATTATCATCACACATAGCAGCTGCTTTTACATGTGTGCAGAATATATGTGCCTGCTTGCATGCATATGCATTTAAACATCTTCCTCATGCAGTGCAATTGACGGTCAATCTGAGAAATAATCATCATCGGTCTCGTTTTTAATGAGACATTACTGAACATTAACATCAGTACTGTGAGTAGGCATAAAAACACAGACATGCTTGAAAATAAAAAAGCACAACAACATACATGTGAAACACACAAACATATGCAGTACATGCTCAAACTTCAATAATCAAAGTGACGTTACCTTTTCTGTTTGTAGGTGAGCATGGCTTCTGAGATAGGGAACTGGTGCGACACGTTGGCACCAGCCAGATACTGAACCACTCGTCCTGCTACATCTATGTTATCTGCAGGGGGCACAGAGAGAAGGCTTGTTAACAACATGCCTCTTCTTGTTCTATATCTGACTAACAAGCTGCAAGACAACTGACGCGAAAGCCAATTTTCACATGCAGCAGATCGCTAGAAGACGGTGCATTAATCATTTTCATTCCTCCGAATTAACGAGATGGGGGTTGCTGAGCGTAAAATGCCATTAAACGTGGGTGAAGTCAGCTCCAAGACACACAGGACGAATTGTGTGTCAAACAGACGGCCTGTGGGCCACGTGTAGCCCAGCGTACATTTTTGGCACCATGAAATGTGGAAATGCGGATTTTTCACATTAATTTATTTTGAATAATAGTCCTCTTATCACTTTAAACTCTATATCAACGTGAAGGAAAGCATTCACAGCCAGATCCTATCGACACACTGCCTTTTGTGCTGTGATGACAGCTCATGTCAAGGATAATAGATAAAGACCTTCTTTTATTCTTATTTTTTTTGCTCTGAACCCCTTTTGAGATGATTCAACACGGTGTGTGAAACTGTAACTCTTGCACCTTTTGGGTGCAAATTAAGTGAAGTGATAGGTGGGGTTGGGTGAGGATTATCCGGCTTGTTTGGGCAGAACAAGTGAGAAGTGATGAAAAGGATGGGAACAGAATGGATGTCTGCGCGTGTGAGCAATCAATTGTAAGTCTTATAACTGCAAGTGGGTGTAAGAATAAAGGCAAACGCTTTAATCCTACAAAACAGTCCTAAAATAAACAGATTAATAATGGAGAATGTCTTTGTTTTGGCCTCTTTCATTAATCCGACATTTTTGTGGTAATGCAAATAAGCTGGAAGATAAAACCATAAGAGAGACATAGAACGTGAAGAAAACCTGGATGTATCTCATTATGATTTGTGAAGAAATGACTTACAGAATTACAATCAGTTCTGACAACCTTCGGGGTAAATATCTGAGTCAGATCTGACGGCCGGGTCTTCTTAGTTTACAGGGAGGGGGAGCAGTGCCGTGACGTAGAACCATTCGCTACACAAAAGCAGGCTGTACCTGTCTTTTGCAACTTGATGAAATCTCTTCTTCCCATCTATCAGCCCCTGACCCATGTTCTGACCTCATTTCTTTCCCTTTCAAGTTGGCTGAACATTAGACACGCAGGCTTGTTTTGTAGCCAGACAGCAGAGCTGTGCATCTTACCTGAGGTGGGCCGTTCCGTCCGGCAGAACAGCTCCCTCCATGCAGTGTCCATAAAGATGCTGTTGAACCTGCTGTCAAAGGAGGCCACATACTTTGCCAGGGGATGAGAACCTGTAGAGAAAAGCATTATGTATCAAACAATATGTTACATGTTAGGGCTGGTTTGTACAGACCCTTGATGACTTACCGATAGGGATCACCAGGAAGCGTATGTAACTGAGCCAGTCCGGGGTCTTGTTGGCCAGCTGCTCCACAAAGAACCTCAGGATGGTGCTGAGGTAACTCTGATCGCCTGCCACCGCAACCTTCATTGTCGGCGGTGTCTGTGCATTGCAGTTACAGCTGCAAGGATTAGAAAAGGAGGAAGAGGATGAGTCATTAAGAGAAAGAGAGAGTTCCAAATCATAAAACATGTGGGTCATGTGGGTGTATGAGAAGAGAAAGATTTATTTCTCAACAGGGTTTTTTCCAGGATTAAAACTGGTTTTACCTTCTTTTAAATGCCAGATTACATCATATGTTATAATATGCATCAGCAGGTACATGCAAGTATCTGCAAGTCTTTGTCCAATTTGGGCAACGGCTTTTAGATCCTAATCCTACAACCACAAGCATAATCCTTAAAATTACTCTGAAAATGCACAAAAAGTCAAAAGAAAGAAAAAAAAGAAACTCAATTCAGTTCAGCAGGGTTGATTTAATTGCTCACTTCAAATATTTTTTTAAACCCAAAAATTGTTTCAAGATTTACGCCTTTAAATTAATAATGTGCTTTAAGTCATTATAAGGACTGACTTAAGGACTTTGCAGCTAAGTGCTTCAGGATTTGAGACATCAAAGTCCAATAGCAGAACAAGACCTAAATATATGTGAGGTTTTAAGGGCTTTATGTTCGTATTGAAAACATTTGAGCAGCCAGCTAAAGCAGTGAGAGCACAGAGCAAGCATGTTTACATGGGAGACATGCATGGCTCAATGTGACACGGCCCCAGGTGGAGTAAACAGGTTGACTGAGGAGCAGGTGTGTGAAGGGTGGAAAAGCTGCACATTTGGCTGGATTAAAAAGAAAACAGGTTTAACAGAAGAAGCAGAGCAGCCTTGTCTCTCGCTGACGTGACAGGATGGATCCAAGAAAGACAGAAGAAAGCTGCACTTTCAGCTGTTCATGAGAAAACAGGCACATTGTGATAGAATGGGTTCACGGACAGAGAGCATTTCAGCAGCTGAGCGATGGCGTCCCGGAATTCTCTGGAAGCGAGCCACCGTAAACATGCACAGTTTGGCGAGGACTGCCCCAGGACGTGTGTATGTGTATATATGTATGTATATATGGGACTCACAATCTCTGGATGCGAGTAACGATGGTGTTGAAGGCAGCCTGAACATCGGCAGCAGAGCAGGTGGACACAATGGGCTGGGCCTGTTCATGGAGCAACTCAGCTACATACTGCACAGAAACACACATGAGAGGGAGACGATGAGCTAATGGATATACAAGGGGCAGGGTTGGAAAGAAAGCAGGAACATCATGCTACATGTATACACTCCAAAGAATCTTCTTTTTCTATTACGGGCTTTTTGCAGTAATGTCAGGAAATGCTTGCAGCATGGCTAGCAGCATGTGTACTGTATATGTGGAAAGATGAACGTCAGTGTGATTGAAGTGTCATGTACAGAAAAACACACACCTGTCCTTGCCACTCCATGGTGTTGATGAGGATGATGTTCTCTGGTAGGCGTTCATCAGAGATCAGAATCTGGTTCAGCTGGTCGTACACAGACTTCCTGGGAACCTTTTAGACAAAGGAGAAGCTGAGAGTTTGAGACCGACACAAGCTGGTACATTTCTACAAACACATATAAAGAACACACCCACAGCCTGACATTAAATCTGCTGCCAAATGCGTGATTGTTTAAATGACCGTACTTCCATTGTTTGATTATAGAGATACGATTTATTGATTGGCGCCTGAAGGTTGGCCCAATTAATCATTCTGCTATCCAATTTGCTACATAAACCCTCTGCAAAACGCAATCCTGCCTTCTGTATTCTCTGGTCAAATCAAACTCTTCTTGGATACTCACCAAAGTCAGTTTGTGCAGCCAAAATGGTGGCCAAGTACATTACACTGTCCTCTTCTTAAATCAGAGTTAAGCCTCGGTACAACAAGTGCCTTTTTTTTAACATCTTAAAATGCTGCACTTCTAAAAATTAACACAGCTTCATGTTGTGTAAATCATGTTTACACACTGACTCCAAAATGTAATTGTCATTTATCTTTTCAGAACGTGTTTGCCATTGTTCACATTCATCAAAAGCCTTTAGAGGGCTGTTTGACTATCTATAGCCACCGTACATACAAACTTATGTGCGTGTCCCTACTTCAGACATACTGCCAGATCCTGTTCAGGATCAACTGGTTTGCGAAAACTGGTGGTCTTCTAACTGGATACATTTATGTCAAGGGCTTACTTCTAGGCTTTTTTCTTAACACTGTTTGTAATGTCTTTTTTTTCTTTTTTTTACTGCCGTTTGATTTTTTAATCTGTTTCTCTTCTGTTTGTGTTTCTTCCTTCCCCCTACAAGCATCTTGTTGCACTTGCCAGGCCATTAGAAAAGTATACATTGCATTAAAAAACAAGACTCACATTCAAAACAGGACACATTAACACACATTTACACAGAAACACAATACAAACTACATTAAAAAGGGGGCCAAGTACTCAATGTTTGGGACTTAATCAGAAAAAATATATAAAGTGCTGTGTCTCACTTAAGAAGTGTCTGTCCTCACTGATAAAGATCTATGGCAACAGGAAGCAATATTCTATAGATGTTTTTTCTTACTGCAGGGGACTATACTTTTGCCCTGAAGGCAGCAGCTGAAAGTGGTGATTCAAAGGATGGCTGCGGTCATCTAAGATATAGCCACTCATGAGTTTCCAAGGTGATAGGACAGTTGGGTCTGTTGGCAGCCTGTGATTGTCTACTCTGTAACTACTCTGGAAAGCTTTGTCTTACTTTTGACAGTTAAGTGCTTGAACCAGGAATCAATTAAAGAAAATAGTGTAAATGAGAAATAGTTCTTAATGTCATGCCCAATGAAAAAAAAGGTTAAATAAAATCTGTGAGTCATTTACCTGTGCTATGAGACGTGAGTCTGGGGAGCACTCGCTCTCCATACTGCTGGTCCTGTCGCTCTGGGCCTTGGAGTTCTGTCTGTCTTTCATGGAAGTGCTGCGAGCACGCCTCTGCAGTCTGTTCTCCACTTTACTGAGGATGGAGCATAACACGAGGGGCTCAAAGTACATGACAGGCAGAGTAGCGATCCTAACCAGCTGGACTCAGAAGCTAACAAAACATGTCATAAAAACAGTTGAGAAAACTCCCTGTCCAGATTACACATTCAAACAGATAAAAATCTAAAGTAACATGCGTACATACACGATGACATAACCCTATCTCATGTGCATATTTCCAGATGTGGCATACCTGGGAGACATGTGGTTTTGGGACTCCGTCTTGCAGAGCTTGCCAACAGTGCTGGTCATTCGTTCAGTGTTGACATCCCAGCTGCTCACCTCCCCCGGCCCTGGTCCGCTGTCGTCAAGCTCAGGCTCCTAAAGCACAAGAGGGAGAGCAAAGTTGAGCCAAGAGGGCTGTAAGAGGGAAATACTGAAGTTTATTATCAAACACAGGAGCTGTCATGTCCCATCACTATACACTACACTTCTCTCTCAAAATAAAGGTACACTCTATATTCTCTGTGTTTCTGTGTGTGGCGCATCTGCAGCTGGCATTTTAAGAGTTGAAAGAGTTGCGGTGGGGCGGGAGGTAGAGAGGTGCTGGCCTTGTGAATAATTGAGCTTAGCTGCTGAGCTTGGAGATAATGATGCAAGCCCACCACGACAGAAGAGATAAAGGGCCATGGTCTCTTGGCAGGTGAATAGGGAACAATGTTTCTGCAGTTTAGATATTCTGTTTGAACTGGGTTAGTGGAGCGGTGCACTGGGCCGGCTGCTCCAATCTCAGCGGAGGAGCTTGGGGTTAGACGAGCAAAGTTAGGCTGACCCGACAGCACAGAGACAACAACAAACACAAACACCCCTCATTTCGATCCTCATCAGTCAGGATCTATCCGGCATGGGGCTGCCTTGTCTGCTCTACTGATTCATAATGGATGACTGTGCGGTTTGTTTTGCCTGCCCTTGCATACTCCCTCCGTCTTTGCTGTTTCTTGGAAAACAAGTGAGACTCATGGGAGGAAAGGGCACTGAAGTGGAGAGGGCAGGGGGTTGGAACAGAAAAATCTGAGAGAGAGATCCTCAAGGGGGATTTAGTTTAGAAAAAAAAGTCAAGTACAGCTGCTGCTGTTCCAAAACACATACCCCAACGGTTGTGTCTGTGATGCTGTCATCTTGATACCGGGCCCCCTGAACTTTACATCTGTCCACAGTCAGGAAGTCTCCAGTCTGTTGGGTACACAAAAAAAAAAACCACACAGGCACGTGCATGCGCGCACACACACACACACACACACACACACACACAAATACACAAATACACATTAGACCATTGAACCACAGGTTACTTATATATGATGATCTTAAATGAGCAAATCTAACACCTCCATCTGCTCAGGTCAAGACTGGCCACTCTGGAGATGTGACCAATTTCAGACTCATGGCTCCAGAGACAGTGGCAGAGCAGTTCTAATATGTTTTACTTCAGTCCCCTCTGGATATGAATGCCTGTAGAATAACTGGCACTTGTGTGCTCGTGTTTGCTCTACTAAAAGTGTTTAAGTGCATCTTGTTGCACCTACTTTAATTTATTTTAATATTACATATTACATCAGAGACTTTCCAGTTTTCCTGCAAGACGTGTTGATGAACTTCGACTGGAGACATTTATTGAGCAAAATGGAGGGCTATAGCTGTCTGAAATGCTCAGGGCTGTTTTATTACAGACCAAAATGGATTCCCAGATATTTATAAACAGCACTCCCCCTCTCGCCCTCAGACTCAACATGTCTCTCCCTCTCTTTCTCTGCCCTTGTTGTTTCCAATGGGCCATAAATCTCTGAGTAGGAGTTCAGAAATTGCTCCAACCAATCTTCTCTCTGAGCATGGGAGCATATTTGTGTCTGTGTGTGTGTGTTGATGGTGGTGGAGAGGTCATTTGGTGTCATTCCCTATAAATACGGGTGGGCTGTGGGGGTGAAAGAGGGTAAGGACGCCCCCCCCCCCCCCCCCCAGTTCTGTAGGGGTGGGAGCTGGTGGGTTGCATTGCGCTCATGCTCAGAATATCTTGCCTGTACTATAACGGTCTTTGGGAATCCCTGAACCACAATAAGCACAGAGGACTGCCAGACATCTCAACAGTGTCCAGGGGCAATTCCTTTACATAACACTGTTTACAAAAAGAGCTTCTACGGTAATTGAGTGGCAGAACTTTGGGTAAACAGTGGGATTGAAAGGCATCAGATGGGTTTGTTAATAGAGAGAGTGGTGATTAACTCACAGGACATGACAGCTCTCTCTGCTGGCTTTTTTGGCTGTGTATGCTTCCAATTTCTGTCTGGGAGCTGGAGTGAGACATCCCTTCGAAAAACGGCCTGAAAACAGACACAAACATTTGAATTTGAGAAAACTTAGAACGTGTAATAATATTTTTTTCTGGCAATGATATTAATTATGCAGACATACTTGAGTTTGGGCTTGGGCGTGCTCAGGACACTCTCGTTGTCCTCCATCTCTGGCCCACTGTCGCTCTGGTTGTATACTTCCAGACTGTCATAGAGTAAGTCCAGATCCTCCTCCACCTCCTGAGTCTGGTCGACTGGGTCAGAGTCCAGGACCTGCCGCACAGGATAGACACATCATCAACACATCAGTATGCTGTAATCAGGGATTTGTTTTTATGGTCACGGATTAAGAAAGTGTAGGGAGCGACTGGTGCTGTGCATTAGCTAATCACTCTCACAGCTGGGCTAATGGAGCTCAAAGAACAAGCTTGAAGGGTGTAGAATGAGAAAATCTAAGCTATAAATACATCCCTGTCTTGGTCCTAAGCAGGCCAATTAAAAGGTAAGTGAGTGCGAGATGAGAGCTAAGGTGCTGAGCCTTGATCTGCCAGCTGCACAGTGGGAATGTATATCATAGGAACTGCACACAGGCAGGCTTGTGGACTAATCAGGTGATTAATGCCACTCCATAAGTGCAGAAGCTGGCAGGGAGCAGATAAACACAGTCTGTCCCCTCTCTCCTCCCTCCCGGCTATGTATTTATAGAGCTGTAGCCCTGAACGCTGCCCAGCCGCAAGGAAGGGATTAGAGATGGGGGACGTGATAAAAGATCACCGGGCCACCTGGAGCTTCCAGAAGCATCCAGCACAAGTACAACTCAGAAGGCCTGGAGGCTCTTGTAGGCATCAATAGGTTAAATTACTCAGACAAGTGTCTGTTTCCTATTTCATAAAGTTACATAGAGAGGTAAGAAGGTGAGTAAGAGGGGGAGTAAATCCTTATCCAGTCTGAAAACCTGAGTAGTTAAAACAGATCTCTTAGATATCTTTTATACATCTTCGCTGACGTAATCTCGATAACTCCTATATATTTCACAGTTCAATGGTTATTATTAACATTATAATGGCTCACCATAGATTATGCTCTAATGGACATCCAGGGGCTGTTGCACACACATGGTCAACATCCTGCTGATGACCTGATTACAGGTTATTATGCAGAATCCACAGAAATTCAAAAGGACTTGAGAAAAGAGAAAAACACAAGCCTAAATAGGACAAGCCTACAAGCCTACATTTATCATTAGATTAAGTGGCAGAGAATAAAGTTGCTAATGGATTCTGCATACGAACCGCTGCTAATGGAAATGTATGAATCATGCATCCATGAGCAGAGAGGTATTGCAACCTAGCATCATAATGATGCTTGTACCTCTGCTGTGGCTGTGATTTCTTTCCGGTCAGAGGCACATTAGAAGTGATGTAGCAATATGTTGTTTAGAAAGTCAATCCTGAGATTAGTTCCCCTTACCCCCTTAAGGACAATTTAGTGACTGATACGTTTCGCAGATGATTTACTGAGGCTTCATTATAGAATGACTGAGAAACTTGAGGGGGGATCACTAAAAATCACCACATTGTATGCTTTGACACTGATCACGTTCTCCTGGGTGTCAATCATAATAAAAGGCAATTATTCTCCTCACACTCACCTCATCGGTTACCTTGAACCTCTTCAGCAATGCCACAAACTTCTGCTTGAAGTTCGGTTGCTGAAATAAAAAGACATGCAATTATGAGAAAAAGGACCCCATGAAAAAGGTATACATTTCATGATTAAATATGCATGACAGCTGGGCTGGGGCTTATCAGTTCTCCCAGTAACTGTCCACTGGATTACTCATTCACAGCCACTCTATGTAAAGACCATTAGAATCAGTCCAGTGAACCCACAGCATTCATTTACATGCTCATCCACATCATCCTAATGGCTTAAACAAATGGAACACTGCGTGTGTGCTTTCCCTTAAAAGCTTGCACAGCCGCAAACACGGGTCTTTAGTTATTCTCATGGTCAATGATTGGCGAGCGTAAAAAAAATGCCATGTGGTGGAAATGGAGGAAACTAACTCTGGTCATGGACGTGGTTCGGATCATTTTCCTCCGGGGTTTCTTGGGCTTCCTGACCTCATCGTCTTCATCATATAGATCCTAAAATACAGAGAGGATGAATTAAATATGAGAAACCTCATTTCTATCTGCATAAACTTATTCTAAATGTAGAAAATATGTTATTATACTAGCTTCTTATAAAACATTCCTAGTATATATAATTATGCAACAGCATGCTCAGTATGAAAGCAGACTTATTTATGAATTTCACTGGGTATTACAGATTTGCCTGCAGCTACGCATTTTTTCTCGTTCTGACCTGGCCATGAACGGCGTCATCACTGGCTTCCTGCTCTGAAGAGTAGCTGTCATCGTCCTCCTCAGAATAGTTATCCATGTCTGGGGAGCGGTCTGAGGTAGGCAAGCACAGAAAAATATCAAAATAGAGGGAACCATGTCTGGTATTATATTAGGCAGCATTAAATCTGTGCAGTCTCAAATGTACAAGTTTCCTTCGGACACTAAAAGAGAAGAACAGAATTCTAATGTCGCATTGTTTAGGGAATAAAGATTTCCTATACAAGCAGTTTGTTCAGAGTGAAATCAAGCCTGCTAAAATCAATATGAAATCTACTACTTCAGTAAATGGGGCTCTTACGCTGCCAGACAAAAGATGGAAGACAAAAGATGTTATATATACATAAGAGTATCATTCTATTGTAATGAAAATGATGTTTTCAGCATATTGTATAGTTTTCACAAATATCAGACGGAGCCAAAAGACTCTATTTGTGTATGGTAGCACAACTACTACTAACTGTAAAAACAGTATACTATAAAAACTGATATATAGTACATACCATACACAGTTAGTGCATGGTATAACTCTCCACCAAGAATAGATAAAGTTGCTTATTTTACTGTCCTATTCTACACAGTTCATCAACAATCACTTGTTTTGTCTGCTTGGCAAGAATAAGTAAAATTGTATGTTAATACAAAAACATTTTCTTTCCACATAATTAATAGCTAAATCTGCTTGCTGAAATGTGATGAAAATTCTAAGTATATACAAATTAGACTGCAGAGCTCTTTTGTGATCCATGTCTTACATTCTGATGAAGTTCTAACGACATTTTCATGGCTAAAACATTTTACTATCGTTCTTTTGTTTAATGGCAGATTTAATTGGTTTGAACAGACACATTCCTAAAGAGGCAGATTTTACTGCATGTTTGACAGCTTTGGACAGATCAGGTGATGGAAGATCTTTTTTGCTAACACCTAATTCATACTTCCTTTTGTCTGCGTAAGATCCTGTGCTACATTCTTAGATGGGATGGATGTTATTAAGGATCACTGTGGAAAGGAGAAAGATAAACATCTTTCCTTTCCCTCTGAGTGACACTAGTTTAATACTCGGTGCATGAGCTCATCTGTTATGTTTGAGTGGCCTCCTTAATAACATCCAGAACAGCAAGAGATCAGCATAGCGGGATGAAGGCGTAGAGTCCAAGCGGGGCCCAATACCTCCCCCATCCAGAATTAGAACAGTGTAAGGTAATAGGCCCTAAATCTGTTCAACTCTCAAATCAACATTACAACCATAGCTGAAGAGAATAACATATCCTTGGCCACAGGTTGGCTGGGGATTAATAGAGTTTATTCTGTCCTCGGGCTGGGAAATAGGAGCCATGTGGATGGAGGGAAGAGAGGCCTGGCTGCAGGGTGAAAGCTGAAATTATAGACAGGATTTGACTGGGCAGCAGATAGGTACAGGACTGTCTAACAGACCCACGGACGGGGACGGGTGATGGCTGTGCCCACCTGAGGTTTTGGTTTTGCGGCCAGCTTGGCCGCTACCGTCCTCGTGGTCGATGGGCTGGCTTGACAGAGAGTACACGCTGATCTCCGCCACACGCACTGGCGCCTCCTTCACGTTGCTATGGAGACCTAGAATCTGTCCTCCGTCTGTTGGGTGTTGCATCACCTGGACATATGAAGATTAACATACTGGTTTTAAAAATCCATTCAAACAAAAACTGTATCCATGATACTTGTACATCAAATAAAATCATCTTTGGTATATGGATTTCATCTGCCTCAACATCAAGCCCTCTTTTACTCAGATGTCTTCTTCAGTCCTTGCGTCTATCAATCATCCTGTAGAGCCTTGTCGAAGCAGCATGGAACAAATAATATTTCTCCAACAGATAGGCAGGATGAAATAATTTTATCTCTCTCTTTAGTGAGCCAATACTGATCCAACAGGGACTGAATTGGCTTCTGTTTCACTGCTTTATGCTCACAGAGATTTACAGACTGATTACAAGCTGACAGCTATGCTATCTTTAAATAAATCTTCATTCGCACAGTGCTGCTCTCCTGTTCTGAATGTCTAAATGAGCTGAGCCAGTTTGCTCATATCGCCCAATCAGACGGTGTAACACAGTTTGCACAAACAGTTTTTGAATCAGATGAGAAGGGATGAGCTCTCATTCTAAGCTCTATCCAGGGGGTAGTTTCAATATTTCACTTGATGAATCGCTGTACAGGGAGAAGGCTCATTTTGCTCAAACACCGGCAGGGGTGCACTTGTATGCTGCATGCAAAGTCCAATAAGTGACTTTCTCCCACGTATTGCCCCGGTAGATTCCGAATAGGGGCACGGGAGAGTTTTACTACATAGCAGATGACAACATAATTACCCAACACGATCCAATAATGGCCAGTCTAACTTTAGTCATAGAGGTCTGTGGGTTGTTTCACGGCAGTAAGCACCCAAAACAACCCAGCAGTTGAATGGTATTTTAAAATGCAATAATGCATTACTCTTATTTTCAGATGTCAGTCAATCCCTGTCCTGGGGCTATTGCTGGAAAGTAACATTGGCTGAGTGTTAATGGGGCATCAGCTGCTGTAATTCGAATTGGGGAAATGCTATCTGTGTTTCTCCATTTCAAATAAGAGCGAGGCTCGCTATCTTTGTCTAAATCTCTGTCTAATTATCTTCTGAACAAGGCATTTTAATTGATCTTTGTCTGCTTTAAAAACCCAAAAACCCTTTTTAATATAATCAATCGTAATAACCCAGCTACATAAAAGGGCCCACTGTCCTCCGTTAAAAGAGTGGAACACATTGGTTCCACACAGTCTCGCAACTGAATGAGGCAGAGATAGACAAAATTAAAGGGAAGCTAACCCCAAAGTGAAAATTCAGTCATTGTCTACTCGCCCTCAAGCTGGTGGAAAGCCAGGTGAAGTTCTGTAGACCAAAAAACATTCTCCAAAACAGCTGACGTAGATGGGAAACAAAAAAAACAAAAAACAAAAACCAAGTCTCCCTACCATCACTCCATACAGCTTGTCCGTCCAAACCCAAGTCTTCTGAAGCCCTGAGATCCCATGATTTGCAAAGGCATTATGTACACCCTCTGCACATGTCTGAGCTTATGTACCCATGGCAACACTTTTAGCCAAACAGCCACACTGAAGATTTCAGCTTAAAAATGGTGTAAAAAACATTTTTTAAAATCAGTTTGTGATATTGCATCTTTTTTTATACATTTTAAAACTAAGTACCTATCTTTGTCAGATATTGCTTCAGTGCTCTTTTGCTGTGAATCTTGAAACTTCACCTGACTTTCCATCAGCAGGGGGGTGACATCTAATGACTGAATTTTTCTTTTTGGGTAAACCTTTTCTTTAACCGCAGAAAGTATTGATGTGTGACATCCACACTTGGGAGTGGCATCAGTAAGCAAGGCAAATAGAGCTACGTCTGGTACAAAGAAGTGACAAAACATACATTTAGTGTGACATAACTGCTAAGTCCCTATAGCATGAATATTTTTTTTTTTTTACATCAAACAAACATCCAGAAGGGGCTTTATATCAGCTCCTATGCCATTATTTCCGCATCGCATGGCTGAATATGTTGTTTTCCGAAAAGTGCATATGAAGCCAGCTCCAGATGGCCCATAATCTCACACAGCAGTACGTGCGATGAGCATGACTCATCTGAAATGATGTGTAACACAGGAGTGCCTTCACTCTGGCAACCAAGACATGGTACGCAGACACTAATAGCCATGTCAATCACTGTCAGAGAAGAGCAGAATGCAATCACAAGCTGAGAGAAAAGTGAGAAATGTCTCTGAAGAGAAAGACAGACGATGAAACATGAAAAGAAAATAATAATAACTGAAGCTAATGCCCCAGGTGAGGCCCTGTACAGTACCTCAGCCATATTGATAACTCCCACAGCCAAAGTTTTGTAGCCCAGGATGGTTCGATTCTTGTAGCGTTTTCTCCTCTGCAGCATAATCTGCAGTCTGTTGGCATCCCTCTTTAGAAAATGGGGGTACTGAAAATAAGAAAAAAATAAAGTCAAATAGACAGTGCAAACTTTCTCCATGAGAGACCCCAACTCTAAGCCTAACCCCAACCTGCCATGTGCAATAACAGAATAGATAGTGTCTTTTATCAGGCCTGTTTCTTGCAAATAGCATATTTTTTTCAACCATACGAATGAAATCATAAAACAAGATCGTATGTATACACCATCTGTTCACAGCTCCCTCCTTTATCACATCAAAAGATGTGTGTGAACAGATGATGGAGGCATTACCACACACACCTGGTTCAAGTTCATGTAAAAGTAAAGTCAGTCCCGCTGTACACAGATGCCAGCAGTAAACTAATATGGTGGGTGTTAGATGTATTCATACTGCCAACCAATGACAGAACAACTAAAAAAAACTTTCTGTTGTCAGTCTGCTGGACTGTGGCTGACCTGCTGCTGAACCTTGATCAAGACTCACGTCTCTGCAAATTTGTGTCTCTTCCTCACATTTGCTCTTTTATCCTCCTCTGGTCTGATATTGTCTTCCAGAAAGTTGAATCTTCATGTTGACTTTTCTGGCCTTCTCGGCAAATAATATTCACACAATACAACTTGTAAGATCAAGTTTCACTAGTTGGTTGTACATCCCTGCAGCAATATCCAGGTCCAATATAGCCACTATTTTTTCTCAACTTTACTCAGTGGGAATTTTCAAATGTGCAACCTTTCCTTTTACATACTTTGTCTGTTTTTCACAACTTGTTAACTTGTCCTAGCTTTGCTCACTTCTATAGTTGTCTACCAATTCCAGTCCAAACGTAGTCAGCATGCACAAAGTGTAGATTCTGATTTGAAACAACATTTTTTCATAAACAGATTTACATCAATGACTCCAGGAATGATTAAGTTCTGTACAGAGAAAGGTTGCACCATCAATGACAGAAATATCATCAATTTCTGTCCCACTACATTTTAAAGACCCTTCTGACCAGAAAAATACCATGAAAAGTTGTGGTATTGCCCAATATGTCTGAGTCTGATTTGAAGAAAAAATATATTAAAAACACATAAGTAAATACACAGAGATATTCTGAACTTAACACTTTGGGGTTCAAGTTCTGATAAAGGCTTCAACACAATCCTGCCTGTCAAAAAAACCTCCCTATCAGTGTGAGAATTCACAGTCTAATGTCAAGAGTGCTTGCCTGTAGTGAGAATGTGAGCTCCAGATCCGTCTCCATCAGTCCACAGGGTGGGAGGACGTACTCATTGGATCTCAGGAGACGCTTCGAACCCTGGAAGACACAACAAAGCATAGTGAGATTAATAAATGCTACATATAAACAATCATACAGCCGGGACTTCCCGGTTTGTTTTGGCAGCTAGCTTGAAATTGGTACAGTTCTATTCTGGAAAGAAACCGCCACACATTGTTTGTTTTTGCAAACTCAGTGAAATTAAACAGGCTCCCTTTGGAACGACAGAAAATCTCCCCAAATCCTTCATCTCATTTCGTTTCTTAAGACGTGATCTATCCAGACAAAAGTGACTAAGTGTGCAAGCCTTATTCTAGTACCAGCCTGCCTCACATTCACACATTTATGCAGGATCACACCTTGAGGCAGCCTAGTACAAACAGTCCTCCACTCCTTCACTGCTTTCTAGAGGACAGTACTACTAGAACATTTGAAATAGAGGTCTGGCATCCTGCTCAGGGACATATCAGGAGCTGCTGTTGAGAATTCTCCCCACAATGATGTAGCTGACATAAGGATTCAAAACAGCAAAACCTCACCACAAGATTCAGGCTCTAAGCTACCTGCTAGGATTCTTAATCATGCTCTGTGTGGGATGTCTGGTTCAGGTGGAACTATGACTGTAACTTGAAAAATGCTAGCTGCTATCTTGTTGTCATGGAGCTCTGTTATAAACTAACCACTGTTTCAAGTCGCTAATCAAAACCAAATTTAGCTTTATTATCTAATGCTATTTCCAGTTAAGACAGTCTCATCACCTGAGCTAATTCTGGGACCTGGCAGAAAGTTGCCATGGCCAAACTGCACAGGGATTTAAATGCCACGGGTTGTGGCAATGTCTTCTAAATGTAAGGACACAGTGTGTCCTCGGAAGACCTCAGCATGTTTACAAGCCTTGGATTAAAGTCCATCATGCTCCTCATCAAGTTTCAGTTTCATTCTTCAACCAAGCTTCCTTTTCCACCTCTTACAATCTCAAAACAGGGAATCAAAGTGTGAACGTGAGAACAGAAACAGCTTGTCAAGTCTCTGGTTCGTCCATTTTATGTCAAGCCGTGAGTGCTGAAGACAGGCATCTGTTCTGGAATACATTTGGCAAATCATCAGCTGCTGTAAAAATTTCATAAGTCCCCAAAGCTTAGTTCGGGTACCTGCTAAACCTGCCAAAAGAATTAAGTAAGACTTGGTGAGCAGCCGAGAAGTAAGGATATCCTGTATCTGGCTGAATACCTCTTTAATAGTCTGATGCAGTGGGTGCGACATTGGATCCTAATGTCATGCGAGCTGCTAAATCATGTAACAGATACCAAATGAAATCGTTGGGTGTGTGCTGAGGAATCATCCAGGGATATCGGAGGGTGTTCAGTGGTGCACCTGCAGGTGCAACCTATGCCCAAGTGATCTAAAATTGCTAAATTAACTGGGTTTCCAATCAAATTCTTTTTCGGTCTAATCACACCTCCCAATTTAAAGTGGATGGGCGTTAGAGAGGGCAGGTCAAGGAGAGTCCAGAGAGACACAAACAGAAAAACTAGGCTAACAAACTTCCAAAGGTCTTGTGAGCCATAGCAGGCGAGAGGATTATAAGGGTCTGTAACAGCCAATGGCATACAGTACATATCCACACTTCAAGTATTCAACTCGCTTCAGAACACCAAGCAGTGTAAAGAGCCGGGAAGAAGAAAACAAAATAGAAGATTGCATATAGCTCGATATGACAGGCAAAACAGACCCGACACCACAAAGTCAATTTATTTCTAAGCTCTTGGACGACTACGCCGGTGTGAAGGTTTTCTCCCAACTTCCACTTTATCTTCAGCAAACAGCCTCAGAATATTTGACTGAACTGAAAGTGTTTCTTGAAGCTCATTAGCGCTGCTGTCTGAGAAAGAGAGAGGAGGCCCTGGGTGTGATTATCAGCCCTTGACACTCCTGTTCAGAGTTTACATGTTCTGGGTGCTCTACTCTGTTCCTGTGGGTTTCCTCCAGGGGCTCCAGATTCCTTCAACAGTGACGGATCTTAATGAGAGACCATCTTGCAATGGGATCACACCAGCTGTGACACCCGTCAACATGTTGACATTTCAACCCATGACTATTCATAAGTTAATACTACACGAGTACTACTTTGTCGGATCATACTTCAAACTCAGCCTTCATTTTGATCTCAGCTATACATCTGTAAAGTTTCATGACTGTGTCAAAGTGAATGTTGGCCAGTGTGAAGGGGGCACCTCTCTACTTGTGGACCCCCTTTGGTGAAATGCACCCTTCTGCAAACTTGGCCTTGCACGGTTGTGATGCTATCATGCTGACAAAATCTGTCCATAGACAGACATGCAGTACACATACCTGCCAAAGTTCTCAAAACTACTCCTATGGTAGTTCCTCCTCCAATAGCTGTCTCTTGGACCACATTGTACCATAATATCAAACATACAGACTCACAAGGCAAAAAACATCACCAGCCGACACGATCACAGCCGGTAATCATGTTCTAGGTAAGAAACTTATACATTAATAGCCAACAAGACAGCTGAGGACATTATCCTGGGCTTTGGGAAATACTGATTGACATTTTACACCATTTTCTGACTTTTCATAAATCAAATCAAATGTATCAGTTAATTGAAGAAATAATAGACAGTTTAATCAACTATAAAAAAAAAAAAAAGAGCCCTACCACCAACCTTTCCATGATCATGAATAGATTTAAGCGGGTACAACCAAAGGATAGGTGAACAATAATTTCAGCATGAGTTGAAATAAAAACAGCATATTCATATGACCCAATACCACATATACAATTTTCTATCGTGAAATGCAGTGCTACTAGTCTTTAACCATTTTAATACAAGAATTCCTTCATCAAAATAACATGCGGTTAAAAAAACCTCAAGTCTTCCAAGTATCATGGTGTTAACTAAAAAGTTAAGTAGTGTTGCATCAGATGTCTCAAAATCCAACCTCCACTTCCTCTTTTCCAAAGTCACTGTTACCAACAGAGCAGTAGAAAGTAAAGGGTGTTTAAGCTCATGGACACAGATGTTGCTAGGATAAACAATGCTTGTGTTACACAATAAATCAGTGCAATAACCATTTAAGTGTTTACGTAAGATTTGTAGTCATACTAGCGATTTTATCACCCCATTGAGTATTACATCACAAATTTTCAACAGGTGTTGTTTGTTGAAAACTTTCAAAGTCTCAGTCTACAAACTTGTTAAAATGCAAGCACATATACTTAGAGAAGACATAACACTGTGTTCCAGCTTACCTTTCAAAGAAAAAGAACATTTTAAAAGAACCTTTGGTGTCAATTGTTTAAAATGCATGAAAGGACACTTGTTGAAGAAGGAAAGGGAAAATGATCGGGATAAAAAAATATCTAACTTTGCTGACACTTGCAAAGCATTCAGTTGCAATAAGCAATTTTCTGTCCAGCCTAATGGCTTAATATGTTTCAGAGAGGGACATGCTGACAGTATCTCGACAGTGGCCACGACTTTTGTTTTGTGCATAAAGAAAAAAAACGAGTAAATCTCCGTCTGAGTCTGACCTTGACACTAACTCTAGCTCCACAAAGAGGCCTTGTATGCACTCTTTTCTCATGCTCAGTGGCGGGTACAATGAATCAAGGCACAAAAGCTGAGCACTCTCAAACTGCCTGACATGCATTAACAATACAGAGCCTTGGCAAGAAAGCTTGAACTGAATGTCCTTTGCCCCCCCTTCTGCTGCCCTCTCTCCCCTGTTACAAGCTTCTCCACTGTCTTTCTGGGGCCATATGGAGGGGATGTTACAGCCACTCTGCTCCACCAATCTCCATATGCCTGTGGGAAAACAAGTTCCACTTCACACTTCTCTTTGAGATTACTTTTTTAAACATGTTAAATTCTCTAAATTGGCTCCCCCCCTTTGCAGCAACGACAGAAAGGGATTTAGGGTCAGGACAGAGCTCAGTGTGCAATTGTATTAAAGAGGTTTTTAGCTTCTGCTTTCACCCAACACACACCTCATAGAGACACACACATACACATAATTGGATCATATCTGAGTGTACAGCAAATGGAAGTGCTTTGGACAGCAGCTTGCACTGAAATGTGGATTGCACGCCTTTCCTATCATAATCCAGCTGACATCGATGTCTGGCTACAACCTCAGGCTACTGTACATAGAAGAGACAGGAAACAAAATTCAGAATCATGTCATGCACTTGCTGTAGCGCACAGCGTTGCAAAGTCATGTGCAGAAAATGCAGCAGAGGTTTCTTTGAGGCGGCCTGAGCTACTCGAAGTGACCCAGCGGTCTGCAGGGTGAGAGACAGACGACCATCTCCCGGGAAACACAGGGCCTCCCGGAGACTAAACTGCAATCTCATCATGCTGCGGCTTTGGGAAACCATCCAAATGGTTAGCCATTACAAGGGTTGTGTGTGCGTGCAGGCCACACTCATCCTGATGAGACCCAGAGAGAGAAGAGAGACGGCCACTGTATGCAACAGAGAACCGATGACATGCGGTATGAGGCTTTGTCATTCACTGTCTGAAAACAAAACCCTCTTATTCGTCTGTCATCTTCTCCAACTGTCTCTTTATCCCCTCAGCGTCTCTGTTCTCCCTAACCAAACCTGCTGGAAATTGCATTTAATGCTCCAGTTCCGGAGCTGCGGTGAACAGAGCTTTGCTCGGCTGTCCTAAGGGCAGCTCAGCAGAAACGGAGAGATTTCACGCTCTGGAGACAACGTAGCTCACGGATAAAGCCACACTTGGTTGGTTACTCTCTCCTTCAGGATGACAGTAGGGGGGGGAAACGACAATTTGTTTCTCTTTAAATAGAATGCCCAGTATTGCATAAAATATAAAATTACATTTCATAATGAAGGCGACAATATTAACAGTGGGACAGAAAAATGGTCAATTACTGAGGCATGAAAGCAGAGAGCAGGAACTACAGACACAGTGAAGCCTTTTACAAAAAAATGGGTTTAAAGCGCGAAGGCTCTTAATCAAACTACATGACAGCTATATAAATTGGAATACATAATTTCGTGCCTTTTTAT